>NC_139226.1:48331776-48854276 GCF_055691185.1 Crinia signifera | reverse complement strand
GGGGTAACTGGGAGTTCTATTGAAGATGGGAAGGTAGATGGGAAGGTTGCCCATAGCAACCAACCAAATTTTTAAATTTACCCCTGAGTTGGGCATAAAGGAACAAAGAGCAAGTGCATACCTCCCAACTGTCATGGGACAGTCCCGTATTAGACCTTCTGTCCCATCCGTGGGGAGGAATGGGATCATTCGTCAGTCTGCATTTAGGTCTACAGTCATTTGGTCGACCCCACTAGGTCTACTCGCAGGACGGTCGACCTGACTTAAGGTCGACATGGGCCAAGGTCGACATGACTTAAGGTCGAATTTGCATAAAGGTCGACATGAGGAAGGTCGACTGGTCATAAGGTCGACATGGGTTTTTCACTGTTTTTTGATCCGAATGTCGACACAGTCGACATGGACACAGTTAGCAATGAGAATCGGACCCTCGCATCGCTCGCTTCGCTCGCCATGCTTCGGGCACGGTGCCTCGCTGCGCTCGGCACACTATTTTATTCTCCCACCACGCCCTAGTGGATGGTAGGGCATGAAATACCGCCTGTCGGCACATGTCGGCTCAAAAAACAGTGAAAAACCCATGTCGACCTTATGACCAGTCGACCTTCCTCATGTCGACCTTTATGCAAATTCGACCTTAAGTCATGTCGACCTTGGCCCATGTCGACCTTAAGTCAGGTCGACCTTCCTGCCAGTCGACCTAGTGGGGTCGACCTAATGACTGTAGACCTAAATGCAGTCTGACGAATGACCGCATCCCAGTGGGGAGCAGTGCCGCAGTGGGGGATGTGGCAGTTGGGAAGCAGCCTGTCACTCGCTGCTCTGCTCAGCACCTGGGTCACATGCGTGCACCGTCTATTCATGAGAGAGAGGAACTGGGGCATGGCTAGCAACTCCCAGAGTGCTTTGCATGCCCCCATAGTGAGGCCAAACGGAGGTTTGTCATTCCCAAGAAGAAGCCATACCTTCTTTTGCCGTACAATGGCCATACAATGTTGTCTGTGCAGCAGGGGCATCTAATTAGCTAAGCGGTGGCATTATCTTCTAATACCTAAGATAAAGCTCCACAGCTATGGACATACTGTATTTTAGTTTTGCAAGTTTAAGTGTGAAATGGTGGATAAGTGTGGGTGAAGTATGTCAGTACCGTAGAACACAGGGTTCTTCTCACTGTCGACTACCTGGAGGCTGACTACTCCCGTCACCTGGACACAAGGGCATACAGGACAAGGAACACCCAAAAGAGCTAAACCCCAAAAACACAATAGTAGTAACGATCACCACATGTGTGGACGTTGAGTCGCGTTTTTTATTGCACGGGATAGCTGTTCACCACTAAAGGTGACCATACATGTACAGATTGATTGCCAGATCTGGCTTGTCGGAACAAAAATCTGGTAGCATCTGAATGACAACATTTCAAAGCAAATGGTCAACTGTCATTTGCTCTCATCCATTACCAGGTTTTTGTTCCAACCAGCCAGATTGGACAATAAATCTGTACAGTATGTCCAGATGGGCTCTTCATGCTGCCGCCTGTGAGCGGGCGGGGAGGGAGCTGGCTGCACGGTTCCAGCGCCCGACGCTGTCTATTCTTTCATGCTGGGGGGGGACTCCCAACTGCCCCCCCCCTCCGCGGGATACGGCCGGCCCCGTGTGGGACCGTCGTCCCATACAAACGGACTGTTGGGAGGTATGGTTATGACATCTTTTTCCTTATCATGCAATGGCAGCAAAACTGAAGGGCAAGACCATGGGGTGAAATTAGGGTTGCCACCACACTCATCTTGGATTCCTGCGCGCGGTCCAAGAGAAGTGGGCATGGCCCAATAAAAGGGGCATGGCCTATTCAATACAGTGGGCGTGGCCCCTGTAATAGCTTCAGTCTGATTTAAGCATCTGGGCTGAGCCATGGATATACCTAAAACCTGGACCGTTGGGGTGCCTTGAGGACCGCGTTTGGGAACCTCTGGGTTAGTGGCTGACAGTGTATCGTTTCACTGTCTTAGTGACTGCATCGCATTTGTAATGTTTTACTAAATGTGACAAGGAATCACATACACTGGATAAAGATGAAGTCTGGGTCTTTATTTTGAAACAGGTAAACAGTATACCAGGTTAACAGCTCGGCATACAAAGTTACAGCATCGCCGGGTTTTCCACAGATTTCACAGTCAAGGTACACTCCAAAGAACCTAACGTAATATAATATTACCAGTCTATCTCTCACCTGCATTTTAGCATTGGGAGCAATGATCTCCTGCCCTGGACACACATATAACAGGAAACCACAGGTGCTGCTAATCAGCCGAACCTTGATCTCATCAGATTAGGAAACCTGGACTTGATTTAATTTTCTTGCTGCTGCTCTTTTAAACTCAAGTGGAAATATGCTGTCCCAAAAGTCAATGGCCTTTATTCAGATTGCAGTACAAATTTGTTTGGAAAATGGGCAAAACCATGTGCACTGCAGAGAGAGTTAAATGTGGGTGGGGTGTGTTGAAACTGAAATCTAAATTGCAGTGTAAAAATAATTTAGCCAGTATTTACCCTGCACAGAAACAAAATAACTCACACAAATCTATCTATCTCTGTTGCATCTGCCCGACCTGCAGTGCACATGGTTTTGCCAATTGTCCAAAGAAATTTGTACTGCAATCAGATCTGAATAAGGGCCAATGAACGCAAGAGACGGTGTGGAAAGCTAAACTGTCCGTAGAAGAAAAATAGTGAAAGGGGCCTCATGCAGGTGGGATTTGCTCAGCCTTTGTCTTTAGTGGTATTGGTGGTAAGTCAGGTCACAGTAGATTTACTGCACAACTATGTGACTTAGTTTCACACTGTTACATGGAGCAGACACAAGTAGGCAGTGGGTAGAGTACACGCCTTGCATATGTGAGTGGTGCAGCCAGGATCAAATGTAGGGGTTGGTCCGTCCCTAGGAACAACATTATTGGTAGCCATCAAAGTGATTTGTCCCACTACTGCATAAACTCTAGTCTCAAAAGTAAGTGGAGGAACGATTGGCATATAAGGGGCTGTAATGGCATTTAAGAGGTATTTGGAGTGGTGTGATGGCATAAAATTGGCACTTAGAGAAGAGTGATGGCATATAAAGGGCATGTAGAGAGGTGTGATGGCATATAAATTACCTAACGGAGAGTGATGGTATGTAGAGGGCATATGGGTGTGATGGCATATACATAGGCTTACCATACTATCCCTTTAAACCAGGACACTTATGAATTACACAGGTTCCCTATCTTATGCTAACCAAATTAATTGCAGACTTGAAGTCTGCCAACCACATACCCTGTGTAATTCATGAGTGTCCCAGTTTAAAGGGATGGTATGGAAAGCCTACATATAAAGGGCATGTGGTGAGGTGTGATGGCATCCAATGGGCACATTGTGGAGCTTGATGGCATATAAGCAGTGCAATTTTTGTAGGAAAATAGGTTCAGGAACTGTGGGCAGGGCAGAAAGTGGGCGGTGATGTGGGTGGAGCTAACAAAGGGGTGGGGCATCTATTATTGCATAAACTTTTTTTAACACATAATGCCCCCGGCAGAGCTTTATATACACAATGCCCCTCCCCCTCAGCAGTGCCATATATACACCTAATGCCGCTAGTAATGCCATATAATACACATGCCACCAGCAGTGCTAGCTAGACAAATCCCCCAATTCCAGCAGTAATGTCAGATACACAATGCCCCCCAGCCACATGGGGCGTAGCCAATGAAAATGGGGGTGCCACCAATATGCCCCCAATAGTGCAGTGCCAGATACACATATGCCCCGATAGTGGCAGATACACATATGCTCCCAATATTGCAGTGCCAGATACACATACAGTATGACCCCACAATGTCAGATACACATATGCCCCCAATATTGCAGTGCCAGATACACCTATGCCCCCACAGTGCAAGATATACAGCCTACACATAGCCTACAAACAGAGGATAATCACATGAATGGGGATAGCACATATACTTTTTTCAACATGCTCTGCTCCGATCGGGTTGGAAGAGGTATTATGGAGAAAAGCGGCACAGCTTGAGATGGAGGGCTACCAGGTGGCAAAGCAGAGATGATGTAGAGCTACATTCTCTGCACACTGCAGGTGGTGAGTGGGGCGCAGAGATCCCTACTGCTGTGGGACTTTATAAAAATAGCACCGCTCCCCCTCCTGTCCGCCATTACCGATGCCCGTTCCCTACCATTGAACGGTGCCTCTCTCAACCCTCTCCCCGATGCTCCTGACTGCTGGTCCCTCAACCAATCAGAGCTCGCTGGCTGGCTCCTGATTGGCTGCCGTCCCGCGAGCTCTGTTCGGCTCGCGGGCCAGCAGCCAATCAGTAGCCAGCCTCCAAGCTCTGATTGGCTGATGGACCAGTCAGGGGCTCCTGTCTGAAGGAAAGTCGCGGTGAAGGAGTTGGACAGACTGGCAGGCCACAGAGGTCCCGGAACGCCGTTCCTGATGACGTCATTTTTCAAGAGAGGTTCAGGAACGGCGTTCCGGACCAAAAATAGCCCTGCGTATAAGGGTCATGTGAAGGAGTTAAGGTGGCCATACACCTACAGATTTATCTTCAGATCTGGCTGGTTGGAACAAAAACATGGTAATGTATGAGAGCAAATGACAGTTGACCATTTGCTTGGAATTGCTGGAAAACTGACAAACTGTCATTCAGAAATTACCAGATTTTTGTTCCAACCAGTCAAAACTCAAGATAAATCTGCAGGTGTATGCATACCTCCCAACTGTCCCAAATATCCCGGGAATGTCCCAGTTTTCGGGGACTTTCCCGTGTCCCTCCCGTGGCCGGCAGTGTCCCACGGCGGGGGCAGTTGGGAGCCCCCCCCCGAGTTGCTGACAAGCGCTAAATAGACGCAGGCAGGGGGGCTGGGGGCATGGCTAGAGGCTTCACAGAGCCTCTGGGCCATACCCCCACAGTGGCGGAATGGGGGCTGGCCTCACGGGAAGACGCAATGATAGGCCACACCCCCTTTCTCAGTAAGCCGTCCCCTAGGCGCGCACCTTTGTCCCTACTTGAAAGACCAAAAGGTTGTGAGATATGGTGTATGGCCACCTTTAGACATTGACATATACTGCATCTCTCTGGTCTGTCCTGTCCTGTCTCAGTCATGAGCAGCATTTGCTGGGACAAACACATATGGCCTCCAGTGCCACGTCAGATGGGACATGTTCACAGTTGTGGCAACATGAGATATCCAGACAGTAAGTGTAACACTAGTCTGGGACTGGCGCTGGGCAGAACCAGTGTACGATGGGTCCAAATGACTAGTCTATATAAAAAAAACTCTTGACAGACCTTAGTTGAAGTTAAAATTGATAGTTTGCTCTCCAGGTGGTAATCTAGAAGGGTCAACTGTTTGTAATGACCTACAGTATTGTATCTAACCATTTTCATTGTGGTTAGATACAGTACCATACTGTAGGTACGAGTACATTTTGGAAGAACAGAGTAATACACTGGGTGAAATGTAATAGGATGAGAGATTCAGAAAGTGAGGGATTCGGTAAGAAATCTACAGTTTTTTTAAAAGCGGCAATCATTTACACTGCAAAACCAGTTTGATGTAGAAGTGTGATGCTGCTTTCAGACCGCATAACTGGCTTTGACCCTGTATTTGGAAATGTTTCCAAAAACGGGTCTGCCAGATAAAACCCCTTTCACACCGCAGCACTTAAACGGTATATTACCGTTTAAGTGCCGATTTTTTGACACTGGCAGACCCGTTTTTGGAAACTTTCCAAATACAGGGTCAAAGCCAGTGCAGCCTTCAGCCCTCCCCTCCGTGCAGCTCCCCCCCCCCCCCCCTCGCGTGTCGACCGAGAGCATGTCGACGCCCCCCGCGCATGTCGACGCCCCCGCGCGTGTCGGCGCCCCCCCACCCCACCCCGCGTGTCGGCGCCCCCCCCCCGTGTCGACTTACCCCGTGCCGGTACCTCCGTTGTGGACTGCAGCTCAGTATGCTCGGAAAGCACTTATGAAAAAAGTGTCTTCCAGAAAATGGCTGCCCCATAGGAAACCCTGTTTAAAAAAACTGTCTTCCGTATAGGGGGCAGCCATTTTCTGAAAGACACTTTTTTCATAAGTGCTTTCCGAGCATACTGAGCTGCAGTGCCGGGAACCACAACGGAGATACCGGCACGGGGTAAGTCGACACGGGGGGGGGGGCGCCGACACGCGCGGGGGTCGACACGCGGGGGGGCCGTCGACACGCGCGGGGGGGCGTCGACACGCGCGCGGGGGGTGTCGACACGCGCGGGGGGGGCTCCAGTGCTGTGAATACTTAATGAGCGCTCATTAATTATTCACTGTGCTGAATTTAGGACCCAGCTCATTGGCTGGGTCCTAAATACCGTTTCTGAGCCGATTTTTGCGCTAAAATACCGGTTCAGAAACGGGTAGGACCCTGCATTTTAACCGGTTAGAAAAAACTGCATTTTCTAACCGGTTAAGTGGGACTGGACCTTTCAGACCGCACACATTACCGTTTTAAAACGGTAAAAAAACGGCAATTTACCGTTTTAAAAGTGCGGTCTGAAAGGGGCATAAATGATTGCTACTTTAAAAAAACTGGAGATTTCTTACCAAATTTCTCACTTTCTGAATCTCTCATCCTATTACATTTCACCCACTGTGTCACATTGTGGCTTGATTGTGGAAATGTAACAGGGGCGTAACTATAGCACCGCAGCCCCTGCAACCGCGGGGGGGGGGCGCTGTGCTATAGTTACACCCCGCCGCCCCGCCACCATCCCCCGCAGTCTTTACCTGTCAGTGTCTTCAGTACGCGCTGGTCCCGGCTCCCTTCTTCTGCTATGAGGACCACAACAAAATGTCCGCCCCCATTTAGCAGACAGTTCTCTGAAACTGTCTGCTGCATGGGGGCGGACATTTTGTGGTGGTCCTCATAGCAGAAGAAGGGAGCCGGGACCAGCGCGTACTGAGCGTAGGTAAGACTGCGGGGGATGGGGGGGATTGCATGGGCGGCGAGGCGGGGGTTGGTGCGGCGGGGCGGGCGAGGGTTGGTGCGGCGGGGCGGGCGGGGGTTGGTGCGGCGGGGTGCGTGGGTGGGGGCGCCCTCCCTTTAACGGCGGGGGGGGGGGCGCCCAAAAGCTAGTTACGCCACTGAAATGTAATGTACAGTAAAGTGCCCACATCACCCTTAACATAAAAACAGGGATTTGATTATGGCACAATTGGGTTTCAATGTTTATTGAATTGCAAAAAGAGCGAGGAAAAGGGGGATGGGGGTGCACATTTCAAATAAGGCTACATAGCTGCTATAATAACTAAAGCCTAAAGCTAAGATTCCCTTGGATTTTGCAATATGGAACAGTGCCCAGTCTGGGAAACAGACATGAAGAAATGAAACTGAATTTGAACAAAGAAATTACAGAAACTGGGGACAGTTGGCCTGAGGGGTAAATGGGAGTTCTATTGAAGATGGGATGTTGCCCATAGCAACCAACCAAATTAGTAAATTTACCCCTGAGTTGGGCATAAAGGAACAAAGAGCAAGTGCATACCTCCCAACTGTCATGGTACAGTCCCATTTTTTTTGGTCACAGACCTTCTGTCCCATCCGTGGGGAGCAGTGCCGCAGTGGGGGATGTGGCAGTTGGGAAGCAGCCTGTCACTCGCTGCTCTGCTCAGCACCTGGGTCACATGCGTGCACCGTCTATTCATGAGAGAGAGGAACTGGGGCATGGCTAGCAACTCCCAGAGTGCTTTGCATGCCCCCATAGTGAGGTCGGTACTTGTTTCCTAGCACGGCGCCTGTCGGGTCCCATTGCATACCATTAGTTAAGTTATGCGATGGGACCCGATCTGACCCGATATTCGGGTTTTAAGAGCTTCCTATAAAATTTTAAAATTGCGTCGCATCGCATGCCATTACAATGGCATGCAATGTGACGAAATTTCACATTGTACAGCCACCCTGATGGCTGATGACTATGTTAAATGTACCCACACACCCGATTTTTAATTGTACACCCAACCTGATGGGTAATTATTATGTCAAATGGCCCCCCATTGTTAACGCCACCCCACTATCAACGCGAACTCGAAGTGTGGCGAGCGCAGCGAGCCCGCGAGGGGCAGACGTACGCATCCTCCGACCTTTTCATACACCCACTATCCACGTCGGCGTGGAGTAGATTTATAGATAGTGTGGCGAGTGCAGCGAGCCACCGAGCCCGAAGCGTGATGAGCGCAGCGTGCCCCGCGAGGGGAAGCGGAATACATGTGAAGTAATCCGCGTCCCCTCGCCACGCTGACATGTATAGTGGGGGTATGAAAAGGTCAGAGGACGCAAACCGCCGCCCTGCGCGGGCGAGCTGTGCTCGCCACGCTTCGGGTTTGCGTTAATAGTGGGGTGGCGTTAACAATCGGGGGAGCATTTGACATAGGAATCACCCATCAGAGTGGCTGTACAATTAAAAATCGGGTCTGATCGCATCGCATGCGATGCGATGTGACCCGATATGATAGACCCGATGCCATAAGATTAAAATCTGTGGCGCCGTGCTAGGAAACAAGTACCGTGAGGTCAAACAGAGGTGTGTCATTCCCAAGAAGCCATACCTTCTTTTGCCTTACAATGGCCATACAATGTTGTCTGTGCAGCAGGGGCATCTAATTAGCTAAGCGGTGGCATTATCTTCTAATACCTGAGATAAAGCTCCACAGCTATGGACATACTGTATTTTAGTTTTGCAAGTATAAGTGTGAAATGGTGGATAAGTGTGGGTAAAGTATGTCAGTACCGTAGAACACGGGGTTCTTCTCACTGTCGACTACCTGGAGGCTCACTACTCCCGTCACCTGGACACAGTGTTGCAAGTAAGGGGGTACTGTGTGGTACGGAGTACCTGTAAGAAATATGTTGCAGGTACGCAGTACCACTTACCCCCTGACCCACTGTCAATTCTATTTTTATTTTAAGTCTAAATATAATGCATCCGCAGCACGCCCACCCAGCGTTATGATTGGTGCTGTATGCAGCTACCGGTTACTGCTGATTTAGCCTGTCACACTGACAGGCATCAGCGGTGGCGGCAGCATGAAGAGCAGGCTTCACAATTGTAAGCACAAGCTGCCCGGCTCTCCCCCAAGCAAGAGCCAACCCACCCCCAGCCATTCCCTGTTTCTCATTCCCTGTCTCCTGATGCCACGCCACTATTGTCATTTAGTCACTCCTCTAGCTTTGTGTGACTACGCCCCCCTCATGACACATGGCCACGCCCATTTTTGGTGGAGGCTATCAGTACCACCAAGAAAAAAATTCTACTTGCACCACTGCACTCTATATTCCCTTTTTACATGTACACACACATTACAGAGAGCGTATCGGTCACATCAGCCCCTGCCCCAGTGGTGCTTACACTCTATATTCCCTATCACACGTACACACATTACAGAGAGCGTATCGGTCACATCAGTCCCTGCCCCAGTGGTACTTACACTGTATATTCCCTATCACATGTACACACACATTACAGAGAGCGTATCAGTCACATCAGTCCCTGCCCCAGTGCTGCGTCGATCCCTGGTTTAGTATTAAGGCAGGGTCCAACTCCAGTCACACAAAAACTAAGGTGTTGGATTTTAGGAAGGCTGACTTTGCAAAAATGGGGAGATGTTTAAGCGACTCATTAGCGGATCGGAGGAACTTGAAAGGAGTGCAGGAGAGGTGGAAAAAATAAAAAATTGCAATACTAAAGGCAACGGACCCTTGTATCAAAAGGGTTAAGAAAAGTAACAGGAAAAGGAAGCCAGTGTGGTTTATTAAAGAGGTATAAACTAGTGTAAAAGCAAAAAAAGATGGCCTTTAGGACATACAAGCAGACTCAAAATAATAATGACAAAGAAGTGTATCTTGCCAGACGCAAAGAGGCTAAGCAAGTGATCAGGCGTGCCAAGGCACAAGCTGAGGAGAAAATGGCTCAGTCGGTAGATAAAGGAAACAAAACTTTTTTTAAGCATATAAGTGAAAGGAGAAAATCAAATGGAGGAATAAAAGGAGTGCGGACAGACACTGAGAATTTGGTGGAGGGAGACAAGGAAATTGCAGATCTAAATAATTACTTTTGCTCCGTATTCACTATAGAAGGAGAAGGGACCACAGTTAAGTTTCAAGGACATTCATAAAAATAAGGTAGATGGAAGTACATTTACTAGGGAGAAAGTCATAACAGAACTTTCAAGACTGAAAGTGGATAAATCAATGGGGCCAGATGGAGTGCATCCTAGGATACTAAAAGATGTGTTGGTAGCGCCATTAACAGATTTATTCAACCAGTCACTAGATACAGGTGCAGTTCCAGAGGACTGGAGAAAAGCAAATGTAGTTCCACTGCACAAAAGCGGAAGCAAAGAAGAAGTAACTACAGACCAGTGAGCCTTACATCAGTAGTAGGGAAATTAATGGAAACACTATTAAAAGAAAGAATAGTGGAATATCTTAAATTACACAATTTACAGGATCCAAAACAGCATGGTTTTACTGCAGGGAGATCATGCCAAATAAGTCTCATTGACTTTTTTGACTCCGTGACCAAAATACTAGATGAAGGGGGGGCTGTAGATGTGGCATATCTAGACTTTAGTAAGGCATTTGACACTGTCCCACATCGCAGGCTGCTAAATAAACTTGAAAGTGTGGGATTGGATTATAAAACAATTAAATGGATAAGAACCTGGTTGCAGGATAGGAAACAGACAGTTGTAGTAAATGGAGTGCATTCTATGGAGGGACATGTTACCAGTGGAGTACCGCAGGGATCTGTACTTGGACCAGTGCTCTTTAATATCTTTGTTAGTGACATTGCAAATGGTATTGAAGGGAAAGTATGCCTTTTTGCAGATGACACAAAGATATGCAACAGAGTAGACACACCAGGAGGGGTAAATCAAATGACTGATGATCTAAGTAAACTTGAGAATTGGTCAAGAGAATGGCAACTACAGTTTAATGCTAAAAAATGCAAAATTATGCACTTGGGACTCAAAAACCCAAAGGCTCAATATAGTATCAAGGGTACTATAATGGAAACTACTGAGGAGGAAAGAGATCTAGAAGTCACTATTTCAAGTGACTTAAAGGCAGGGAGGCAATGTAACAAAGCAATGAGGAAGGCTAGTCAGATGCTTGGTTGCATAGGGAGAGGAATCAGTAGCAGAAAAAAAAAGACGTAATAATGCCACTGTATTGGTCATTGGTACGACCTCATCTGGAATACTGTGTCCAGTTCTGGAGACCATATCTTCAGAAGGATATAAATACATTGGAGAGTGTACAAAGAAGGGCAACTAAAATGGTGCATGGCCTACATCACAAAACTTACCTGGATAGACTAAAAGATCTTAACATGTATAGTTTGGAGCAGAGAAGGGAAAGGGGGGACATGATCGAAATCTCAGTGTTGCAAGTAAGGGGGTACTGTGTGGTACGGAGTACCTGTAAGAAATATGTTGCAGGTACGCAGTACCACTTACCCCCTGACCCACTGTCAATTCTATTTTTATTTTAAGTCTAAATATAATGCATCCGCAGCACGCCCACCCAGCGTTATGATTGGTGCTGTATGCAGCTACCGGTTACTGCTGATTTAGCCTGTCACACTGACAGGCATCAGCGGTGGCGGCAGCATGAAGAGCAGGCTTCACAATTGTAAGCACAAGCTGCCCGGCTCTCCCCCAAGCAAGAGCCAACCCACCCCCAGCCATTCCCTGTTTCTCATTCCCTGTCTCCTGATGCCACGCCACTATTGTCATTTAGTCACTCCTCTAGCTTTGTGTGACTACGCCCCCCTCATGACACATGGCCACGCCCATTTTTGGTGGAGGCTATCAGTACCACCAAGAAAAAAATTCTACTTGCACCACTGCCTGGACACAAGGGCAGAAGGACAAGGAACACCCAAAAGAGCTAAACCCCAAACACACAATAGTAGTAACGATCACCACATGTATGGACGTTGAGTCACGGTTTTTATTGCACGGGATAGCTGTTCACCACTAAAGGTGACCAAACATGTACAGATTGATTGCCAGATCTGGCTGGTCGGAACAAAAATCTGGTAGCATCTGAATGACAACATTTCAAAGCAAATGGTCAATTGCCATGTGCTCTCATCCATTACCAGGTTTTTGTTCGGTACTTGTGAGTTATCCGGGCTGCCGATTTTGTCCTTAACTTAAGGACACCCGACCGACGCGATGCCCGCGATTTAGCCCAAATCGGGGGCATCGCGTCGGTCGTGGCCGTTATAAGGGGCCGCGACGTGATGCCCGCGATTTCCCATAGACATTAATGTTAAAAGACACGATGGACCCGATTTCCCATAGACAGTAATGTTAAAAGACGCGATGGACCCGATTTCCCATAGACAGCAATGTTAAAATAAAATGACAATGTGAAATTGGCCAATATGGCCAATTCACATTGGATATGTTTTAAAAAAAAATGTTTCATGGCCCCCCACCACCGTTAACGCCACCCCGCTATTGACGCCAACCGGAAGCGTGGCGAGCGCAGCGAGCCCACGAGGGGCGGCGGTACGCGTCCTCCGACCTTTTCATACCCCTATTATCCACTAGGGCGTGGAGTGAGAATAGAATAGTGTGGCGAGCGCAGCGAGCCACCGAGCCCGAAGCGTGGCGAGCGCAGCGAGCCCCGCGAGGGGACGCGGATACCTTCACAGGTATCCGCGTGCCCTTGCGGGCTTCACAGGTGTCCGCGTCCCCTCGCCACGCTTCAGGCTCGGTGGCTCGCTGCGCTCGCCACACTATTCTATTCTCACTCCACGCCCTAGTGGATAGTAGGGGTATGAAAAGGTCGGAGGACGCGTACCGCCGCCCCTCGCGGGCTCGCTGTGCTCGCCACGCTTCGGGTTGGCGTCAATAGCGGGGTGGCGTTAACGGTGGTGGGGGGCCATGAAACATTTTTTTTAAAACATATCCAATGTGAAATGCCCATATTGGCCAATTTCACATTGTCATTTTATTTTAACATTGTTGTCTATGAGAAATCGGGTCCATCGCGTCTTTTAACATTACTGTCTATGGGAAATCGGGTCGGAAATCGGGTCCATCGTGTCTTTTAACATTACTGTCTATGGGAAATCGCGGGCATCGCGTCGCGGCTCCTTATAACGGCCACGACCGACGCGATGCCCACGATTTCGGGCGCGATGAAAAAATCGGCAGCCCGGATAACTCACAAGTACCTTTTGTTCCAACCAGCCAGATCGGACAATAAATCTGTAGACGTATGTCCAGATAAGCTCTTCATGCTGCCGTCTGTGCTGCGCTGCACTTTGCGCTTCCTCTCACTTTAACAGATGGGTAGCAGCAGCACCGGCCCTGCGGACATAGCAAAGACTCAGGGAGCAGGCGGGGAGGGAGCTGGCTGCACGGCTCCGGCGCCCGACGCTGTCTATTCTTTCATGCTGGGGGGACTCCCAACTGCCCTGCCCCCCCCCCCTCCGCGGGATATGGACGGCCCCGTGTGGGACCATCGTCCCAAACAAACGGACTGTTGGGAGGTATGGTTATGACATATTTTTCCTTATCATGCAATGGCAGCAAAACTGAAGGGCCAGACCATGGGGTGAAATTAGGGTTGCCACCACACTCATCTTGGATTCCTGCGCGCGGTCCCAGAGAAGTGGGCATGGCCCAATAAAGGGGGCGTGGCCTATTCAATACAGTGGGCGTGGCCCCTATAATAGCTTAAAACCACAAAAACAACCATTTTTTGCCCATTACATCTACACACATTATATATATATATATATATATATATATATATATATATATATCTCTTATATATTTGGCTACATCTGTCACTCAAAGTGTGTCTGGAGATATAACCCTGGGTGGAGCCTCTGACTCACATGACTGACTCACATGACAGAGAACCAGCCCAGTGAGCCCACAGACAGTGCCAGACACCCTCTCCATGTTACACAGCAAAGACACAGCTACACACCAGACACACCAGGTGAGCGCCCCACACCTCCATACCTCCCAACATGACCCTCTCCAGGAGGGACAGAATGCTATGTTTGTGGACTTCCATCTTAATTTATGATTGTCATCACCTGTCATTTTAAACAGGGTAATTGATAAGAAAGGTGTTTAAGCACAGGTGATGGTAATCCATAAATTAAGAAGAAAGTCCAGAAACAGAGCAATGTGTCCCTCCTGGAGAGGGTCATATTGGGTATGCACCTCCCTCCCCCCCCCATTCACGGCATCCCCACGATTAACCCCTTCCTGACAGAGCTAGTTTTTGCGTTCCTGACAGAGCCATTTTTTTCAAATCTGACATGTCTCACTTAAGTGGGGATAACTTTTTTTTGCTTTTACTTATCCCAGTGGTTTTGAGATTGTTTTTTCGTGACACATTGTACTTCAAATTAGTGGTAAATTTGGGTCGATACAGTCTGTGTTTTTTTGTGAAAAATACCAAAATATCGTGAAAAAATGGAAAATTTAGCGATTTGCAAAATGTTAAATTTTCTGCTTGTGAGACAAATAATCTTACCACTCAAAATAGTGAATAACTAACATAGACCATATGTCTACTTTATGTTGACATCATTATTTCAACTTCCTTTTAATTTTTTGGGACACTAGGAGGCTTCAAATATGAATAGCAAATTCTCAAATTTTCAAGAAAATTTCAAACACTGATTTTTTTAGGGACCAGTTCAGTTCTGATGTGACTTTGAGGGACTTGTATGTGAGACACCCCCATAAATGATGCCATTTCAAAAACTGCACCCCTCACAGTATTCAAAACAGCATTTTGGAAGTTTGTTAACCCTTTAGGTGTTTCACAGGAATTAAAACAAAGTGTAGGTGAAATTTCAAAATTTCTTTTTTTTTGCAGATTTGCAATTTTAATACATTTTTCTAAGGAACACAGTACATTTTACTAGAGAAATGTGACTAAAAATTGATTCCCCCAATTCTTTTGTTTTCATAAATATCCTATATGTGGCCCTAGTGTGCACGGTGACCAAACCACAGGCTTCATAATAGAAGGAGCACCTACTTGATTTTGGAGCCTCCTTTTTATGAGATTATTTTTTAGGCACCATGTAGGTTTCTAGGCACCATAACATGCTAAAAGTTAGGAACCCCCCCACAAGTGACCCCATTTTGCAAACTACACCCCTCAGGGAATTCAGCTAGGGGTATAGTGTACATTTCAAACCCGCAGGGGTTTCACCAATTGTGGTACAACTGGGCAGTGAAAATGAAAAATTATTTTTTTTACACAAAAATGCAGTTCTGGCTCCAAATTTGTCATTTTCAGAAGGTATGAAGGAGACAAAGCACCCCAAAATCTGTGCCCCAATTTCTCCCGAGTACAGCAATGCCTCACATGTGACCAAAAAATACCAGTTGGGTGCATGGCAGGACTCAAAAGGGAAGGAGTGATTTTTGGATTTTGCAGCTCAGATTCTGGTGGAATTTTGGTGGGTGCTATGTCGCATTAGCAAGACCCCCCAAGCACCAATACAGTGGAACCCCCCCACAAGTCACCCCATTTTGCAAACTACACCCCTCAGGGAATTCATCTAGGGGTATAGTGTACATTTCAAACCCCCAGGGGTTTCACCAATTTTGATACAAGTGGGCAGTGAAAATGAAAAATTACATTTTTTTACACAAAAATGCAGTTCTGGCTCAAAATTTTTCATTTTCAGAAGGTATGAAGGAGAAAAAGCACCCCAAAATCTGTGCCCCAATTTCTCCCGAGTACGGCAATGCCTCACATGTGACCAAAAAATACCAGTTGGGTGCATGGCAGGACTCAGAAGGGAAGGAGTGATTTTTGGATTTTGCAGCACAGATTCTGGTGGAATGAATGGTGGGTGCTATGTTGCACCAATACAGTGGAACCCCCCCACAAGTCACCCCATTTTGCAAAGTACACCCCTCAGGGAATTCATCTAGGGGTATAGTGTACATTTCAAACCCCCAGGGGTTTCACCAATTTTGATACAAGTGGGCAGTGAAAATGAAAAATTACATTTTTTTACACAAAAATGCAGTTCTGGCTCACAATTTTTCATTTTCAGAAGGTATGAAGGAGAAAAAGCACCCCAAAATATGTGCCCCAATTTCTTCCGAGTACGGCAATGCCTCACATGTGACCAAAAAATACCAGTTGGGTGCATGGCAGGACTCAGAACGGAAGGAGTGATTTTTGGATTTTGCGGCTCAGATTCTGGTGGAATTTTGGTGGGTGCTATGTCGCATTAGCAAGACCCCCCAAGCACCAATACAGTGGAACCCCCCCACAAGTCACCCCATTTTGAAAACTACACCCCTCAGGGAATTCATCTAGGGGTATAGTGTACATTTCAAACCCCCAGGGGTTTCACCAATTTTGATACAAGTGGGCAGTGAAAATGAAAAATTACATTTTTTTACACAAAAATGCAGTTCTGGCTCAAAATTTTTCATTTTCAGAAGGTATGAAGGAGAAAAAGCACCCCAAAATCTGTGCCCCAATATCTCCCGAGTACGGCAATGCCTCACATGTGACCAAAAAATACCAGTTGGGTGCATGGCAGGACTCAGAACGGAAGGAGTGATTTTTGGATTTTGCAGCACACATTCTGGTGGAATGAATGGTGGGTGCTATGTTGCACCAATACAGTGGAACCCCCCCACAAGTCACCCCATTTTGCAAAGTACACCCCTCAGGGAATTCATCTAGGGGTATAGTGTACATTTCAAACCCCCAGGGGTTTCACCAATTTTGATACAAGTGGGCAGTGAAAATGAAAAATTACATTTTTTTACACAAAAATGCAGTTCTGGCTCACAATTTTTCATTTTCAGAAGGTATGAAGGAGAAAAAGCACCCCAAAATATGTGCCCCAATTTCTTCCGAGTACGGCAATGCCTCACATGTGACCAAAAAATACCAGTTGGGTGCATGGCAGGACTCAGAACGGAAGGAGTGATTTTTGGATTTTGTGGCTCAGATTCTGGTGGAATTTTGGTGGGTGCTATGTCGCATTAGCAAGACCCCCCAAGCACCAATACAGTGGAACCCCCCCACAAGTCACCCCATTTTGCAAACTACACCCCTCAGGGAATTCATCTAGGGGTATAGTGTACATTTCAAACCCCCAGGGGTTTCACCAATTTTGATACAAGTGGGCAGTGAACATGAAAAATTACATTTTTTACACAAAAATGCAGTTCTGGCTCAAAATTTTTCATTTTCAGAAGATATGAAGGAGAAAAAGCACCCCAAAATCTGTGCCCCAATTTCTCCCGAGTACGGCAATGCCTCACATGTGACCAAAAAATACCAGTTGGGTGCATGGCAGGACTCAAAAGGGAAGGAGTGATTTTTGGATTTTGCAGCTCAGATTCTGGTGGAATTTTGGTGGGTGCTATGTCGCATTAGCAAGACCCCCCAAGCACCAATACAGTAGAACCCCCCCACAAGTGACCCCATTTTGCAAACTACACCCCTCAGGGAATTCATCTAGGGGTATAGTGTACATTTAAAACCCCCAGGGGTTTCACCAATTTTGATACAAGTGGGCAGTGAAAAAGAAAAATTACATTTTTTACACAAAAATGCAGTTCTGGCTCAAAATTTTTCATTTTCAGAAGGTATGAAGGAGAAAAAGCACCCCAAAATCTGTGCCCCAATTTCTCCCGAGTACGGCAATGCCTCACATGTGACCAAAAAATACCAGTTGGGTGCATGGCAGGACTCAAAAGGGAAGGAGTGATTTTTGGATTTTGCAGCTCAGATTCTGGTGGAATTTTGGTGGGTGCTATGTCGCATTAGCAAGACCCCCCAAGCACCAATACAGTAGAACCCCCCCACAAGTGACCCCATTTTGCAAACTACACCCCTCAGGGAATTCATCTAGGGGTATAGTGTACATTTAAAACCCCCAGGGGTTTCACCAATTTTGATACAAGTGGGCAGTGAAAAAGAAAAATTACATTTTTTACACAAAAATGCAGTTCTGGCTCAAAATTTTTCATTTTCAGAAGGTATGAAGGAGAAAAAGCACCCCAAAATCTGTGCCCCAATTTCTCCCGAGTACGGCAATGCCTCACATGTGACCAAAAAATACCAGTTGGGTGCATGGCAGGACTCAGAAGGGAAGGAGTGATTTTTGGATTTTGCAGCACAGATTCTGGTGGAATGAATGGTGGGTGCTATGTTGCACCAATACAGTGGAACCCCCCCACAAGTCACCCCATTTTGCAAACTACACCCCTCAGGGAATTCATCTAGGGGTATAGTGTACATTTCAAACCCCCAGGGGTTTCACCAATTTTGATACAAGTGGGCAGTGAAAATGAAAAATTACATTTTTTTACACAAAAATGCAGTTCTGGCTCAACATATTTCATTTTCACAAGGAATGAAGGAGACAAAGCACCCCAAAATCTGTGCCCCAATTTCTCCCGAGTACGGCAATGCCTCATGTGTGACCAAAAAGTGGCAGGACTCAGAAGGGAAGGAGTGATATTTGGAGTTTGCAGCACAAATTCTGGTGGAATTTTGGTGGGTGCTATGTCGCATTAGCAAGACCCCCCAAGCACCAATACAGTGGAACCCCCCCACAAGTCACCCCATTTTGAAAACTACACCCCTCAGGGAATTCATCTAGGGGTATAGTGTACATTTAAAACCCCCAGGGGTTTCACCAATTTTGATACAAGTGGGCAGTGAAAAAGAAAAATTACATTTTTTACACAAAAATGCAGTTCTGGCTCAAAATTTTTCATTTTCAGAAGGTATGAAGGAGAAAAAGCACCCCAAAATCTGTGCCCCAATATCTCCCGAGTACGGCAATGCCTCACATGTGACCAAAAAATACCAGTTGGGTGCATGGCAGGACTCAGAAGGGAAGGAGTGATTTTTGGATTTTGCGGCTCAGATTCTGGTGGAATGAATGGTGGGTGCTATGTGGCATTAGCAAGACCCCCGAAGCACGGTGAAATTATGAACCTAATATTCCATAGATGTGTGGTATAATTTAAAACACTCCTTTATACATAGGCCGGGTTTGTCGGGGCAAGTGTCACACTGGAAAATAGTTTGCTTTCTTATTCCCTTTTTATAGCAAACTTTGCACCTTTTTTGTGTCCTGCCCTTTTTTCCAGTGGAGGGGATTTCATCAGGAAAATGCTGCCCTGGTACAATACGGGGGCCAGTACTAGAAGTACTGGGGCCCTCTGCCTGCTGGTTCCCAAATATTAGGCCCTTTATGACTTCCTCTTGAAAGTGCATAAATGTCCCCCTCTGGCCGGTAGAACGGAATAGCACGTAAGCGTTATACAGTGCCATCTGGATGATATACACGGCCACCTTCTTGTACCAGATTTTTGTTTTCCGCAGGGCACTGTACGGCTTCAGTACCTGATCTGAAAGATCCACTCCGCCCATGTACCTATTGTAATCCAGGATACAATTAGGTTTTGAGGTGTGGGTACTGGTACCTCGTACAGGGACGGAGGTGGTACTGTCTCCGTGAATTGTTGTCAGTATAAGGACATCCCTCTTGTCCTTATATTTGACCAACAACATATTTTCGGTGCATATTCCCCTGCTTTCACCCCTTCTCATTACTTGGGCAATGTGCGTTTTTGGGAGGCCTCTTTGGTTCTTGCGCACAGTACCGCAAGCTGCTGTACCTCTTGAACCAAGGGCCTTAAACAGGGGGATGCTAGTGTAAAAGTTATCCACATAGAGGTGATAACCTTTATCCAGGAAGGGGTGCACTAAATCCCAGACAATTTTCCCACTAACACCTACGAGGGAGGGGGGGCATTCTGGCGGTTGAATTCTTGAATCCTTCCCTTCATAAACCCTAAACCTGTGGGTGTACCCTGAGGTGCTTTCACACAGTTTATACATTTTTATGCCATACCTTGCCCTCTTACTGGGAAGGTACTGGCGGAATTTAACCCTTCCTTTAAAATGTATAAGGGACTCGTCGATACAAATAAATTTTTCAGGGATGTACACCTCTTCAAATTTGGCACTGAAATGATCAATGACCGGCCTGACTTTGAATAGCCGGTCAAAGGTGGGATCATCTCTGGGTGGGCACTGTGCATTATCGGTGTAATGTATGAATTTAAGAATTGTCTCAAATCGAGTCCGGGGCATGGCCATACGGTAAAATGGAGTACTGTACAGAACATCTGTACTCCAATATTGCCTAATTTCTGGCTTTTTTACTATGCCCATATGAAACACCAGACCCCAAAACGTCATCATCTCTACTGCATCTACAGGGGTCCACCTAGCAAATGATGACGTGGGGTTTTGAGCAATAAACTGCTGGGCATATAAATTAGTTTGGTCCACCATTAAATTTATAAAATCATCAGAGAAAAATAATTTGAAAAAGTCAATTTCTCTGAGACCTGTGGAATCAAATTGGATTCCTGGCATGGCCAAAAACTCAGGAACCTGGGGCTCAAAATTGTCTGGTGGTGGGGTCCATACTAGATCAATTATTGGGGGGGGAATCTCAGCTGATCTACGGGGGCGTCTTTGAGGGGGTCCCTCATCAGCAGAGGAGGAAGAGGAGCTTAAGGCAAATCCTTCAAATTCCCCGCTTGCATCACTGGCTGTGTCAGAGTCAGAAGCAAGCATGGCATATGCCTCCTCCACTGAATACATTCTCCTGGATGATTGGGAGGACATTTGGGAGGACATTTGGGAGGACATTTGGGATGCCATTTTTATTTTTGTGTTACCGGTAGTGAAATGTTTCAACACGTGTATAGTGTAGGGGGGGGCACAAACTTTATTTCAATCCGGGGGGTATGTAGTGTGTAGTGTGTATGTAGTGCAGAAAAAAAAAAAATACTTTATACCAATAAAAAAAAAAAAAAATGAAGGTGTTAAAAAAAAAAAAAATGAAGGGGTTAAAAAAAAAAAAAAAGGAAGGGGTTAAAAAAAAAAAGGTCCTGCGCCAAAAATTGAGCACAGATGTTGGTCAGTAACGTCTGTCACTGAACAGCGCTCAAAGGCAACAGGAATTTGATCAAAAAAAAAAAAAAATAGATCAACCCTGTGCCGAAAGAGATGATCAGTGATGTACGTCACTGATCAGCGCACAGCGGCCACAGGACACCCACAAAATCACAGTGTGTGTAAAAAAAAAAATTAAAAAAATACCCCACAGCACACACACAAAAAAAAAAGGTGATCAGTGATGCGACACTGATTACCAGTGAGGTGCAGCAGGTGCACAACCTTTGGTGCAACTGACAGGTATATATAAAAAAAAAAAAACCTCTGTACCCCCAAAAAAGTTGCTGATCACCTCAGATATAGTGATCAGCACAAAAGGCGGGGACAGCAGACACAAAATTTAGCACTCTCTATCACTATCTCTCTCTATCTCTCTATCTCTCACTATCTATCACTATCTATCACTCTATGACACTGCAGCAGCAGCACTGACAGGTATATCTATATATTAAAAAAAACCTGCGCCCCCAAAAAGTTGCTGATCAGTTAATTTATACTGATCAGCACAAAAGGAGGGGGCAGCAGTCAGTTATATAAAAAATATATAGCACAATCTGTCACTATCTCTCTCTATCTCTCTCTATCTCTCTCTCTCTCTATCTCTCTATAACTATCACACTGCAGCAGCACAAAATATAGCACTCTGTCAGTAGGCCTCTCTCTCTATCTCTCTCTCTCTCTATCTATAACTATATCACACTGCAGCAGCACAAAATATAGCACTCTCTGACACTATCTCTCTCTCTATCTCTCTCTATCTCTCTCTATCTCTCTCTCTCTATCTCTCTCTATCTCTCTATAACTATCACACTGCAGCAGCACAAAATATAGCACTCTGTCAGTAGGCCTCTCTCTCTATCTCTCTCTCTCTCTCTCTATCTATAACTATATCACACTGCAGCAGCACAAAATATAGCACTCTCTGACACTATCTCTCTCTCTATCTCTCTCTATCTCTCTCTATCTCTCTCTCTCTATCTCTCTCTATCTCTCTCTATCTATCTCTCTATCTCTCTATCTATCTAGCTAGTACACTGCAGCAGCACAATTTCACAGGAAGGCACAATTATTGAACAGGATCCAGGAAGCAATCAGCAGCGATCAGGTAAGTATTGCAGCAAGTATTCTGGTCAGTATGGCGGCAGGGGGGTACGGTGACCGCACTGCACGCTTTCCAGACCGGAATGGCGTCTGCAGTGCAGTCACCGTTAGTTTAAATCCCCCTCCTTGGCTGTGATTGGTCCGTCGGACCGACGGACCAATCACGGCCTTTGGGGGCGGGCGGGGTGAGGTGGGGTGACACCAGTGTCACCCTTACACCCCGCGGTGATTGGTGCTGTACTTTACAGCACCAATCACCTCTGATCCCGTGTCACCGGCGAACGTTATTCGCCGGTGACACAGGAAAACGCTGTGAATGGCTGTTCACACTGAACAGCCAATCACAGCGATCGCCGACGGGGGGGCGGCATCGCAGCCCCCCCGGGGCATGCACGGACATGTCTGCTGTCAGGGACAGCAGACATGTTGAAACTGTCACCGCGTCTATAGACGCGGTGACAGTTTAAATCCATGACGTACATTTACGCCATGTGTCGGGAAGTGCTTCCCGACCATGACGTAAATGTACGTCAAATGTCGGGAAGGGGTTAAATGGCACATGCAAAACACTGACATGGCTATGGTCGACAATGAAAAAGGTTGACAAGATTTATTTTTCACTTTTTCAATGTTTTCATATTCATTCTCATGTGTCGACATGGACACCAATGAAGTGCCACACTTATGTCAACATTTACATGTGTTGACCTTTCTGTGTTGATTTTTTTCTTGTGGCGATTCGCGGCACCCCCCGCGACCCCCCTCCCGCGATTTGCAGCACACCCCCCGCAATTCGCGGCACCCCCGGTGACTCCCGCGATTCGCGGCCCCACCCCGTGACACCCCCCCCCTCCTGCAATTCGCGCCAACCCCCGGGCCCCCCTCCCGCGGTTCACGGTGCCCCCCACGACCCCCCCTACCGCGGTTCACGGTGCCCCCCACGACCCCCCCTACCGCGATTCCCTACCCCTGACCCCCCTCCTGTCATTGCGGCAACCCCCCGCCCCCGCGACCCACCCTCCCGCGATTCACTGCAACCCCCCGCCCCCCCCCCTTCCCACGATTCGCGGCGCCCCCCCCCCCGCGACCCATCCTCCCGCAATTCACGGCATCCACCCACGACCCCTCCTCCCGTGATTCGTGGACACCCCTCACCTCCCCCACCCCCGCGCGTGATTCACGGCAACCCCAGGATTAAATGGCACATGCAAAACACTGGCACGGCTATGGTCGACAATGAAAAAGGTTGACATGAGTTTTTGAAGATTTATTTTTCTTTTTTTAATGTTTTCATATTCATTCTCATGTGTCGACATGGACACCGATGAAGTGCCACACTTATGTCAACATTTACATGTGTTGAACTTTCTGTGTTGATTTTTTCTTGTAGCAATTTTTTTCCAGTGACAACTATGAACTATGTGCACGTCAACCTACACATCATCAACCAATTCTTTGTATAATATATAACACCTGTTCTGTTTTACTGTAGGTGTTTTAAGTCAGACCTTTTACTGCTACTATTACTGTTTATGTAAATGCATTCTGAATGACAGCAACATCCTACCATCCTTCTACAAGAATATATAACCAACTAGGTGATTTATCGCGCCCCGTGCCCCCCCCCCGCAATTCACGGACCCCCCGCGCACCCCCGTCCCGCGATTCGCAACCCCCCCTCGCGCAATTCACGCCCCCTCCCACGCTTTGCGGACCCCCGCCCTCTCCCGCGATTCGCAGACACCTGCGCCCCCTCCCTCCCTTGATTCACGGCACCCCCCGCACCCCTCCCGCAATTCACGGCACTCCTAAGCCCCTCTTTAGTCCCCCGTATACTCACACACCCCTATCACTACCCAGCTTCCTGCTCTCCTGAACTGTAACTTCCACCACTGGGGAGTCGCTGACGCTGTTTTGCCCACATGCCCCTATCATGCCTCATAGCCCAGCCTCCTGCTCTCATGCACCCGAACTCCCACCCAGTAGGAGGAGACACTGACTAAGGGCCACCATCCTGTACTCCTGTGCTGCCACGCTGGACCCTCATCCACTGGCAGAAGCAGCACAGTATCTCCCACCCTCCTCTTTAGTCCCCCTTATTCCCACACACCCCTATCACTACCCAGCCTCCTGTTTTCCTGTGTCGTGACCTCCGCCAGTGGAGAGCCGCTGACTCAGAAACACCCAACTATACTATTGCACACACACACACCTAAACAACATGCACACACAGCCCCCCCCCCACACCCACAAATGTCACTGTACCATCCACACTATCAATGTACATCTTACTCTGTAACCGCTTTTTAATTAAACAAAACAATACACACCCCCTTCCAAATCATATGCTCTCTATTTAACACATTTCACCTATAACTGAAGTTATAGGTGCCCCCCACGTGCCCCCCACGACCCCCCCTACCGCGATTCCCTACCCCTGACCCCCTCCTGTCATTGTCACAATAGTAGTAACGATCACCACATGACCATCGTCCCAAACAAACGGACTGTTGGGAGGTATGGTTATGACATATTTTTCCTTATCATGCAATGGCAGCAAAACTGAAGGGCCAGACCATGGGGTGAAATTAGGGTTGCCACCACACTCATCTTGGATTCCTGCGCGCGGTCCCAGAGAAGTGGGCATGGCCCAATAAAGGGGGCGTGGCCTATTCAATACAGTGGGCGTGGCCCCTATAATAGCTTAAAACCACAAAAACAACCATTTTTTGCCCATTACATCTACACACATTATATATATATATATATATATATATATATATATATATATATATATATATATATCTATCTCTTATATATTTGGCTACATCTGTCACTCAAAGTGTGTCTGGAGATATAACCCTGGGTGGAGCCTCTGACTCACATGACTGACTCACATGACAGAGAACCAGCCCAGTGAGCCCACAGACAGTGCCAGACACCCTCTCCATGTTACACAGCAAAGACACAGCTACACACCAGACACACCAGGTGAGCGCCCCACACCTCCATACCTCCCAACATGACCCTCTCCAGGAGGGACAGAATGCTATGTTTGTGGACTTCCATCTTAATTTATGATTGTCATCACCTGTCATTTTAAACAGGGTAATTGATAAGAAAGGTGTTTAAGCACAGGTGATGGTAATCCATAAATTAAGAAGAAAGTCCAGAAACAGAGCAATGTGTCCCTCCTGGAGAGGGTCATATTGGGTATGCACCTCCCTCCCCCCCCCCATTCACGGCATCCCCACGATTAAATGGCACATGCAAAGCACTGACATGGCTATGGTCGACAATGAAAAAGGTTGACAAGATTTATTTTTCACTTTTTCAATGTTTTCATATTCATTCTCATGTGTCGACATGGACACCAATGAAGTGCCACACTTATGTCAACATTTACATGTGTTGACCTTTCTGTGTTGATTTTTTTCTTGTGGCGATTCGCGGCACCCCCCGCGACCCCCCTCCCGCGATTTGCAGCACACCCCCCGCAATTCGCGGCACCCCCGGTGACTCCCGCGATTCGCGGCCCCACCCCGTGACACCCCCCCCCTCCTGCAATTCGCGCCAACCCCCGGGCCCCCCTCCCGCGGTTCACGGTGCCCCCCACGACCCCCCCTACCGCGGTTCACGGTGCCCCCCACGACCCCCCCTACCGCGATTCCCTACCCCTGACCCCCCTCCTGTCATTGCGGCAACCCCCCGCCCCCGCGACCCACCCTCCCGCGATTCACTGCAACCCCCCGCCCCCCCCCCTTCCCACGATTCGCGGCGCCCCCCCCCCGCGACCCATCCTCCCGCAATTCACGGCATCCACCCACGACCCCTCCTCCCGTGATTCGTGGACACCCCTCACCTCCCCCACCCCCGCGCGTGATTCACGGCAACCCCAGGATTAAATGGCACATGCAAAACACTGGCACGGCTATGGTCGACAATGAAAAAGGTTGACATGAGTTTTTGAAGATTTATTTTTCTTTTTTTAATGTTTTCATATTCATTCTCATGTGTCGACATGGACACCGATGAAGTGCCACACTTATGTCAACATTTACATGTGTTGAACTTTCTGTGTTGATTTTTTCTTGTAGCAATTTTTTTCCAGTGACAACTATGAACTATGTGCACGTCAACCTACACATCATCAACCAATTCTTTGTATAATATATAACACCTGTTCTGTTTTACTGTAGGTGTTTTAAGTCAGACCTTTTACTGCTACTATTACTGTTTATGTAAATGCATTCTGAATGACAGCAACATCCTACCATCCTTCTACAAGAATATATAACCAACTAGGTGATTTATCGCGCCCCGTGCCCCCCCCCCCCGCAATTCACGGACCCCCCGCGCACCCCCGTCCCGCGATTCGCAACCCCCCCTCGCGCAATTCACGCCCCCTCCCACGCTTTGCGGACCCCCGCCCTCTCCCGCGATTCGCAGACACCTGCGCCCCCTCCCTCCCTTGATTCACGGCACCCCCCGCACCCCTCCCGCAATTCACGGCACTCCTAAGCCCCTCTTTAGTCCCCCGTATACTCACACACCCCTATCACTACCCAGCTTCCTGCTCTCCTGAACTGTAACTTCCACCACTGGGGAGTCGCTGACGCTGTTTTGCCCACATGCCCCTATCATGCCTCATAGCCCAGCCTCCTGCTCTCATGCACCCGAACTCCCACCCAGTAGGAGGAGACACTGACTAAGGGCCACCATCCTGTACTCCTGTGCTGCCACGCTGGACCCTCATCCACTGGCAGAAGCAGCACAGTATCTCCCACCCTCCTCTTTAGTCCCCCTTATTCCCACACACCCCTATCACTACCCAGCCTCCTGTTTTCCTGTGTCGTGACCTCCGCCAGTGGAGAGCCGCTGACTCAGAAACACCCAACTATACTATTGCACACACACACACCTAAACAACATGCACACACAGCCCCCCCCCCACACCCACAAATGTCACTGTACCATCCACACTATCAATGTACATCTTACTCTGTAACCGCTTTTTAATTAAACAAAACAATACACACCCCCTTCCAAATCATATGCTCTCTATTTAACACATTTCACCTATAACTGAAGTTGCAATACAGGCATCTTTCATACAATTCTAACCATCTTTCTCATATACAAATGTTCACAAATTAAGGGGGCGCAGCCCCTTATGACGGTGTGAAGAGCACGATGAATCACCTAGTGTATATATATATATATATATATATATAACGTGCTGGCTGTTAAAAAAATTACCGCGGGCTGTCTGGGCTGGCTTGCAGGCTGGCTGGGCTGGCTTGCAGGCTGGCTGGGCTGGCTTGCGGGCTGGGCAGGGCCGAGCAGGGCAGGAGACGAGAGGAGGCAGCCGGATGATCATCATGCCGGTTACTCCGGGCGCACCAACGCTGGGCGGGCGGCGGGCCTGCAGACACTCGCAAGATGACGACATCATCATCTCGCGAGTGCATCTGTCAGGCTGCGGAGGCAGTCCTGGCAGACTCTGCGGTTGTGAAGGCGGAGAGGCGGCAAATGAGTCTTTTTCAGACACCCGGATTCCGGGAGAAACCCGGAATCCGGGAGATTGAAAAAGCCTCCTGGAGGGTTGCCACCTAAATCTGGAGATTCCCGGGAAATCTGGGAGAGGTGGCAACCCTAGGTGAAATGTAATAGGGTGAGAGAATCAGAAAGTGAGAGATTTGGTAAGAAATCTCCAGGTTTTTTTTTAAAGCGGCAATCATTTACACTACAAAATCAGTTTGATTTTGCCACTTTAAAAAAACCTGGAGATTTTTTACCAAATCTCTCACTTTCTGATTTTCTCATCCTATTACATTTTCACCCCATATTTCCATTTCTATACCACCTCTGCTATGGCCCAGATCCCAGCACATGTTTAGCACGGTGTTTGTTTGTCATCTACAATGATATATTAAATCATTATTGTATAACATGTGTTTAGTGTTAAGCTTTGTTTTTCCATCTCTGGGGGACTTCCAGGCTAAAACAAACACACATGATGAAATGAAACTAAATGATGACTAAACAGGAACAGAAACTGGTGAAAGTTTCGTTTCTTTGGCACTGAATCTGGGGAGTATATACTGCATGCTGCAGCAGCACTCATCATCACATCAGTAGAGCATCAGCTGGATAGGAGGATGTGTGACTGATGATCCGTCTTCTCTGCAGCGTGTGGTAAGAACAGTCTCCTCAGGGGGTATATATACTCATAGTACTAAGCAATGGAACTTCAGATCCCACGGCTGTACCTGCCTAGAATAAAGAAGCTTGTTTTGCATTATGACTTTGGGAGGCAAATCTGTAAAAACGAAGGGTTTGGGAAATCCCTTGCTTAGTAATTATATGCTAGCCTAACATGCTGTACGTTCAGTGGAATGTGTGTGAGTTGTAAACACTGTTTTATCAGTCCTGGTAGTAAGCATGAGGAAACTTCAGCCTCGTGTCTTATCATTCCTTCTACCTTAAGGCAGCTGACTTTAATTTGGCCAATGAGACATTTAAACTGTATTTCTGTCTGTTATTGCTGTTATGTTCCCTGCATCCTTATATCTGCTGGTTAAATGACATGTTTACTGTGTATATGTGATATATTAGTATCTTGAAGTCTTTTCCTATTCCATTATAGCCACGCAACTTTAGCTGATATGGGGGCAGATGTATTAAGCCTGGCGAAGAGATAAACTGGAGATAAAGTGGAGAAAAAGTGGAAGGAGATAACGCACCAGCCAATCAGCTTCCAACTGTCATATTTCTAACACTACTGATTGGCTGGTGCGTTCTCTCCTTCCACTTTTTCTCCACTTTATCTCCAGTTTATCTCTTCGCCAGGCTTAATACATCTGCCCCTTAGTGCTGCTCTTTTCTCACAGACCCTGATGCTGCTTTCAGACCGCATAACTGGCTTTGACCCTGTATTTGGAAACGTTTCCAAAAACGGGTCTGCCAGATAAAACCCCTTTCACACCGCAGCACTTAAACGGTATATTACCGTTTAAGTGCCGATTTTTTGACACTGGCAGACCCGTTTTTGGAAACTTTCCAAATACAGGGTCAAAGCCAGTGCAGCCTTCAGCCCTCCCCTCCGTGCAGCTCCCCCCCCCCCCCTCGCGTGTCGACCGAGAGCATGTCGACGCCCCCCGCGCGTGTCGACGCCCCCCCGCGCGTGTCGACGCCCCCCGCGCGTGTCGACGCCCCCCGCGCGTGTCGACGCCCCCCCCACCCCACCCCGCGTGTCGGCGCCCCCCCCCCCCGTGTCGACTTACCCCGTGCCGGTACCTCCGTTGTGGACTGCAGCTCAGTATGCTCGGAAAGCACTTATGAAAAAAGTGTCTTCCAGAAAATGGCTGCCCCATAGGAAACCCTGTTTAAAAAAACTGTCTTCCGTATGGGGGGCAGCCATTTTCTGAAAGACACTTTTTTCATAAGTGCTTTCCGAGCATACTGAGCTGCAGTGCCGGGAACCACAACGGAGATACCGGCACGGGGTAAGTCGACAGGGGGGGGGCGCCGACACGCGCGGGGGGGTCGACACGCGGGGGGCCCGTCGACACGCGCGGGGGGGCGTCGACACGCGCGCGGGGGGTGTCGACACGCGCGGGGAGGGCTCCAGTGCTGTGAATACTTAATGAGCGCTCATTAAGTATTCACTGTGCTGAATTTAGGACCCAGCTCATTGGCTGGGTCCTAAATACCGTTTCTGAGCCGATTTTTGCGCTAAAATACCGGTTCAGAAACGGGTAGGACCCTGCATTTTAACCGGTTAGAAAAAACGGCATTTTCTAACCGGTTAAGTGGGACTGGACCTTTCAGACCGCACACATTACCGTTTTAAAACGGTAAAAAAACGGCAATTTACCGTTTTAAAAGTGCGGTCTGAAAGGGGCATTAGTAGGTCAAATCTGTGGGCAAATTGCTGTTTTAGGGTTAACTTGCTTCAAAACCCCTGGGACCACCCCCTTTCCCCATGCTTAATGAGGCAGGGGACTATGTAAAAACCGGACTGGCTAGACACCAGACCGCCGGACAGGACATCAAAATCTGCAGTCCGGAACTTATAGGGTCCGGTCCGGGGGGTGTCCTGTTCGGGGGGTGTCTTGTCGGGGGGGGGGGGTCCCTGTGATAGCTATTATCAGGGACATGGGGAAGGGGAGATTACAGCCTCCCCCTGTGGTCCGGACCGTCCGGTTTTTGCTACATGCCCGGACCATACAGGGAGACTTTATTCTACCCATCCTCCTCTACCTGGTGACAGGTGTCACAGGCAGAACCCCCAGACAGGACACCCCCCGGACCGGACGCTACAAGCTCCAAAATGCAGAGTTTGATGTCTGGTCCGGCGGTTTTATCCTGGTCCGGTTTTTACCCATACCCATGAGGCAGTTATTTTATTTTAAATGACTTGATTTGGCTATTTGTAAATAGGGTAATATTCTTGCATAGTATAAGTTCAAAAATGTGGGGCAGGTGTTTGGGGACATTGTATTAATGAGGCAGGTGTTTATTTTGCAGAAAACACTTGCTTCCTATCAATTTTAACTGCTATTAAGAAATGCAAAGATCAGCCATCGGAAATATTTTAAGAGCCCAAAATGTTTTCCAGTTGGTCACTGCGGTTGTATCTACATATAAAATGCTAAACTAACAGTCACACCTTTATATAGGCATGGCGAATGTCATTTTAATCAAATCTGTTTGTGCCTTTTACAGTATAAGCTGGCTCCAGTTGATGGTTCCCTATGTAGGCATAGGTGTGCGCACATAGGGCCTTATTCTAGTTCACTCTTTCTGACAAAATCCTTCTTAGATGGACAAAACCATGTGCACTGCAGGTGGGGCAGATGTTACTTGTGCAGAGAGAATTAGATTTGGGTGGGGTTTTACTTCAAAGTGAGACCTATATTGCAGTGTAAGAATAAAGCAGCCAGTATTTACCCTGCACAGAAACAAAATAACTCACCCAAATCTAAATCTCTCTGCACATTTTACATCTGCCCCCCAGCAGTGCACATGGTTTTGTCCATCTAAGAAGGATTTTGTCAGAAAGAGTGAACTAGAATAAGGCCCATAGAGTGTTAATGGTGCACAGACACCCCTTAATGCTGTGCCCGGATCCGATACGTAATCCCGGCGGTCGGAATCCCGACACTGGAATCCCGACCGTCGAAATCCCGACATGGGGGGGACGTGGATCGCCCCCCCTTGCGGGCTCGCTGCGCTCGCCACGCAGCGGGCCCGGTGCCTCGCTACGCTCGGCGCGCTATTTTATTCTCCCTCTATGGGTGTCGTGGACACCCACGGAGGGAGAAAGTTTCGGGATTTCGGCGGTCGGGATTCCAGTTTCGGGATTCTGAACGCTGGGATCCCGACCGCCGGCAAATTGACCGCATCCCCTGTGCCCACCTTTATATACTTTTGCTTTTTAGAACTGGTATTCCATTAAAACAAGCGCCCATCAATCAAGTATGTGTGTTTTTTTTATTTGTACTAGACCATTGTCATATCACTACATACCTGCGTCATCCATATATGTTTCTGACTTCATTTGCATGTACTGTTAAGGTGCCCACACACGCACCGATCCCGGCGGTGCGATGCTATACGATGGGGTGCGCGCTCCCGCGGCACCTCATCGCACAGTACAAAAAGTATGTGCTGCACATACTTTTTGTACTAGCTTTTTCTAGCATAGCAGCACATCGTATGCACAAGGCATACGATGCGATGCTATGTGTGCTAGTTAAGCCCACAACGCACGCCGGGATAGGTGCGTTTGTGGGCTCCTTAACACAGAGTAATTAAAAGATTAAAACTGAACTAGGCAGAAGATGATGGTGGGTCTGAGAGACGTTTTATATTGTAGCGAGTGCGAATAGCTGATGGTAGACACGTCTGATTGGTGGTGCTAGACACACGCAATGGGCGTGTAAAACACCCCCTAATGAAATGTGCTGCGAACGCTTATGTATGTAGGCAGGTGTATAACAAAGAATAAAGTGCAAGTGCATATATATTTGCACTTGCACTTTATTCTTTGTTATACACCTGGGGGCCCGATCCCCAAAATGTTGACAGGCTCCTATAATGGAATAAAACTTCTGCAGTGTTCTTAACCTCTGGGGGGTGGCAGTTGGGCGGGCAGACAAGGGAGGAAAGTAGGATGCGCTTCCTGCCCTCTCTCCCGCACTAGTTGCTGCGGCTGGGTCCCTGTCCGATCTGTGCTGCCTGGTGGGGGCCCTTTTAGAGAGAGGAGTCCGGGAAAACTTACCCCCCCCCCCAGAGCACCCCTTAATCTGGCTCTGTATGTGGACACATCTATACATCTATTACCAAATCTTGCCAAAAAAACTCATTTGGTGTACAGACTTTTTTTTTTTAATGGGGTGATGCGAAGTTATTCAATAGTTTTTGCCAACAGGCGCACTAATATCCTTTCTGCTTACTGCAAAACCGCACTTTGTGCATCGTGCCCAGTACTTTAGATGGGTTTAGTCATTTTATGTGACTAAACCTAGCACATGTGGGTGAAAAAAAAGGAAGCCCAAACAATCACATACTGCTCTGTCTAAAGTGACTGTGTATTTTTCAGAACAATAATGTAACTAATAAATTTTATGGGCTAGTGTTCATTCTAGCACCCGCCATCTTTGAAAACGCATGCAGTTCCTCTTCCCTGCCTGAGGTGGTGCTGTCTGCTGTGGTGTTTCTAGCACAGGTCTGGTTTGCATATCAATGCGGATATACAGACCGCACTGTGCTAGAAGCACTACAGCAGACAGCAACACTCCAGGCATGGAAGAGGAACTGCATGGGTTTTCAATGATGGCGGGTGCTAGAATGAATACTATTATGGGTACACTGAACACTGGGCCTGATTCAGAGTCAGTTGTAGTTCAGCGTAGGGATGGCCATCGGTGCAGTTGCCATCGATTGTTACCATTGATGGTGATTCTGCATCCAGATATCGATAATTAAAAACTATGTGATGGACAGCCATCGATAGTTTTAGCTATCAATGGTTATCCATTCTTTTTGATTGACTGGCCCACAGGCCAATCAATATGTAGGGGCGGAGCTTCCAATGTGTCGAGGGTGGAGCTATGCTCCGTGTCCCTCTACCTTGAAGAAAAAAAAAAAGAAACCTAGTTTCTACTATGCCATCGATGTAGGGAAACCATCAGGTTCTCTCCCATCAATGGCAAAAGTATTCGCCATAAACCATCGATGATTTTGAATCATCGATGGCCATCCCTAGTTCAGCGAGGATTTGCTAAACTACAACTGGCGGCGCTATTCGGGGGGAAGGGGGGGTGGTGCAGTTACAAAAGATACAAAAAATGTCAACTAATTGAATTTCCCGAAAATGGAATGCAAAACCGTTGCGCCTGAAAAAATTATTGTGCCTGATTGAATTTCCACTAAAATATTATTCTAATTATAATATTCTTGAAAACATTAGAATGAGTATTATATTGTTTTATTTATTTCTTATTAAATGGCAATTTATTATATTGATTATGTATGTTATATTTTATTACTAAAAATTGTTAACACTATTTTTAGTGAGCCTCTCTGTCAAATGTCACAACCATTTCCTCATGCACACCATACTTGCCTATTCTCCTGGAACAGCCGCGAGGCTCCCGAAAACCAGGTGGCACTCCCGCCCACCTGGAAAAGTGTGTGAGTCTCCATTGACGGTCCCTAAAACATGTCACTGTAGCCTGTCCCCTGCCTCTAATATTAGCATAGTAAAGCTGGGGGCGGGGCAGTGCTGACGCAATCTTGTCTCCATGCTCCTGGACCTCCCCTTATTCATCCAGCATGCTGTGTGACTCGGTTGCAGCCTTCACGGCCCTCCAACTGAATGGCTGAAGAGCTGTTCAAAGTTTACAAAATGCAATATGCCCCCCCCCCCTAGTATAAATTGTGTTTGGACCCCCCCCCACCCCGTGGTATAGAGTGAGACAGCTCCCATTCTCCCTAACCCCCCCCACCCCGGTGCGGTATAGAATGTAATGGCCCACCTAGGGATCTGGATTAGTAGGTCTACAGTCTAGATCAGGCAAACCAACAGTGCAGGTGTTAAGCTGTGTACACACGGGGGTGATAGGGGCTGAAATTGCTGGGAATATGGTCGCTGGCGACCATATTGCCAGTGATGGGAGTGTGCCCCGGCGATAAATTGCCGGGTGCGCGCTCCCGTTTTCAGCCCCATTCTAATCGCTGGAGTAAGCTCCTGCGACCAGCTGATTACCTCTGCGGCTCCCCCGGCAGAGGTTCCTTCTCATCAGCGACCATCTCTGGTCGCTGATGAAAAGGAGACACTGAGCAATATATTTCCCCCGTGTGTACGGGGCTTATGTGATATCCAGGCTTCAGCACAGATCGGTAAATGAAAATAACTGAGGTACTAATTAAGTTACCTGTGGTCAAGCCTGGATATCATTTAAACCTGCACTGTTGGTGTGCCTTGAGGACCGTGGTTGGGAATGCCTCGTCTAGATAAATAGGTTGTGGGTACACTCACATGGCTCCTCATACTTCAGGCCACTTTACTGCTCCAATTTGGAGTCCACATGGGTGGTAAAGTATGAAAGGTCCCCCAAAAAACTGGAAAATGAGTCACGAAAAACCACTTCTCGCGTTTGTCATGTCGACATTTTGCCAATGTTGACTTATTGACTATCTTATCTAGAAACTGTCGACCTATCATCCTGATACCGCTCCCCAGTAGGTACTCTAACCTGGCCTGTGCTTGTCTATTTATTGGGTGGGTGTCTAGTCTCCTTGTACTCACCAGCAGCATAGTGTAGTGGCGGGTCATCTTCACTCCATGCGGGGCATTGTCTAGAATACAATAGAGAAATGAAGGCTAGAATTATTATTTTTTTTTTTATATGCTTTACTAAATATATCCCTTACAGTTGATTATACACAATTAAGATTCGGATATCTAGCAGCAATTAAAATAAAAAAAAAAAGGTTCTTGTATAGTTTCACGGTGGCAGGCTACACCAGGTTTTCAGCATAGGCTAAGCTACGTTGTCAGTGTCGCCCAACGGCTGCCTAGCGTAGTGTCCCCGTCAGGCAGCGTAGTCACTGTACTGTCCCCGGGAGCTGCAGCTCTGTCCCCGGCATCCCTGGCAAGCCTAGTGAGCACCTCTCACACATAGCCGGTAACCGCCAGATCCCCTGTGCTGGCGGACGCCGGCGGAGAGGCGCTCCATCTGTCTGAGACGCATGAGGGTTAGGGGTGCAGTAGCGCTTGCGTCTCCTGAACAAAGGGGGGGGGGGGTGCGGTGTGCAAGTGTGTCTCATGTACAATAAAGGATGCATTTGCCAGTGCTCCATGTCACATACTGGCAAATGCCTCCATTTCAAATCCCCACTATCCCGTCAGCCAGAAGTGTGACCTGTTCATACCCCTGTTATCCACATCGGCGTGGAGTTGATTTTATAAAGTGTGGCGAGCCCCGTGACAGGACGCAGATTACTTAACATGTATTCCTCGTCCCCTCGCAGGGCTCACCACGCTTCGGGCTCGATGGCTCGCTGTACTCGCCACACTTTATAAATTCAAATCCATGCCGATGTGGATAGTGGGGGTATGAACAGGTCAGGAGGACACGTACCGTATTCCGCTCGCCATGCTTCAGGCAGAAGTGGATAGTGGGGGTGTTTCAGGAACGCATTCACACCTGTCATGTCAGGCAGGTTAAAATGGTCAATGGCTCCCACATAATGTAATAAGCGCTGACTGACTACGCTGACTACGTAAGCTCCGGCTAGCCACGAACGGGCGGGAACACTACGCTGATACTGACAGGGACGCTGAGTACGCTGGTGGTGGGAACACTACGCTGATTCTGACAGGGACGCTACGCTGACTATGTAACTGCCGCCGTGAAATTACACAAGTACTTAAAAAATAATGGTCAAATTCAGCATTACTTTTTTATTTTCTCTGCATGTTTGCGTGCGTGTGTATGAAAAGGGCGGTACTTGTTTCCTAGCACGGCCACACCGGTTTCCATCGGGGTGGTCGTGTCGGAAAAATCGCGTTGATCGCATCGCATGCGATTTGGTCGCATGCGATGCGACCGACCCGATTTTTTAATTTAATCAAATGTGAATAGGGTCCCTGGGACCCGATTTTACATTGGATTTAATGTAAAACATTCCCTAGACCCCCAAATTTTACTACGTAAACCCCACCCCACGATAGACGCCAACCCGAAGCGTGGCGAGCGCAGCGAGCCCGCGAGGGGCGGCGGTGCGCGTCCTCTGACCTTTTCATTCCCCTACTATCCACGTCGGCGTGGAGTTGAGAATATATAGTGTGGCGAGCGCAGCGAGCCACCGAGCCCGAAGCGTGGCGAGCGGACGCATATAACTTCACAGATATACGCGTCCCCTCGAGGGGCTCGCTACGCTCACCACGCTTCGGGCTCGCTGCGCTCGCCACACTATATATTCTCAACTCCACGCCGACGTGGATAGTAGGGGAATGAAAAGGTCGGAGGCCGCGCACCGCCGCCCCTCGCAGGCTCGCCACGCTTCGGGTTGGCGTCTATCGTGGGGTGACGACGGGGCCATATATAATGTGAAATGGGTCATATTGGACCCATTTCACATTTTTTCCTATGTGAGATGGACTTAATCAAGTCCATCTCATCTTGTGCCATTATAATGGCACAAGACCGACGCAATGCTCCCGATTTCAATGTTAAAAAATATTTTAACATTGAAGCCTATGGCAAAATCGGGGGCATCGCGTCGGTCGCGTCGGGACCAATGTTAATGGTCCCGACCGACGCAATGCCCCCGATTTTTCCTTTGCCGGCAAAATGGACCTGATTTCAAAGGAAATCGGGTCCATCGCGGGGATCGTGTACCTTAACTTAAAGGTACACGATCCCAACGATTGTGGCCGTGCTAGGAAACCAGTACCAAAAGGGCAAATAAACGTAGCCAGCAATAATATCAGTGAGGTGACTGATTAGCCTTTCTTATCGCCATATCCACAACATTCATTCTCCCCTCTGTTTGTAGTCACCTGGGTGACCGTCTTCAGCAGAGGAGGCGAGGGCTGCGTGCCGGACATGGCAAATAACACTCGCACGTGCACCAGCAAACCCGGCTACAAGTGGTTTCTATTTCTGCGATCTCGCTCTTGGCTTCAGGTAATGTAGGTGTGAGGATAATGTTAGGGGGATGTATTTCTCAAAGTCAACATAGGGGTTCACTTAAATTCAAGGCACTCCCCACACATGTGTGCGCACAGTGGGGCTGATTCAGACCCGTTCCTTAGGCTCTGAATTCAGCCCCTTCCCCGATTGGTCAGGTAGTGATCGGCTTCGCCGAGTACCACATTCGCCTGGCAGTTTGCTCCAGGAGAAGTGGGCAGGAGGTGGCAGCAGGGTGTCCCCATAAAAACACTGGGCGTTCCCCCTACAGATGCAGGCGTGGCAATGCCTGCTTGGGGCGGGCGGCTGACGTCACATGATGTCAGCCAACCGCCCCGAATTTGGAGAACAGTGGCCACTAGAGAAGTCAGATCAGGCTGGAGAAATCACCAAATGCAATGGTGACTGACCAGTGAATGTTCTCTCTTTCTTTAGGCCACATGCCATGGGGTTTGTTAGTGTGCACATCCCCTCGCATGCTAGAGAAGGGATTCACATGATGTGGGGGAGGGTGTGTTCGGACAGTCCGCGTTTACACGTTCGCTAGGCTGAGAACATGTGCAGCGTAATGAACAGGTCTGAATCAGGCCCAGTATGTGGTGATTAACAATATTTGTAGAATTATCTTTAGCAATGAGTCATTAGCAGTGATATATATATATATATATATATATATATATATATATATATATATATATAAAACACACACACACACACACACAGATGTAGAGCCGCTCGTCTGGCGCACGCCAGACTGCCCCCGCTGGCTAGCGGACGCTACATCTGACTAGTTTACCGTCGGCGGGGACAGAAGCCCTGCCCGTCTCTGCTTCAGGGAGACGGGAGGAGCGGGGAGGTGGGGGAATGTGGCGGGGACCGGCGGCGGGGGGGAGCTCCGTTGTAAGGGAAAGCATGCGCGTCTCCTTGTGAAGTCTGGTGGGGCAGGCGCGTGGCGAATCCACCGCCAGCCCCTGCAATGATGGAGCCGGCTCCGTCTGTATCTAACTATCTATCTATCTATACATTTACTTTATCCTCAATAGTTAGATACAATTGATGACTGATGCTGCCTTTCCCCCCACACAATCTACAGTCTACAATCAAAAGGTCGAAAGGGTCAAAAGGTCTACACTGAAAAGGATGACATGCGTTTTTCATGTGTTCTGGTGTCTTGTCGGCATGTACACTGTATAATTGTACTACATGCCCTTGCTTGGCTTGCTGCCCTCGCCAGGCTTCGAGCATGGCACTATTATAATCCAACTCTGCCCATGTGGATGTTAAAGTATGAACAAGTCGGTATTATTTGTAAAAAAGTCATGAAAAACTCATATCGACCAACAGTTGTTGACCTTTTGATTGTCTACCTAGACACTTTAGCTCTAAATAATGGATATTATAATGCAAAAATCCTCAGCTTTAACCCAGCTGGTTGAGTCTTCTGGCTTTTAATGGACACTTTCTACTTCAGTTTTACAAATGACATATTTCCATATCCTGATCTTTCTTTTGTTTATTTTAGCAGTAACACAAACATCGCAGAATACCAACACAAATATGGGTAAGCTGGTTTTCTATTCTATAGTTTTTCTAGAAGTATGTTTGCAAATATGTATTTTGGAGCCGTCATTCACCAAGTCTTTAGCTGGTGTACCTGGCATCACCAGGAAATGTATTGTTGTTCCACTCTCTCCCCTTCTGTTTAATATTTCTATTTGCCCATCCCAGGTTGCTGCCAGCTTTGGGGACAATAGAATAACCCTGAGGGTGGATGGATTAGCCTTGGCAAAAAATAAAGGAAAATTTAACCCCCCCCCCATTGTCCTTTTCCAACAAAATCCCAGGTCCAGATATGTCCCTGCAGGGCAGTGGGGTGGGTGGGGGAAATTTGGATACACCGGCTGGCGGGTGGTCAGTGAGGGGCGGGCCTTCAGTGGAAGGTGGTCAACAGCGGGTGAGCAGGCAGTGGGAGGCGCTGCGTAATGGCTAGCCTCCTCTGCCCAGGTCGAAAATACTGGGTAAGAGCTGTTTCCACTGCTCGTTACCCAGGCTAGACCCGCTAAAACTCTAGGTAAATATCACGTTGCCTGGTATTTTTAATTTGTTACCATTTTCATGCACAAAAACTCAGGATTTTTATGTCAGTGGTAAATTGATATTAGGCTTAAATTGTCCCTGTGATTGTTACTTAATCAAACATGGATAGTTCATAGCCATGTTTTGTCATTGCCCTTTTCTGTCGTTTCCCCCCATTGAAATATGAGGTAGTGATCATTTCTGTTTTTCCAAATACCCACAAGTAAGCTAGGGTTAGCTAGTTGTCTCCCACTGCTCTGCAAAAAAAAGCTCTATTAAGAGCTATAAACATTCTTGATGTTGCAATTTATTTTATTTTTCATTTTTTATTATCTTTATTTTTATATTATTATTTTTTTATTCTCATTATATCTCTAACCTATTAGTTTCTAACCTATATGTATTATCATCCTATATTTTTAACCTACTTGTTTCCTTGCCTTAACCTCACAAAAAAAGCTCTTTGTTCTAAATACAGCGATAAATCTTATTAAAAATACAGAGCAGCTAATATAGACAAATTGGCCCAGACCCCAAATCTATATATCCTTATCATTTCTGTTTTTCCATTTATGTTTACAATGTGTGTTACTGTTTCAGAATCGTAAATGTTATAAAATATTCAATTTTTTTAGATTTTTTCCAAAGAGCGCCTCCATTTCTGATACAGCTACAGAATATTTTACGGAAATACCCAGATGGAGGCCAAATTCTTAAAGTAAGTCTGGTCGGCATTTGCTTTACTACTGTATGTTTATTAAAAGATGTTTGTATAGCGCTCCAATGTTACGCAGCACTTTACATAGAACATCGGTCACATACTGTAAGTCCCTGGGCGGGATGAACTAACCAATGTCAGAACATCCTGCCACACATCACATTCATACTAATTGTGTATTTACGAACATTAGTATCGCATAAGACAGCTGTGTTGATAGAAACTGTTTTTTGTGATCAGCGTTGGTCCCGTAACTTCCAGGTTTCAGCCTCAGTGAGGGCCATAATGGGCGCGGGAGGGATGCATGTGAATCTGTCTCAAAGCACAATGCGGAAAGAAGCTGCATCTTTCAATAAAACCAATTTTTTACAGCTTATTATTCTTATTACATCTGAATCCATGTAGATAGGCTAAATATGTTAATACATACAAAGTACACACGAGATAGATGAAGATAATAATAATAAGAACACCAAGTTAATGCTAAGCATTAGTCTAACTTATTACTAGGGATGCCAGTTCCGGGGCAATTTTCGATCCCGGAACACGTGTTATTTTTGCTAGTGGAAAAAGGGTATAGCAGGGGAAGAAGCATGAAGCAGTGACAAGGGAGGAGGGGCCATGGGCCACTTTTTCTCTGGCTCACTTCTCCCTGATCACTACTTCATACATCTATCTCTAAGTATGCTTCAAAAGGCTGGGCGGTACTTGTTTCCTAGCACGGCGCCCGTGATTTTGATTGTATCCATCGGGTCGGAAAAATCGCGTCGATCGCATCGCATGCCAACCAAATCGCATCGCATGCGATGCGATCGACCCGATTTTACATTGACTTCAATGTAAAAAGCCCCCAAAACCCCCATTTTAATACCAAACCCCCCCTCATGTTTGAAATGCGCCCCCCCCATTGTTAACGCCACCCCACTATTGACGCCAACCCGAAGCGTGGCGAGCGCAGCGTTCCCGCGAGGGGCCGCGGTACGCGTCCTCCGACCTTTTCATACCCCTACTATCCACATCGGCGTGGAGGTGATCTTATAAAGTGTGGTGAGCGCAGCGAGCCACCGAGCCCGAAGCGTGGCGAGGGGACGCGGATACCTTCACAGGTATCCGCGTCCCCTCGCGGGGCGCGCTGCGCTCGCCACGCTTCGGGCTTGGTGGCTCGCTGCGCTCGCCACACTTTAGAAAATCAACTCCACGCCGACGTGGATAGTAGGGGTATGAAAAGGTCGGAGGACGCGTACCGCCGCCCCTCGCGGGCTCGCTGCGCTCGCCACGCTTCGGGTTGGCGCCAATAGTTGGGTGGCGTTAACAATGGGGGGGATTAAACATACTTTTTAACCATATTCATTGTGAAATGGGCCATATTGGCCCATTTCACATTGTCACCTATGTAAAATCGCGTTGATCGCATCGCGGCCCATTATAATGGCCCGCGATCAACCCGATTTTAACTTGAAATTTTTTTTAACATTGACGCCTATGGAAAAATCGCGGCCCCTTATTAAGGGCTGCGATGGACGCGATCAACGCGGTTTTCTCTTTCACCGGCAAATTAGCTGGTGATTGACAGAAAATGGGGTCCATCGCGTTGATTGTATGCCTTAAAGTTAAGGCATACAATCAACGAGATGGGCGCCGTGCTAGGAAACAAGTACCGGCTGGGCTTTCTCTTCCAGCGGGCATGTAAACCAGCTAGCCAGGTCACGCATACACATGTACAAACTGCAAGCTCGGTGAAGCAGCTCATTAACCCTGATCTCCCAGCAGGCCCAGAGATATATTATTGGTAAATAGAGGCATTAAGGTATTTTCTGTATTCTATATATCAAATGAACTTGATTGTTGTTCCAACCATATATGTATGAATAGTTTTTTTTGTGTGCTGTAATAGTGTAAAGGCCCCCATACACTACGCGATTTGGGCCCAATTTCACCCGATTCTGGAGGATCGGGCTGAGAAAGCGGGTGAAATTTCCCAAATCACGTATGGTATGACATCCGATCTCATCCGATGCGTGGTCCTGTGCGCATCGGATCAGATTGGGAGATAAATCTTATGTGCAGCCGGCAGGGAGCAGGTTCGGGGGAGCGGGGACCAGAAAGCAGGTTCCGGTCTGGGGGAGCTGCAGTAGGGGTAGTGGGGTAGCAGAAGGAGAGGAACGCAGAGCAGAGTCCGGTCCCCACGGCGAACAGCAGAAGAATAGAAAAAAAAATCCTATTCAAAAGGCTGGGTGGCCGCTGATTGGCTGAGCTCTCAGCCAATCAGCGGCCGCCCAGTCTTTTGAATAGGATGTTTTTTATTCTCCCTCTCGCTGCTACCCCAGACTCTGCTCTCAGTTCCCCACGGCGAACGGGAGAATAGAAAACATCCTATTCAAAAGTCTAAACAGCCGCGGCCGCCCCGTCTTTTGAATAGGATTTTTTCGTTCTATTCTCCCGCTGATCGCCGAGGGGACCGGTCTCTGCTACGATACGATTTATCACATATGAAAAATGGCAAATCAGGAGGTACTAGGGGAGCTCAGGGGAAGTCGGGCCGACATTAGGCCGACTTGTCCTTAGGACAAATCGGCCTAATGTATGGGGGCCTTAAGACAACACAGGAGAGCTGCTTAGACGCAGAATCACCTAAATGTAACTGTTTTTTTATTCCTTTGTAGGAACTGATACAGAATGCTGACGACGCTAAAGCAAGTGAAGTAATTTTTATATATGATGAAAGGGAATATGGAACCGAAACCTTACACTCAAGTGATCTCCATGTCATCCAAGGTATTGTATCCTCAGAGCTCCATATATAATAATTGCAGAGCTTTAGCATGGGAACACCCATAAAAAACAGTTCAGCAAAGTCTCATCAAGCTGCTGTACAATGTATCAGAGTATCTCCTGCAGATACTGAGCAGCACTGACAGCTGTAGCAGGGCACACAGAATGGCTATTCACTGATTACACAGAGGGGATGGCAGACATGTAGTGCTGCAGCGGACACTGGAGAGGAGACAGCATGAGCTCTCCCTCTAACATCCGCACCCACTGCATCGGCCGGAACTCCCTCTCGCAAGTATTCACCCTCCTCCCACCCCACCACGCTAATCCATCCCTGGCCTTAGGGCAGCCACAGCAGAGCTGCCAGCATCATCCCAGTTCTCCATCTGCACACTATTAAGCAACACACCATCCTGTACTAGCTGGCTACCGACAGCACACTCACCCATTCTTCTCCGCTGGCTCTCCCCTGGTGCCCCATCTCCACTGTTCCCAGTGGGGGCGGGGGTGGCCGACTCTCCTCTTCTGCTCGCTCTGACAGCGGGCGGCCTGACCAGTGGCGGTGTTGGTGTGCGACTGCAAGGGAGCCCGGCCCTGGCTCAGGCTGACGGGAAGCCTGCCGGTGTTAACGGAAGATGAAGTAGATTATTCTCTCCTCCTGTGAGTCCCCTCCCATCTATCACACCGAGCTGTGGGAGCTGGGCTGCAGCAGCAGAGCGCCAGCATCAGTGGGGCTCCTGTGCCTCTATGGCACCGGCTCCCCCCGCCACCGCTAGGGCTGTGGAGCCCTATTTACAACACTGTGTACAATAGTGTATTCCAACTTCATGCCTAGCAGATTGTAGATACCGTGCACTAGGCTGCTGCTCTGCAAGCCTTCATCCATCTCCCTGCTGTACTAGATAACTGTCTGTGTGTCGGCTCAGGGTCCAGCATAACATTCAGAGCAATACACCCATCATATTATTTTCTGACATGACAAACTGCTCTACTTGCCCTATTTATATTGTTTTAAAATTGTAGTTGTAATAACAAAGATAGGACAATAGCCTGGTCGTGACTCCGTTACAATAACACATTTCTTACACAAACTCAATAAGTTATGTATACATGACACAATAAGTTATGTATACATGACACTAACACAGCCCGGTATACATATGCCCATCTGTACATAAATTGGGTTGGGATACGGTCATTTAGTCTACAGCATGATGGTCGACACCATTAGGTCGACATTGGAAAAGGTCGGCATGGTTCTAGGACGAAAGGTCATTAGCTTGACAGGTCATTAGTTCGACAGTGTCTAGGTCGACAGTGAAAGGGTCGACATGGAGTCTTTCACTGTTTTTTGAGCCGACGTGTACCGACAGGCGGTATTTCATGCTCTACCATCCACTAGGGCGTAGTGAGAGAATAAAATAGTGGCCGATGCATTGCGAGCGATGTGAGGGGATGAGGTGTGACCATGTCGACTGTGTTGACATTCAGGTAAAAAAACAGTGAAAAACCCCATGTCGACCTTTTGACTGTTGACCTAGACATTGTCGAACTAATGACGCTTCAACCTATAGCCATGTCGACCTTTTCACATGTCGACCTTTTCCCATGTCGTCCTACTGACTGTCAACCATCATGCTGTAGACCATATATGCACCAGCAGAGAGATATTATTTATACGGCAGTATATGCACCAGCAGAGAGATATTGTTTTTATATGGCAGTATATGTGCGAGCAGAGAGAGATTATTTTTATATGGCAGTATACGCACCAGCAGAGAGATATTATTTTTATACGGCAGTATATGCGCCAGTAGAGAGAGATTATTTTTATACGGCAGTATATGCACCAGTAGAGAGATATTATTTTTATACGGCAGTATACGCACCAGTAGAGAGATATTATTTTTATACGGCAGTATATGCACCAGTAGAGAGATATTATTTTTATACGGCAGTATATGCACCAGCAGAGAGATATTATTTATACGGCAGTATATGCACCAGCAGAGAGATATTGTTTTTATATGGCAGTATATGCACCAGCAGAGAGAGATTATTTTTATACGGCAGTATACGCACCAGCAGAGAGATATTATTTTTATACGGCAGTATATGCACCAGCAGAGAGATATTATTTATACGGCAGTATATGCACCAGCAGAAAGATATTTTTTTATATGGCAGTATATGCACCAGCAGAGAGAGATTATTTTTATACGGCAGTATACGCACCAGCAGAGAGATATTATTTTTATACGGCAGTATATGCACCAGTAGAGAGATATTATTTTTATACGGCCGTATATGCACCAGCAGAGATATTATTTTTATAAGGCAGTATATGCACCAGCAGAGAGAGATTATTTATACGGCAGTATATGCACCAGCAGAGAGAGATTATTTTTATATGGCAGTAGTATATGCACCAGCAGAGAGATATTATTTTTATACGGCAGTATATGCACCAGTAGAGAGATATTATTTTTATACGGCAGTATATGCACCAGTAGAGAGATATTATTTTTATATGTCAGTATATGCACCAGCAGAGTTATATTTGGTACTTGTGTACTAGCACGGCGCCCATCACATCGCATACCATAAGGCATACGATGGTATGCGATGCGATACAATGTTAGCAGATGTTATACAATTATAAATTGTATACCATCGAATTGTATGCCATTGTATGGCATATACAAGGGTATAAGATTTTAAATTGTATAAGCACCCTAATGGGTGTTTTCAATGTTAAATGTGCCTCCTATAAGATAAATAATTGTATAAGCACCATAATAGGTGCTTACAATGTTAAAAGCACCCCCACGCCACCCATGCTATCAACGCCAAACCGAAGCATGGCGAGCGCAGCGGTACCCGTCCTCAGACCTTTTCATACCCCCACTATCCACGTCGGCGTGGAGTTGACTTTATATAGTGTGGCGAGTGCAGCGAGGGGACGCGGAATACATGTGAAGTAATGCGGGGCTCGCCACACTATATAAAATCAACTCCACGCCGACGTGGATAGTGGGGGTATGAAAAGGTCAGAGGACGCGTACCGCCGCCCCGCGTGGGCTCGCTGCGATCGACACGCTTCGGGTTGGCGTTGATAGTGGCAGTGGCGTGGGGGTGCATTTAACATTGTAAGCACCTATTAAGGTGCTTATACAATTAAAGATTGTATATACAATTTAAAATCACATCTCATTGCATTGTATGCCATATACAATGGTATACAATTTTAAATTATTTTTATACGGCAGTATATGCACCAGCAGAGAGAGATTCTTTTTATACGGCAGTATATGCACCAGCAGAGAGATAATATTTATACGGCAGTATATGCACCAGCAGAGAGATATTATTTATATGGCAGTATATGCACCAGCAGAGAGATATTTATATGGCAGTATATGCACCAGCAGAGAGATATTATTTATATGGCAGTATATGCACCAGCAGAGAGATATTATTTTATTTATATGTCAGGAGTACACTGGTATTAATATTTCTTTATATGTCAGACTCAGTACAGTAGATGCACCAGCAGAGAATATGTTTACTAGTTATGTAAGGCTGTCAATACACCAGCAGGGAGGTATTATACAGCAGATGCACAAGCAGACTGGTATACAAGTGGTTATTAAGTTTAACAACAGTGCACAGTCCTATACTATTACTGATTGAAGTGGCCAGGTACTGGCTGGGCTTGCAGTGCAGAGCACACACCACCAGAGAGCAGAGCATACAGTGGCACTAGTAGGCACTGGCAGTCACCCCAGCAGCAAAAAAAAGACCGGCCCCTAACCTACCTAACCTAACAAAGCTCCGCACAGTAAGCACACTCCTATCCCTAACCCTCCTAACTCACGAGTGACAAATGGCGCCGGATTCTCGCGGTTATAGAGAGGTCCGGATCTTGCGACAATCTGGCTCCCAGTCGAAGTCCACATGGATGTTAAGTATGAAAAAGTCCCCAAAAATATAACCAATCGGGAAAAACCCATGTCGACCCTTTTCATGTTTCGCCCTTTGCCATGCCGACCTTTTGCTTGCGTTGACCATTTTTTCAATGTCGACCATGTACATATCGACATATTGACTGCCGTCCTACACATTGCCAACCTATTTCAGCCCATATATCCATGTTCATTTCCTGCTTGTGATTATTGTTCTCCTGTTCTTAGATGCCCAGGAATGAGTCGTCATTGGAACGGTTACAGCAGCACTGAGCATTTAATAATCTACAGTACATGTCCTATGGTCAGGGCTGAATGTGTCGATGGGGGCGGGCAATGGGAATGTCTGCTAAGTTAAACTTGGCGATTTTGCCGATTTCCAATGGGTCAAAACGTCAAAATCTAAACATCATATAGGGGGTTATTGTAGTCCATTCTTTTTGACAAAATCCTTCTTAGATGGACAAAACCATGTGCACTGCGGGTGGGGCAGATGTAACTTGTGCAGAGAGAATTAGATTTGGGTGGGGTTTTTCTTCAAAGTGAGATCTATATTGAAGTGTAAAATCATGCAGTCAGTATTTTCCCTGCACAGAAACAAAATAACTCACCCAAATCTAATTCTCTCTGCACATGTTACATCTGCCCCCCTGCAGTGCACATGGTTTTGTCCATCTAAGAAAGATTTTGTCAGAAAGAATGAACTAGAATAAACCCCATAGTGTGTACGCGCCATTACTGATGCGCATCATCAGCGCCATCCTCCGTCGGCTATGCTTGCGAGTGTGTATGCACTTGCTAATGCTGCGTCCACATTGCTCCCGATGTTGCTGAGTGCACACATCATCTAGTGTATACCCAACATTAGATGGAGGGTTGTAGTAGAGGATGAACATGGACTGTGTACAGTATGTGAAGCTGTTGGAGTATTGTGTACTCTATATAAAATTAAGTTAATTTATTCAATTTTGTTTTTCCTCCAGGTCCATCTCTCCTGGCTTACAACAACGAGACGTTTACTGAACGGGACTGGGAAGGAATACAGACACCAGGAAACAGCATTAAGAAGAAAGACCCCAATACTGTTGGCCGATTTGGGCTGGGCTTTAACTCTGTATATCACATTACTGGTTAGTCGGAGAACAGTTTAATTTATTACATTAGAATATATAATGGATTTACAACGATTGTAGGTTTCTGGTATTTGGAGCTGGATGAATTCTACCTAACGAGCAATATGATAAAAGTAGGAGGTGTTTGGGACACAACGTGTCAGTGAGGTCTACACTCGCCCCCTCCGCTCCATGCAAACACCTTTGCTGTCAATCGGACAGTCATTTGCATTTCTGAGGCCCGTTCGCTTAATCAATCCTAACTGAATAATCCCCATGGTGTGCTTCAATGTACAGTAGCGGCTGCAGTGGTTTTTTTTCTGACACAATTTCTGTTCTGCTCCCTATACCAAGGAGGGGGGCATACATGCATTTTTTGCAGGCTTGACTCCCCTAGTTTAACCAGCCTTGATTACCTCTAACCTGAGGCTGTCTAAAATCATGGTGGGGACCCTCATATGGGTTTTGTTTTTAGTATTGGGCTGAATCTCTTGATTGGAGTCCCTCTATCGGGATGTTGGCATTGGTATTATGACCTCTGGAAGCCTGACTGCCAGTCATTCGTATGTATCCCACTTGTGTTGGTTTCATCGAACAGGTTTGATTTAACCAACAACTGGTTTCTGGCTTTTTTCACAGTGTCACCCCAACAGCCAATTATTGTTATGGTCTATATCTGCATTTTTCAACCACTAGTGTGCCTTGAGCTTTTCTAAAGTGTTCCCAGGGCCGCCAAAAGGAGGGTGCTGTGAGTACAGCTGTCTTGGGCCCCTGCCTCTGGAAGGGCCCGGGCAGCTCATTTTGCACACAGAAAACGCCCACGCCCGATTGCCTCCGCTGAGCTGCGCTCAGTGCGCTGAACAAAGCAGGTCATGGAGCACAGGCTTATTCAGCGATGTGCTGCTGAGCGATCTGTCTGGGCTAGTGTTCTCCATCAGAACACTGGCCCTGACCAAAGCGATTAACTAGATTTATCCAGCATGATTGACACTATCGCAATGCCTCTACATACGGAGTGATGTAGGGGTATTTTCTAAGCGATCAATTGAGATCGCTTAGAAAAAAAACCTTAATCCCTATGTGTGTAGGCCCCATAAATGTCAGTGGGAGAGAAATAGAAGTGATGGTACAGACAGAAGGGAAGACAAAAAATAGGAATGGTGGAGATTAAAGACCGTAGTTATATATTTAGCTCTTTACCAAAGCTAATAGATTTTTAGAAGCATGCTTTGTTTATTTTATTTTATTTTTTTCATCCACAGACCATCCTACCATCTTCAGTGGGAAATATCTTGGGATCCTGGATCCACAGGAAAAGATTCTTCAAAGGGGAGGATTGTTGTGGAACATTGAGAAAGGACGGAAATGTGTAGAAGAATTCAAAGACCAATTTCAACCATTCCAACTGGCATTGGAAGCCCTTGATCCAGGTCTTTGGGCAGAAATTCTCAATTCTGGTTATTTCAATGGGACTCTCTTTCGCTTCCCTCTTCGACTATGTCCTTCTGAAATATCTGATAATATCTATAGTGCAGACAGAGTTCAAGAGCTCTTTGAGTCTTTTATCAAGGATGCTAGCATCAGTCTTCTTTTCCTTCGTCATATCAAAAGTGTATCGTTAAAGAAATTTGGCAAAGATGGAGACCTCATGCCTTTGCTCACAGTTAACGTATGTACTGAAGATCCATTTGTCTCAGAGACTGCTGATCTTGCCGTTGAAACACATTTTAAAGTTACTTCTCTAAAGTGCAATGGTAAAGCAGAGGAAGAATGCAGATGGTTGGTGACTGCCTGCACAGTCCAAGAAAATGTATTTCCAGAACTTACAGAGTTGAGTAACAAACGGTGCAACAGGCCTGCTCTTGACTTGGCTTTTCCATTATCCAAGCCCTGCATGGATTTGTTTGGAGGCCGTTTAAGTTGTGTTCTGCCACTTCCAGACAAAGAGGAGAACAGGACAGGTCTGCCATGCCTCATCAATGGCTGTTTTGACTTAACCGACGACAGGAGAGGCCTAAAGTGGCTTGAAATTGATCAACAGCATGACGAAGCTGCTATATGGAACCATATGCTGGTAGAACAAATATTGCCTTTACTTTATAGATGTGCCATTAAGAATGCAGTGTCTTTAGTAAAGCTGTCACAAATGACAGCAGAGATGGTATACAATATTTGGCCAGACCCAGAGAGGACTGCACATAAGGGCAGATGGCATGGTCTTGTAAAAAAGTTGGCCCTTTCACTGGTGAAAGAAAGCGTATTTCAGACCATTGACGAAACCCAGTGGATAGATGCAGCACAAGCTGTGTTTTTACAAATTGAAAATGGTGAAACCTGTGATTTGTTAGAGGAACTACTTCTGCTGTTGAATGTTCCACCTGTTAAAGTTCCTGATCATGTCTACTCACTGATTCAGTTGGCTAAGGGCAGCATGGCGAGATTTAATACGGTGTCTCCAGGTCTTGTGAGAAAGATCTTGCATATGGACGACTGGCTTGAGTTTTCAAATGAAAAAAAACTGCTGCTTCTCAAGTACGTTATCAGAGATGGACTCCACAATGAGCTACTGAACCTACGACTGCTGCCGTTATCTGATGGAACATTCACCAGCTTCCAAGACACAGAGAGTAATGGCATGGTTTACATGGACAGCGATGAGTTTCCAAGGTAAGAAATTTAATTTATAGTCCCGGCGGGTTTTTAATGAAGACTTTTCTGTCCAGTGGTGGAAGCAGTCATCACCGGGGTATGATGTCTCTGAAACCTGAAAGTGTGGAGGGCTTGGCCAATGTGCATTGTAAGCTATGCTGAAGGACACATTTGGGCTCGTATGTGCTTATGTAAGCCCAATTAAACAACTGTTTTTGTAATTAAATCAAAGGATCTTTAAAACATCAGCAGTTTATAGGTCCTGGGGAAAGTGGGTTATGGAGTGTTCTACCAGAAAGAAACATCTAGAACAACTTTCTACTCTCATAGGTTGTCATTTGAGGCAAGAATTCTGCAAGCAATGGTGCAGCATGGAATTGTATAGTGTAGAGAGATTTGTGCTGACCAGGAATTGGGCCAAACAAGAGGCCATATTTATGCATCTCCATTCACCAAAACCATTACCTCCACTGAATAACCGACTACAGCAGCAAGCTTTTCTGTTTCAGTGATGTCATTGGGATTGTATGGGGTGCAGAACTACAGGAAACCCTGGAGAGCCAGCAAGGAGAGTAGACTTTGGTCCAGATTCAGTTACACAAAAGTTTTTTTTTTTTTGTTCTTAGCCAATTACGGTAGGGTGATTCTATTACCACTACAGTGGCTGGGAGCAAAATAAGCCTTCTGAGACTTAACTTGCCAAGTGTGGCTTTCTAGGCTAGCTGATTCAGTAGCTTTTATAGAGAAGCCAGAAACTGGGGTATACCTCTTTTGAAAGAGGGAGTCCAATCATTCAGAATGCATTGCCCTAGTAACAGAAAAATATTGCATCAGAACAATAAATAACAATGTCTGCAGAAATATTGGGAAACTACACATGAACAAAATGCAGTCAATTTGCGCAATATTTACATGTTGTTGTTTTTTTTTCTTTTACTGAAAGAATATTATTACCGGGACTTGCACACAGATTTATTCCAACGGATCTACCTGGTGATCTACTTTTGTTCCTTACAGAACTTGGAAAAAAGAGTAAGTACATCTTGTTTGGCTTAAATATCTCTTGAATGTCTCATTTATTTAACTATTTTTGTATTTGTTAAATATTTTCTTAAATGTGTGTTCCGCCATGGGAAAATATGTAGTTTGAACATATTTGATCTTGAATATACAAATACCTCATTATCACGCCTCCCCTCTGGGAAAAGTAAGCGAGTATGGCTTGCTCCCAAGCAGAAGAACAAATGGATATGTTCAGTAAGGGTGTGTTATATGCCTAAAGAATAATATATGAACCAAAAAAAATTAATACAGAACAATGCTGGGGTTCACTGACACGTGAATAAAATATACCATGTGGCTGGTTTAAGATATATATAGAATTGTTAAATCAATTGTCCAAAAATTACATCAATCTGACAGAAAATGGGGAATTCCCATAAATAGATAAAAGAGAAACTCAACTCCTCTAATGATGTAGATCAGTACCACAATTATAGTAAATTAATTTGGTGCAGGCTTCTAGCAAAATAGCATCCAGAGTGTTAGGGGTAAATTTACGGTACTTGTGTATTATAGCGGCGCCCATCGCATCGCATACCATAAGGCACGCGATATTGCGCGATATTGTACAATGTCATACAATTTTAAAATTGTATAAGCACCCTAATGGGTGCTTACAATGTGAAATGCACCCTCACGCCACCCCCCCACTATAAACGTGAACCTCCGACCTTTTCATACCCCCACTATCCACGTCGGCGTGGAGTTGAGAATAGAAAGTGTGGCGAGCGCAGCGAGGGGACGCGGATACCTGTGAAGCCCGCGAATGGACGCTCGGTGGCTCGCTGCCCTCGCCACACTTTCTATTCTCAACTCCACGCCGACGTGGATAGTGGGGGTATGAAAAGGTCGGAGGACGCGTACCGCCGCCCCTCGCGGGCTCGCTGCGCTCGCCACGCTTCGGGTTCACGTTTATAGTGGGGGGGTGGCGTGGGGGTGCATTTAACATTGTAAGCACCCATTTGGGTGCTTAAAAGCACCCTTTAGGGTGCTTATTCAATTTACATCGCATAGGAGGCAAAAATCGCGTGCATGGCATGCGATGCGATTAAAACATCGCGCGATGAACATCGGGGGCGCCGCTATAATACACAAGTACCAAATTTACTAAGATGGGAGTTCTATTGACGATGGGATGTTGTTTATAAAAACAGAATCAGTACTTGTGTATTATCACGGCGCCCATCGCATTGTGTACTACTAATTAAGGTATGCAATGGCATGCGATGCGACGTGATCATGCCCGATTTGGGCTTATTCCCATGTTAAATGCCCCCCCCAGACCCGATTTTTAATTGTATACCCACGCTGATGGGTAATGAGTATGTTAAATGCCCCCCCATTGTTAATGCCACCCCACTATCAACGCCAACCCGAAGCGTGGCGAGCCCGCGAGGGGTGGCGGTACGCATCCTCCGACCTTTTATACCCCCACTATCCACGTCGGCGTGGAGTTGATTTTATGTAGTGTGGCGAGCGCAGCGAGCCACCGAGCCCTAAGCGTGGCGAGCAGACGCGGAATGTATGTGAAGTCATCCGCGTCCCCTCGCGGGGCTTGCCACGCTTCGGGCTCGGTGGCTCGCTGTGCTCGCCACATTATATAAAATCAACTCCACGCCGACGTGGATAGTGGGGGTATGAAAAGGTCGGAGGACGCGTACCACTGCGCTCGCCACACTCCGGGGTGGCGTTGATAGTGGGGTGGCGTTAACAATGGGGGGGCATTTAACATAGTCATTACCCTTCAGGGTGGGTGTACAATCAAAAAATCGGGTCTGGGGGGGCATTTAACATAGGAATCAGGCATGTGGGTGCCTGTACAATTAAAAATCAGGTCCAGTCGCAACGCGTGCAATCATATCGCATGTGATGCAACGTGATTTTTGGTTGTACAATGGCCTACGATGGAAATCGTGGGCGCCGTGATAATACACAAGTACCACAGAATCAGATTATATCTCTTATCTTCTAGAAGGTGCTAAATAAAGATGTAGAATCTGATTGGTTGCTATGGGCAACATCTAATCTTAACTAGAACTCCCATTTTAGTAAAAGTACCCCTTAGTCCCAACAGTGATATGGATGCATAATACAATCTGTGGATTATAGTGCAGGTATTGTCTGGTATAGTGCCCACTGGTAGGTTAACTTTACCAATTCAACAATGTAGAACATTTGTAGCTGCCGTCCTCGCATATGTGCAGGCAATTTAGATGGTAAAAGTGCTTATTCGATTGTGTGCTGATCCAGATTGTAAACCGTTGCCATTTTGTGGTAGCTCTTGATGTGATAGGTTCCACGTCTTCCTCGGGTGCTCCTTAAGAACAATGGCAATTGGTATGGAGAATTAAACCATTACACATTATGCAAATAATAAAACTATGTGTTTAATAAAAATTGTGTACTTTTTATAATAATAAGAGATGGATCATTTGATATTGAAAATTTGTGAGTGCTCACACCAAAAAGCATTTATGGGTATCTGTAAAAGAATCATTCTCCAAATGCAGGATGTAGAAAAGTCACTGAATGGATATGATGGCGTTTCATTATTCTAATGTCTGGTCCATCCAAATGAACAGGTGAAAACAGGCTTTAATTGGATAACACCAACCCCCCCAAATAAAAATAATAATAGTCATGGGCAATCAATTTCTCTCTCTAAATGCAAAAAACTTTTTGAAATGTAACATTTGTATTTTCTTTTTTAGGAACATTCAAGAATCTTGTGTGTTTGGATAAAGAACTGATCTGCAGAAGACTGTGTGAAGCCCTTCCTCAGAGATGGCATAATAGTTCTGACACCATCATTTGGCATCCAGGGGATTCGGATAATCCACCAATGCAATGGATTTTCACCCTATGGTCCTTTCTCCAACGATATGACCACATATTACATTTGTTCGACAACCAACCAATTGTGCCACTAAATAAAGTTACTAAAAGTTCAACTGACATTCCGCTTGCACGGCTAAAAAGAAATCCAGCATTGTTTTACCAAAACAGCGATGGGCTAAACTTGGCTGAAAGCATTACTGTGATATTGGAGAAAGCTGGTTGCACAATAGTACAACACAAGAACTCTTGTTTGTGGCACAAAGACTTGCACCTTTACATCCTGGTTCCCACGCCAAATAATGTTCTACAAGCCTTTTTCTATTTAAACCTAAACCAGATTCGAGAAATACTTTTGCGTGCTCCAAAAGAAAATGTAAGAAAGTTTGCAAAATTCTTTTCTCAAGCTTTTGCTTTCACATCCACTGAACTGGATTGTTTGTACACACTACCACTCTTTTGCACTGCTCCCTCTATTACACTCCCTGACTCTGAACTGGTAGCTGCTGATCGCCTAAGTGCAATAGAGCATGGCACACTCCCAGCTGTGCTGGAAACCTTGGTGCTCCCAAATATTGTTATAAAGTGCCGTGACGAATCGGACCAAAGACTACTACAGCTGATGAACATTCCATTACTAAAATCAGCTGATTTGGCTTTAATGATTGTAAGAGCAATTGAAAATGGCACCTATAATTGTTATCCTGACAAAGCGCAAAATGCAATGGTGTGGATTTTGCGGAATGGATATGTGCTTTTTAATCAGAATGACCAACTGAAACTGGTGTGCAAAAGTCTTCGTTTCATACCTTGCAATGGAAAACTTGAACAACCGTGTGTTCTTTATGACCCTACAGTTGAAATATTGAAAGAGTTGTTTGAACCAGAAAAATTTCCCCCTGACAACTATCATGAGGAATCGATATTGATGTCGTTAAGACTCCTTGGGTTGCAGTATACCATACATCAAATTAAACCGGATGATGTGTTACAAATTGCTCAGACATTTAGCCAAGGTGAAGACTGTGCTAGATCATTTAAAAAAGCTGAAGTTCTGGTTAAGGTCTGCAATGATACTACGGTATTATCACAGTTTAACAAACACAGCTTAGGAAAACTCTGTAGCCTTTCCTGGGTACCATATAACGCTAACGACTCCGAGACCGTATTGCGTGAACCGGAAAATCTGAGAAATATGATGTACCGCAACATAGTGGAGTTTTCAATGTCTTTAACAAATTGTTTTAATGAAAAAGCAAGTGCCATTCTTGGCCTAAGTCAGCCGCCACCTCCGGAAAAAGTTGTGGAAAATCTTCAAGAAATCCGTATGTACTATAAGAAAATGGACCAATCCTCCTTGTATGGGAGACTCCATGACATTTACAAGTACATGCAAGATCGTATTATGCAGTTTTATGATATTCTCGAAGAAATCATCATTTGGAATGGAGAGAGTTTTTCTTACCCAGATGAGATTGTTTTATCCCATCCTGAAGGCTTGGATCTAAGTTCCAGTGTGAAGAAAGTACCATCAGATTTTTTAATTTACAAAGACCTTTTCACCAGTTGTGGTGTGAACAGCACTTTGCCAGAAGATGAGGTGATTCTAATCCTGCACACATTAAAAAATCATCTAGACAGCGGACTCTCTTCTGGAACTTCCAAAGACCTGAAGCTTGCAATATCTATCCTGGAATGGATGAAAACCAATTCTGTACCTGGAACAGATGATCTCCCCATTCCAGTAGCGCTTGGAAGTTCTGGATTTAGCCTGCAATCACTCTCTGATACTGTGTATCGTGACATGGAAAATAAGTGCCTACCCACTACATCTGCCGACTGCTATATCACCCATGAAGACCTTTCTATGGCAACAGCCAGATATCTAAATATTCCACTTCTGAGCACCAAGTTATTAAACCCAGAATTTTTTGAACTATGGGGGCCATCTGAGCCAGTGACTCTACGAATTAAAAATATCCTTAGAGAATACAGTGAACATGTAGAACTGTTTAAAGAACTTATACAGAATGCAGATGATGCAGAAGCCACAGTCTGCTCTTTCCTGGTGGATATGCGACAGAACTCTGAGTGCCGACACAGTCTTATAGACCCCGGTATGGCCAGGTGTCATGGGCCAGCATTGTGGTCTTACAATAATAGCAAATTCACAGAAGAGGATTTTACCAATATTACTCGTATTGGAGCAGCCACAAAGGAAAGTCAGAAGCACAAAATTGGTAAATTTGGACTGGGATTTAACACTGTGTACCATATTACAGATGTGCCTTCCATTATGAGTGGGTCAAAAATTATCATATTCGATCCAAATGTGAACCACTTGCAGAAACACATTAAAAGTATTAACCCAGGAATGAAGTTGGATCTCCAAAAAAATCCCAAGGTCCTTGAAGACTTTTCTGATCAGTTCCAACCATACTCCAGTGTATTTGGTTGCAAGCTAACTCATCCTTTTTACTTTGACGGGACTCTCTTTCGCCTACCATTCCGTACAGTGGAAGAAGCTCAGGACTCGGACATCTGTCCCCAAGTATTCAGTGAGGAACAAATCAACATCTTTATGAAAGATTTTGAGGGATCCACAGATACCCTTGTTTTCCTAAAAAATGTAAAAGAATTACACTTAAGTTGTGTTGACAATAGTTCTCGTCTAGAACACCCATTGAAAAGAGTTCACCTTCACAAGGAAAAAGTTCAAAGACTGGCTATATCTCAAGATGCTATATTACAACAGGAACAAATAAATGTGTCTAAAAACTTAGGTGTGTTTACAAGGGGGTTAGATATTAACAGCTCAAACATCATAAAAATTGTTGGGCAGCATATATCAAGTGATGAAACATACTACCTAACGCAGTCTAGCCTCGGGATCCAAGAATCATTTGAAATGTTCATGCAAGACCAAGAAAAGTTTTCACTACCAGTTGGCGGAGCTGCTTTTCCTTTAAAGAAGAATGAGACTACTGGAAAATGGATTCCTGATTTAGTCGACTTTCATGGAACGGTATTCTGTTTCCTCCCTCTTCCGGTTTGCTCTGGCTTGCCCTTTCATATCAATGGAAGTTTTTCAGTTATGTCAAACCGCAAGAGCTTATGGGATACAACCGTAAAGGGTGAGTGGAATAAGAAATTACTCGCCGATGCTGTTCTAGTGGCTGTCCTAACTGCGCTATTGCAATTAGAAATACTAAATCAGAATGATATTATACAGGACTACTGCTATCATACATTTTGGCCAGACATCACAAAAGTCAACACTCATTTCACAGAAGTGGTGAAAAGCTTTTATCACGCAATCGTCTATGGATTCAAAAAATCCTTGCCTGCTCTCTTTAGCAATGGCCATGAGTGTTGCACTGTAAAGCATGCTTGCTTTCTAGAACTAGACAAATTCTGTGATCAAGCCATTGAATGCCTTGCTAAAAAATTGTTTACCAAAATTCTAAAAAAGCCATACTTGGCTATAGACCTTCCAGAATGGGTAAAGAATGGTTTCCGTGAGAGTAATTGTGCCAAGGGGATAGAAAATAACTTTTACAATCGTGAAAGATTCTACAGGGAGATAATATTCGAAAACCTGGACTCTTTAGATGCAGAAGACAGAAATACCATTGTATTACATGCTATCGACCTACAAACTACACCACTGGACATTTTACTTGTGTCAAAACCTTGCATTCCAACATCTTCACGTGGCAGATTACAGTTTATTGCAAATCTGGTGCATCCACAGGGAAAGGTGTCAGCACTGTATGACCCTGAAGAAGGACATTTTCCTGCAGGAGAGGAGTTTCTTAAACCAGAGAGATTACACCGTTTACAGACTCTGGGTATGCTGAAGAATGAATTGCCTATAAAAGAACTCATGAGGAAAGCCTGCAAGATTAAAGATGTATGGATGAATGATAGAGACAAGGCTTTAAAACAAATCTGTTGCGTATTGGAACTGTTAAATGATCTTCTTCAGAAAAGTCCTGTAAAAATTCAAAAGCAAGACTTCCAAGACCTTATGTTTCTTCCCGCAGTGCCACCGCAAAGCATCATTGCCCAGTTAAAAGATCTGATGTTAACCAAATCAACAGACCTTTATCATTACAAGTATAATGATCTTGTCAGCATGGTTAAACCCGTACTAAGCAAAGAACATTTGGGAAGCATTAAGTTGACTAATTCTGTATGGTCTTTTCTGGGCATGGATCGTCTTCCTTCTGCCCAGATTGTGATGTCTCAACTGCAGCAGGCTTGCACAGTACAAAATGTGTTAAACCCACAAGAAACTTCTCAAATTGTACTGACATGCTATAGTTATTTTGATAAACAACTTGCAAAGGAACCAAGCTACGCTGGCTACATTAAGGACCAATTATCACGTTTCCTGTTTATCTACACTGACAATGGTTTTGTTCCGATGACTGTAGTGGCTCACAAACTTTCTTTCGATGCTTCCCCTTATTTGCATAAACTGCCAAAACATTTTGAAGCTTTTCAGAAACTTTGGGATTGTGTTGGAATACGTACAAAATTTTCATTTCAACATTACATTGCTGCCCTTAAGCAGATGGCTTTAAAGCACAGAGGAATCCCGCTTTCACAAAATGAACTCAGAGTGGCATTAAACTTACTTAATAGCTTATATGAGATAGCGGATGTTGATCTAAGCAATTCAGTTTACACAGAGCACATTTTTGTGCCAGACAAGCAATGTGTATTGCGCCATGTGGACAAAATCTTTTACAATGACTCTCCCTGGCTTCCTTGTGAGGAAGAAATTAATTTTTGCCATGATCTGATTCCTCGAACTGTGGTATCTTTAGGAGTCAAAACAAAACGTCACCGCACACTTCAGAAATTAAAAGTTTCTCACCTTTTAAAATGGGTTTCTGAATTTGGTGCAAAGGAAGACCTTACCACGCGCATCAAGAACATTATCAAGGAGTATTCGTCAAAAAAAGATATACTGAAAGAACTTATTCAGAATGCAGATGATGCTAAAGCTACTGAAATTCATTTTGTGCTGGACAGCAGAACACATGGAACAAGAAACACATTTGGAGAAGAATGGCACCCGCTACAAGGCCCAGCTCTTTGTGTTTACAACAACCAAAAATTTGATTCCAAAGATATTGATGGAATTAGACAGCTAGGTATAGGCGGCAAGCAGGATAACTTGGATACAACTGGAAAGTTTGGGCTTGGCTTTAATTCAGTATACCACATAACTGATTGTCCTTCTTTTGTGACTGGTGATACAATCATGTGTGTCTTCGACCCTAACCAAATGTTTTTGGAAACTGCTGATGATAATAGCCCAGGTGGAATGTTCACTGTGAATAATGAATTCAGGAACACCTTTCAGGATGTGTATAACACTTTTTTACCTTCTGTGTTCAACCTACAAGAGGGTACAATCTTCCGTTTACCACTAAGGATGTCACAGACCGTGTCGAAGTCCAACATCAGTGACCAAACTTCATCTTTGCAGGACATTAGAGAAATGTGCGAAGATTTGGATAAAGATGCAGACAGCTTGATTCTGTTCTTAAACAACATTAGAAAAATTACCTTTTCTGAAATTTCAAAAACAGGAAATCATAAACTGGTCCTCTCTATTGAAACAAAATTACACGATAGCCATGAGAAAAGATTATCTACATTCCAAGAAAGGTTTTGCAAATGTGCTGAGAATAGAGAACTTTTATCTGAGGCTTCACCCTTAAGAGTATCTTTCGTTGTGGAAATAAGACACAGCAGATCAGAGGCTGCAACCCGTTGGCTTGTAGTTAGGCAGTTGGGCATCGAAGGCACTGGCTCTTTGGCTACTTTAAAGAAAATCTCCAATCATTTACATAAAACTCTTATTCCTCATGGCTCAATAGCAGCCTGTCTCACTGGTTCAATAAAAGGAAGGGCTTTCTGTACTTTGCCGCTTCCTGTAAGAACTGGTCTCCCTGTTCACATCAATGCAAATTTTATTGTGGATATGGCACGTAGAGATGTTTCCAAAGAAGACGGCAATAGCATAAAGACTGCATGGAACAAGTTTCTTCTCTCAAGTGTTACAGCTCCACTGTATTGCTATCTTCTTGAGTGCCTGCGTGAAGAAATAATTCCACATAAACCATGTACTTTTCAATGTTTTGATACCTGCAAGCTGTATCTAGATAGGTACTTACATTTTTTCCCGACTGTTACAGAATCTGTGTCACCTCTGTGGCACATAGCAGTTCATACAGTCTATTTGACTATCTTTAAAAACAACATACAAGTAATTCCGGTTTACAGGGTACATGAAAACAAACAGAAATACGCCAAAGATATTGTGTCTGTGCAGTGGGCAAGCATTGGGCAAGACTCAATCACTGTAGAACCATTCTTTTTCATCCTGAAAGAATTTAAAGACATTGAAAAAATACTTCATAATATTAACATGCGATTAGCATATGGAGGTTCCGGAAACTTTCTGGGTAAAGCTTTTAAAGCAGCTGATGTAAATATCCTTGAATTAAGTCCACAATCTCTGTGTGAATACTTGAGACAAATTCAACTATTTCCCCAAGGTATTACAATACCTGCCCCTGTCTCTATGTCTCTTCTCAGAGATAATAATAGTTGTCATTTGCTTTTGAGCTATTGTCTGAGGCTTTTTTCCAAAAAAGAAACATTGGATCTGCAGGGAGTTCCTCTGCTAGTTACAATGGATGGAATGCTTAACAATTTTGATAAAGGTAATCCAAAATTTTCTTCAGAATTCCATGCACTTTTTCCAGATGAAAGTAGCAAGTTTATAAACATGGACATTTTTAGAACCTGTCTTGTAAAAGAAGGTTATTGCAGACACTTGACTGTTGGGAATTCTGCCATTTTCGTAAAGAATCACCTTGGGCCGATTCATGAAATAACTTCTGCAACAACTGGATCTGGCCTTTTACTTTCACAAGAAAAAGTTGACTGGTTTAAAAGACTATGGAGTTTTTTCAAAAGTGAAATACAAACGCAGAAAGCAGAAAAGCAAGAGCAACTATTTATGGAAATTATTTCTCTGTATTCTCAATGGGCAATTGTACCTGTCTGTCTTAACAAAGATTCTAAAACATACATCCTTCCACCTGTTCATCTTCGGAACATTTGCTCTTCAGATATCAATGACCTTGGCAAGTTCTTGTTCAAATTGGGAATCCCTAAATTAGAATTATGTATCTTTCCCATAGAAATCATTAGCCGCATAAAAGGTCAATTGTTGGACACAGAAAATGTTGAAATGGTGCTCAAACAACTGAATTCTAGAAGTGATCTTCACTGGGAATTAATGGAAGCTGGTGACCTTGACATGCTTTTGTGGAATATCTTACAGAAGTTGCCATCTTACAAAAACCAAAAATTTCTTGTGCAAATTCTCCAGTCTTTACCGTTGTTTGAAAACTATCAAGGCAAAAGAAAATCCTTAGCTGTATATCAAAACAAGTATATTCTTGACACAAAATTTCACCTGAACTCTCTTAATCTTTCTGAAATAAACCATCAAACAATATTCCTTAAAAATACTCCTTTTAACAAGAAGGCTGCTGAATACATGGATATTCCATTAATCAATGACTTTTCATTACTTACAGATTTCCTCATCCATCACCTAACATCCCTTAATGACTTGCAATTACTAGACATTCTTAGGTTGGTTTTGGAAGTACAATATTTGGAACCTTATAAAAAAAAAGAAGGATGGATTTTAACTTCCCTTAAATCTGTAAGATTAATCAGAGACAAACAGGGAGTACTTCAACAAGTATCGTACTTTTTTGATAAGAGGGTGCAGATTTTTTCAACACTTGAACTCCAGGAATTGTTTTTGCCGGACAATTTGTCAAAGATGTTTGAAAAGATGCTAGCTCAGTTCTACTCTCTCATGGAGAAACTTGGGATGCAGTGCTCACTTTCAGAAAGTGATTTTATAAGATTTGCTACAAAGATTCAAGAAGATTCAAAGAAAACACACAATTTAAAATCATTAATTCCCAAGGCTAAAGCATTGTTTAAATATTTGCTAGCTATGAATGATGATCAACTAAGCAGTGGGTTTGCAGCTGAGGTAGGAAACATCTCATTTATCATTCCTTGTGATGTCCATGATGACTTACAAATGCTTCACCCTTCGTATACCAAAAACTTCAACACAGTGTCACTTAAAGGATCTCTACTAGTGTCGGAGTGTTATGAACCATTGGTTTGGACCTCCATGTCCATAATAAAACAAACTTCAAAATGTAGCAAGAAAATGGAGACATTTCTCAGTCAATGTGGGATTCATCGTGAGCCACCTATGAAAAAGGTAATTGAGAACGTGAAAAATGTATGTAAATCTCAATGTGCTAGCAAACAGTTACAAGAAATAAGATGTTGTGTCTTAAAAGAAACTTATACTTTTCTTCAAAGACAAGGCCCAGACATTGACATTACTCCTCTAGAGAATGTACCTTACATTCTAGTAGATCATTGTAGAAATATTGCTGAAAAAAATCAAGTTGTTTTTAATCTTCAGAGGGAAGATCATCTCCAGCCATACCTGTACAAGTTGCCTTCTTTACTTGCATGTTATAGTGACTTTTTCCAAAAAGTTGGAGTTGAGGCTGAGCCTTCTGTGTTTCACTTTGCAAATGTTCTTTCAACAATTTATAAGGAGACATTAGACAAAAATTCTTTGCACCCCAATCTCATAAAGACAGTTAAAGAAGCTACACATCAACTTTCCAAACTTCTTGAGACTATAAAAACAAAAGATCTCCAAAACCTCACGACTCTTTATCTTCTGGCTACTGATGGCAAACTCTACAAGTCCTCTAGCCTGGTTATAAATAATTGCCGTTCACGAACTACAACAGCCAAACTGAACTGTCTATTTAAGTTTGTTGACCATCTGTCATTTGATGTCTATGGACAAGAAAATCTCATGAAATATTTACCATTGGCTATTCGTCCAAGAATGCTTTCTGATATTACAGAAGAATTTCTTAATTTAGATTTACTAAAGCTTTGTACATATGGTGAAGACTGTCCACTTAAAAGAAAATTAACAGAAATACTACTTTCTTTAGAGTTTCATGATGGTCTAATTTGCTTACTACGACACCAGAGCAGTGGAAAGATGACTCGGGAGGAGGCTAAAAAGAAGTGTAGCATTATTTTTGGAAAGTTAGACATAATTTGTTGCCTTGAGATACAGACTATTCTTATGTATGAAGATAATCCATTGGATGGCACTCAAATGCTAAAAACAGTTGACATAAAGTGTGAAGAAAACTGCTGTAAAATTTATCTGGAACATAGTGAATCAATGGTGACCAGAAAGGCTGTGAAAGTGGCAGATGCTCTTGCAAACCAAATAAACATCCTAATGGAATATGTGTTAACCACTTTATCGGTAAAAATTGTGAAGGAAATGCTGGTCTGTGAAGACACTAATGAAATAATTGACGTGCTGAAAGAATATAACATACAGAGCTCTAACACTGGAAACTCAAATGCCTTTTCATTGCCAAATCCTGGAGAGAAGATTCCCAGTGAATGGCATGATTGCTTAGACATGAGCATTTTGAATAATTTCAAAGTAGATGATTACGTTGGCTACCTGGATCCTCTGGACAACTGCTACTTATATGCTATAGTTATAGAAGAACTGGAACATCTGAAATTTGAAGGCTGTGAAATGCAAATGTATCGCATAAACATTGGCCAAGATGAAATGATTGACGTTAGTGTACTTGATTTGTATCAGTTCAAAAGGTCGGTGAGCCAAAGTATGAAAAGTCTTGTTTTGCACAAGAACCCACAACATCAAGAAGAAATTCTTGAAAAATGGCATAAATCATCCATGGAAGAAATTAAAAAAGAAATTGATCTACAGTTAAATAAAATATGGGGATTACCTGTAGTTGAACGGATAAAAGCAATAAGACGGCTCTATCTAAAGTACCATCCAGACAAAAACATTGGCAATGAGAAACTATCAACAGAGATTTTCCAATATCTTCAGCAAAGAATCAAAGTATTGGAATCTGGTGGGAAATTGTGCCATAGCCACGCATCAACCAACCATTCTGGTCCTTCCAAAAATTCTTCGAAGTTTTGGGCAAAATGGGACGAGGAAGCTTTCCAACACAAAGAAAACCGTGAGCGCTTTTCACATGGAACTAGATGCAATTATGATTTTTGGGCATACCACAGCAATCCTACTAATCCAAAGCCTCAAGAAGCTGAGCGATGGTTGAGGCAAGCCATGTGTGATCTGAAGGCTGCAGAGCATGATGTTGGTCACCACCACACAGAATGGGTGTTCTACAAAGTACATCAAGCTGTAGAAAAGGCTTTATTTGCAGCACAGTATTTAAAGTCTGGAAAAATTGACAAGGGTTGTGGTATAGTCTCTTTAGCAGACAAGGTATCCCGCTACTGTAACAGTCTCCACAGCATTGGTAAACATGTGATACAAATGGAAAGGTATGGAGTAGATAAGCAAAAAACTCAATACCCTAATTACTACGCTCCACCCGACATTCCTAATGATAGATGCGCTTCGGATCTAGAAGAGGCCGTTATTACTCTAGCCAGAAATGTTCTACAGAAAATAGAGCTTTATGTCCTGAAATGAGAAGTGCTCCAAGAGATGGCATTCCGGCTTTTACAGAATGTCACTTGTAATTACTTTGTCGTTTTCTAATTGTCAGTTATTGAGGAAAAAAAAGATAACAGTAATGTTTATTTGTTGCCTTGCTGTGTCGTTATACTACTACACACAAGTAATTTAGCTAATTATGTTTTATATTGTATTAAATCAAGCACAATATGAATATAGTTTAGATTTTCTATACTGTTTTTTTTTCTCATGTATTGATTCTCATGTAATAATAATTTTCCAAAAGATTTTCCAATAAAATGTGTTCTGCATAACGATGTTGTTTTTGTAGCCTTATTTCAGTTCACTCTGATACAGCAGTTTATTAAGGCTCTTGGCAATCCTAGTTTTCTGTAAAAGTAATTAGTATTTTTTAAGTGGTGTAAAAATAAAAAATAAATACTTTGATACAATTAAAAAACTAATAATAAGCCCATTTATCTAATTAAGACAGAAGAGCACAAACTCATATTAATTAACTAACCTTCAATGAGGTACATATAGGTCCTGATTCTGGTTGACTCTGTAAGCTGAAAAGATTGCAGTTAAACAAGTCCCAGAGTGCCCGCCCTGCCGAAAAACTGCCCCGTGCCGGAAAACTTCCCCACACCGCTGTATCCCCTTGCGATGTGCTATGAAAACACATCCCATCGCATGTGCCCACAGCAGGAGATATCATTCGATGGTCGGCGACCATCGAATGATTTCTCCTGAGCTCTCAAATATAAGTCAGTGGAGACTGACTTATGTTTGCGGGCGCTGGAATGAAGACAGGGCAGGCGGCTGATATCATGTGATGTCAGCCGCTCTACCCGACACACTTTGTCCCATCCACATTTGCATGTGAATGCCCATCATTGTCATGGGACGCATGTGCAAACCTGGCCATCGGGGAAGGGGACGATTTTTGGTTCACTGTGAGTGAACCAGAATCGGACATATATTCTAGTGCTTTTCCTCTTCTATATGATTCTTCATTTCTTCTACCCTAGTAGTGTACATCCCCACCATTTACTAGTAACCACACCGGTGAAAAATATGCACTAAACCGTAGTGCCCACTAAATTGAACTTATTGTCTAATTTGCACTTGACTTATAAATGCAGTTGATTGCTGGTTTTCATCACAAAATTTGGTTCAAGTAAATTAGCAAGTGTATGCCTCAGGCATATGCAATGCAGGTGCTAGCTGCGCAGTGCGGTCTGGTTGCATTTTCTGAATTGGTAATCCTCAGCGCAAGACTTTGCTAATGATAATCATTGGCTTCCGACTACATACAACCTACTTATGAACACATTCTTTCAGACCTGGACACTCTAAAGCAGTGGTCGCCAACCCGTCGCTCGCGAGCTACCAGTAGCTCGCCTGAGCAAAACGGGTGGCTCGACCACTGCTCTCCGCCCCAGGTCCACCCGCTGCTGCCTCCCCCTGCCGCCGCTACCTTCCCCCGCACTACTCCAAAGTCTTTTTCTTTCGCCGCTGCATTAGCCCGCACTCCGGAGGAGACAGGCGCTAGAAGTCATATTTGACCTCTAGCGTCTGACAGGGAGGTCCCGCCCCCTATCTTTGCATCTCCGTCCTTACCTTTCCTCCTGTTTTCCGGCCATCAGTCCATGCCCGTTGTTGTGCAGTCTCTCTGTTGATGTTCAGGATCCACCCACGAGTGAGGTAAGCCTGCACCACAGTGCGCAGCGGCACCAGCAGTACCCTGCTCTGTGTATCTGTAATCCCTAGCTGCCTGCTTACTCCTCTCCATGGCTCCCCTCCACCTGTAATGCATGGCTCCTTCACTGCTCACCCCCTACTCCTCCAATGATCAGCTCCCCTCCACCTTCAAAACTTTTCTTCATGCATCCCCTGCACATCACCTCTACCTTCTGTCCCCAGTACCTCGCTTCTGCCTCTGGCCCCCAGTACCTCGCTTCTGCCTCCGGCCCCCAGCACCTCACCTCTGTCCCCAGCACCTCACTTCTGCCTCTGACCCCCCAGCACCTCACCTCTGGCCCCCAGCACCTCACCTCTGGCCCCCAGCACCTCACCTCTGGCCCCCAGCACCTCACCTCTGGCCCCCAGCACCTCACCTCTGCCTCCTTCCCCCAGCACCTCACCTCTGTCTCCTGCCCCCAGCACCTCACTTCTGCCTCTGGCCCCCAGCACCTCACCTCTGGCCCCCAGCACCTCACCTCTGGCCCCCAGCACCTCACCTCTGGCCCCCAGCACTTCACCTCTGCCTCCTTCCCCCAGCACCTCACCTCTGCCTCCTTCCCCCAGCATCTCACCTCTGCCTCCTGCCCCCAGCACCTCACCTCTGCCTCCTGCCCCCAGCACCTCACCTCTGTCTCCTGCCCCCAGCACCTCACCTCTGTCTCCTGCCCCCAGCACCTCACCTCTGCCTCCTGGCCCCAGCACCTCACCTCTGCCTCCTGCCCTCAGCACTTCACCTTTGCTTCTTGATCCCCTGGCAATGAAAAAGAACCCCTGACAACTAAAATGAACCCATGGCAGCAAGCATTGACCCCTGGCAGGTAATATACATTTTATTAAAAGCTTTATTGTGGGACATTGCGGTGTGTGGCATAATGCATTTTGGGGGCTTTCCTGCATCCCAACTGGGCACGACAGTGTCCTGTGGTGGCACATTGGTGAATATACAGTGTGCACATGCGCACAGCATCTATTCAGAGAGGCTGGGGGCATGACCAGCAACTCTCAGAGTGCTGGCCATGCCCCCATAGAGGGAAACATTTTGGATGCATGCCCACGTCCCTTGCGATGTGTAGCATAATGTGTAAAGGACATTTTTTGGTTATTATTCAGATGTTTTTATTTTTTTATTTTAGTAGCTCTTCAGGCGGTTTCTTTTGTCGCGAGTAGCTCACGCCCCCAAAAAGGTTGGAGACCACTGCTCTAAAGCATTGGAGTGCAAAATGGGTCCTATTTAGACCTCACCTGCTGTTGTCGGCCACCTTTATTCATGCGGTTGACATACATATTGTGAGTCACTAGTTCTCTGCTGTGTTCTCCACCAAGGTATTCTAAAGTTTACCATTGCTTTTAGTATCCAGTTATCCCCGAATTGTTGCCCTGTGTCATACCAAGATCAGGTAATCAATGCACTGATCACTTCTCCATCAGTGACCGATCAGTAAGAACGTCCAATGCATGCGGCAATCAGTCATTGGGCAGCTGCTATGTAACTCATTGCTTCAAGGTACAGACCTCTACAGCAGTAACTTTCACAGCCCTGTCATTTCCCGACAGAGAGAGGTACAGTATGAGGTTGAGGTGGAGAAGGGGGTGGTGGTGGGGAGAGAAACTGAGCGCTCTGAAGACCACTGATATGAGAGACCAAAAACAAAACCATATAAGCCATACAGAACTGCTAGTGTATACAATGCACAGAGCATTATAGTTACTTATATACAGTACATACTATAGATAATTATATTTATCTGTACCATTCAAGTAGCATTCAAGTGACCAATATACAATCTTAAGCACTTTCTAATCCATACCTGCCTACCCTACCGGTATGGCTGGGAGGCTTCTTAAAATCGGGTCCGCCTCCCGATCCCGCAGGATGGTGGGCAGGTCCCCTGCAATCCCTCCTCGGCTGGGGGGTGCACAGGGACCTGATGACGCAGTGACCACACCCCCACGCAAAGCTCAGTTGTGTGCCTCTGGCCCTGCCCCTTTTGCGGCCCCGCCTCCTGCATCCTCTATCTCATCAAAGAGAAGGGAGCGCTACTTATATAAATGCACAAGTAATTTTATTCACGTACAAATAATATAAAAAGAAATAAAAACCATCAAAGTAAAAATCACATAAAAATATGCACTCCACTGTCCTGATCAATCACTTCAGTGTATTTATTAAGACAAGTCCATCATTATATAGGTTATTGAACCTGATGTGGGACTCCTTAGTCTCTGTATTGACATCTCAATTTGTGTAACTTAATATCTGAGTCTTGTGTATTGGAAGGCCAGAATGTGCCCAGAGTATGAAAGTTTCAGTTAGTGGGTTCCTTATATAAGTTATATCTCATTGATTCCAGGTATAGGTTAACCCCAATATGAGTTTTCATACACTCCACACTGTTAAGATAGTCTCGTATAACTAGAGAGCAATATCTCACCCGTCCTCAGCTCGTTATAAGGAAAACCTCCTCAGTCCGGCTATATCCTTTGTATAATGTCCCGTCAGCCGGTTTACCGAGCAGTACCCGAGAAAGTGCTCACAGGTGACAAAGTGAGCACAGCTGAACCAGCACGAACATCCACACTGCAAGTGTGCTTTGCCACGGCTAGTGGAGACCAGGATCCCAGCCGCACAGATATACTTGGCTATGCCATCTGTGCACAGTCTCTCCACACAGCGGGAGCCGTGACCTAACGCTACTTGAGTACCAGCAGTTGGATTCCAGCATTACCTCAGGGTTGTTGCTAAATTCTAGTGGGCTAAAGGACCTTTCATGTGCAGCGGGAGGAGCAAGGCTGGGGGGCTTGCTACTTCACTATCTATGCCACCACTGGTTGCCTTTAGTAACCAGGTGGCAAGCAAAGCGTAACCGTGCCCGAAGCGTGGCGAGCGAAGCGAGGGTCCTTTTGGGACCCTTCTTTGGAGCTTGCTCCTCCTCACGCCTCCCCCTCTCCTCCCCTGTGCAGTCAGGAGGTCCCTTAGCCCACTTCTATTTAGACCTAACCGTTACCTCAGTAGTGGGTGTCCAGTGTATAGGAGCAATACAAGATGGTTATTTGGAGTCTGCTAAATGTTGATTTAGGTCAGTTAAGTTATCCAAATTGAGGTCTCAATACAGAGACTAACAGTGCCCATAGACGCTCCGATGCAGGCGTCCGTTTTGTGCTTAAATAGCACTCATCGCATTGCATCGCATCCCTTGTGCATGCGATGCGATGCGATGAAAAGCCAGTACAAAAAGTATGTGCAGCCCATACTTTTTGTACTGTGCAATGAGATGCCGTGGGAACGCGCACCTCAAAGCACAGATCGCACCGCTGGGATCGGTGCGTGTATGGGCACCTAAAGTATTCCCACATCAGGTTCAATAACCTATATAATGATGGACTTGTCTTAATAAATACTGAATGCTGAAGCGATTGATCAGGACAGTAGAGTGCATATTTTTATGTGATTTTTACTTTGATGGTTTTTATTTTTAGATTATACGTGAATAAAATTACTTGTGCATTTATATAAGTAGAGCTCCCTTCTCTTTGATGTATTGTTTCCTATAAGTGTCCCAGTAAGCTAATTTGGGAGCTGCTTGATTCTAATTTGAATAAGGGATCATTGAATCCTTTAGACATATTATCTATCTATAGAATATTGGTCATGAATCATATATACATCTTTATTGGAATATAATTGGGTGTATTATCCCCATCGATACATGACATATTTTTTAAACCTATCTTTGAAAATTTTGCACCTGGATTTTTGTACTAATATTGCATCCTCTATCTGGCTGTTCTCTCCTGGAGAGGACAGCATAAAAGTAGACAGCCCTGTTCTAATCACCACTATACAATACACCCGTAATTACTGTGACCTCTGTATTATAAGAGAGCAATCTAATATTTATGGCAGTAACGGGTTTTCTACTGCCAGGGCAATCCTATATACTAAAAGGCTAATGCTGAGCCCCACTTTCACAGGGGGGAATTCACGTTTTTTGGCCACCAGCAACTACTAGAGCAATTATGGTGTTGCTCCATTACATAGTTACATAGTTACATAGTAGGTAAGGCTGAAAAAAGACTTGCGTCCATCTAGTTCAACCTGGTATAGATATCCATTGCTGATTTGGTAGGTTCTGATATTTTACAGACAGATTATATTTCTTATTTGTACCCATGGATGTTTTTATCCAGTAAATGCTTGTCCAACTTTGCCTTGAACGCATTTAATGAGCCAGCCATTACCACCTCTCTGGGAAGAGAGTTCCAGAGTTTGACTGTTCTGACCGTAAAGAAATTCTTTCTACTAGCTGAATGAAATCTTTTTTCTTCTAATCTATACTCATGCCCTCGTGTCCTAGATTCCTTTCTAGTAGAAAAGAGGGTGTGTGACAGTTCCTTATATTGGCCCTTGATATACTTGTACATGTTGAGCATGTCCCCCCTTAAACGTCTCTTTTCCAATGTAAATAGTCCCAAATTGTTTAATCTCTCCCCGTAGCTTAAATTCTCCATTCCCCTTATAAGTTTTGTTGCTCGCCTTTGGATTTTTTCTAATTCTATGATATCCTTTTTATAGTGTGGGGCCCAGAACTGCACTCCGTACTCGAGGTGAGGTCTCACCAATGCTTTATACAGTGGCATAATTACCCTTGAGTCCCTAGTTTCCATTCCCCTCTTAATACATGCCAGAATTTTGTTGGCCTTTTTTGTAGCTACATTACAATGGGCACTACATCCCAGTTTGCTGTCTATTTGGACTCCTAGATCCTTTTCAAGTATGGAATTACCCAGTTCCTCTCCGCTAAGGTTGTAACTTGCACACTGGTTGTGTCTCCCAAGGTGCATAACCTTACATTTATCTACATTGAACCTCATCTTCCATTTTTTTGCCCACTCATCTAGAATTGCAAGATCATTTTGAAGCATGGTGACATCTTCTGATGATTTGATGACTTTGCTAAGTTTTGTATCGTCCGCAAAGATGGATACATTGCTGAGTAACTCTATCCCAATATCGTTAATAAAAATGTTAAACAGAATGGGCCCCAAAACCGAACCCTGGGGCACTCCACTTAGTACCGGTATTGTATCTGATACGGCACCATTCACAACCACTCTTTGTTCTCTATTACATAGCCCATTCCCTACCCATCTGCAGATATTTTCACCCAATCCTAGGTTCCATTTTATTAATCAATCTCTTGTGTGGGACAGTATCAAATGCTTTAGCGAAATCTTGGAAAATCACATCTACAGCATTTCCATTATCAAGGTTTTTGCTAACCTCTTCATAGAACCCTAGTAGATTAGTTTGGCATGAACGATTTTTTACGAACCCATGTTGGTTAGTACTGAGTAGACGGTGATGGTCTAAATATTCCTGGGTACCATCCCTTAAAATCCTTCAAATACTTTACCCACAATTGATGTTAAACTAATGGGTCTGTAATTAGCGGGATCTTCCTTTTTTCCTTTTTTGAATATTGGCACTACCTCTGCTATTCTCCAATCTTTTGGTACTATACCTGACGATAGTGACTTGCTAAAGATATAATGTAGGGGGGTAGCTAGTTCATCCCTTAATTCCATTAATACCCTCAGATGAATCCCATCTGGTCCTGGTGATTTATTTGTTTTGAGTTTGCTTAGCCTCAGTACTATTTCCTTTGGCGTGAAATCCGCAATGAGATCTGGCTTATTTGTCCCGTTTGTGGTAAATGTTCGTTCCACAGTCTGCTCTCCCTTAGTAAATACTGATGAGAAGAACTCATTTAACAGTGTTGCTTTTCCCTTGTCCTCAGTAACACTTTTTCCACTAGTATCAGTTAGTGGGCCTACGTTTTCCTTAATTAAACGTTTACTATTTATGTATTTAAAAAACTTCTTTGGGTTGGTTTTGCTTTCAGTGGCTATGCACTCTTCATATAATCTTTTAGCTGCTTTGATTACCCCTTTACAAGTTTTGTTTGATTCTTTGTATTTTGCGAACGCCTCCTCATTCAAGTTATTTTTTTAGAATTTAAATGCTCTGGTTTTATTGTTGATAGCTGACCTTACTTTTTTGTCCAACCATGGTGGCTTTTTTTTATTGAATTTACCTTTATTTACTTTAGTAATGTATTCAATAGTTAGTGAATCAAGCACCTTTTTTAGAGTATCCCACATTTCCTCTGCCTTTTTTCCCTCCATAACTGTTTCCCACCCAATTCCTGTTAGGGCTTCCCTGAATAATTCAAAGTTCGCTTTTCTGAAGTTTAGTATTTTTGCAGATCCTTTTTGATGTAATTTACTGAAGTTGATTTCCAGTGAAACCATATTGTGATCACTGTTCCCTAATTGTGCAATTACTTTTGTGTTTTAAACTAAGTCTGTGTTATTTGTTAATACTAAGTCCAAGAGTGCCTCATCACGAGTTGGAGTTTCTACCGTTTTGTGTAATAAACTGGTCTTTAAGTAAGCTTAAGAACCCATTGCTTCTTGCTGATTTACCTGTTTCGTTTTCCCAATCAATGTCGGGTAAATTAAAATCCCCCATAATTAATACCTGACCCTGATTTGATGATTGTTTGATTTGGTTTAAAAGAAGAGACTCTTCCCTTTCGTTTATATTTGGTGGTCTATAGCATACCCGATTATAATTTTTTTTTTTTTTTTTTTTATTATTATTGTCGGTTATCTCTGCCCACACTGTCTCTGAGTTGTCTTCTTCTAGGTCTGTGCTCATATTTTTCTCACATGATGTTAAAGTTGTTATTTACATATAGGCACACACCCCCACCACTTCTATTTCCCCTGTCTTTCCTGTAGAGTGTATATCCCTCCATGTTTAATGCCCAGTCATGCGACTCATTACACCATTCCGCCACACACTAATGCTGCTGCTGACATTACTATTATGTAGTTTTGTCATTTTGACTCCTAGTAACTAGTTGTACATTAAAAATGTCTATGTCTATGTCTTATGAGTAATAAGAATGTATAAAGAGTGATAAAATAACAACCAATACGCTCTAGTAACCTCTACTCTACTAACATTGATACTAGTGGGGAAATGAGCATAAAAACAGATGTAATATACATCTGCTGTGAAAGTCATCCAACAGGCAGCAGAATAAATTGCTTAGTATTATATGTACTAAGATTTGGGGAGAGATAAAGTTCCTGCCAATTGGCTCCTTTTAATTATTTGTATTTAATACATTTTCTTTTATTGAAGCGTAAAGAGAAAATTCAATACAAATAGTTTGTGCACAAAATACAAGATATGTCATACAGTAATATGTCAAAATACAAAAGTATAGTATGTGCATAAATGCAGTAATAAGGCAAGTGACTTTGTACAAAAAGGCATAGTAAATAAAACATGGTTGCCTTCCTGACCCTCTCCATGCAGGAGAAAATGCTCTGTTCCTGGACTTCCCTGGTAATGTATGATTGCCATCACCTGTGGTGAAACACCTTTACCTGGCTCCCCACAGGTGATGGCAATCACATTACCAGGGAAGTCCAGAAACAGAGCATTTTCTCCCGCATAGAGAGGGTCAGGTAGGCAAGTATGAAATAAAATCGATGAGGAAAATACACATACCAGAATGGGTGTGGATCAGTTGGTCACCAGCAAGTTGTTAGTCATTAGGTCGACATGCAAGAAGGTCGACATGAGTCTAGGTCTGGGGTAGCCAACTCCAGTCCTCGAGAGCTACCAACAGTTAATGTTTTCCAGATCTCCTCACAGAATCACAAGTGAAGTAATTAGCTCCACCTGTGGATCTTTTAAAATGTGTCAGTGAGTAAAGAGTGCACCTGTGCAGCAGCTAGGTTGTCTGGAAAATGTGAACTGTTGGTAGCTCACTCAAGGACTGGAGTTGGCTGCCACTGGTCTAGGTCAACAGGGTCATTAGGTTGACATGGGTTATGTCGACAGTCAAAAGGTCGACATGGGGTTTTTCACTGTTTTTTTTTTACCCGAATGTCGACACAGTCGTGGAAACAGGTTTAGGTGCGCCGCATCCCCTCACATGGCTCGCTGCGCTTGCCATGCTTCGGGCTCGGTGCCTCGCTACACTCAGCACACTATTTTATTCTCCCACCATGCCCTAGTGGATGGTAGGGCATGAAATACCGCCTGTCAGCAGATGTCGGCTCAAAAAACAGTGAAAAAACCCATGTTGACCTTTTGACTGTTGACCTAGCCTATGTTGACCTAATGACCTTGTCGACCTAACCCTTGTTGACCTTACATGTTGACCTAATGGTGTCGACCTAATGACTGTCTAACAACTTGCTGGTGACCCAATGACCATATCCCATCAAAACGTGGTGGGTTTGGGTCCACTCCCAAATCAATAGTCCCACTACGGCAAGGCCAATTAAAACATAACGCACTAATGATAGCATCAAGGAAAATCGGGGGATTTTGCATACAGATACGAGTCTCACACCAAAGTGTATTTTGGAACCTCCTCCATATCTGATCCTTTATAGCATGGGGCCATACTTGCCTACCTGACCCTCTCCATGCGGGAGAAAATGCTCTGTTCCTGGACTTCCCTGGTAATGTATGATTGCCATCACCTGTGGTGAAGCACCTTTACCTAGCTCCCCACAGGTGATGGCAATCCTACATTACCAGGGAAGTCCAGGAACAGAACATTTTCTCCCGCATCGAGAGGGTCAGGTAGGCAAGTATGCATATGGGGCTGAGTATCAATGTAGCTCTCCCATGTGTTAAAAAAAATTTAAGTAGATATATCTTTCCGCAAATATGCGCCAACCACTCCATTTGAAAAATATGGTGTAATTTAGTTAGGAAAAGGAAAAATTGAGGGGCCTTAGGGTGCAGCCAAAATTGTAATATACATTTCTTAGCAACAGTGGAAACAATAACCAGCAATTTTCGGATCCCTGAGTCATACGAGTTCCTTCTGGTATAATGCCAAAAATCGCCCACTCAGGGGTCAGTAATAATGCGGAAACCAAATACTGTGTAGTATATCTCAAAACCTGGGTCCAGAAGCCCCGTATCACGGGGCAGTTCCTTAACCCCTTCCTGACACAGCCAGTTTTTGCGTTCCTGACAGAGCCATTTTTTTCAAATCTGACATGTATCACTTAAGTGGGTATAACTTTTTTTTGCTTTTACTTATCCCAGTGATTTTGAGATTGTTTTCTCGTGACACATTGTACTTCAAATTAGTGGTAAATTTGGGTCGATACAGTCTGTGTTTTTTTGTGAAAAATACCAAAATGTCGTAAAAAAATGGAAAATTTAGCAATTTGCAAAATGTTAAATTTTCTGCTTGTGAGACAAATAATCATACCACTCAAAATAGTTAATAACTAACATAGACCATATGTCTAATTTATGTTTCCATCATTATTTCAACTTCCTTTAAATTTTTTTGGACACTAGGAGGCTTACAATATGAATAGCAAATTTTCAAATTTTCAAGAAAATTTCAAACACTGATTTTTTTAGGGACCAGTTCAGTTCTGATGTGACTTTTGAGGGACTTGTATGTGAGACACCCCCAAAAATGATGCCATTTCAAAAACTGCACCCCTCACAGTATTCAAAACAGCATTTTGGAAGTTTGTTAACCCTTTAGGTGTTTCACAGGAATTAAAACAAAGTGTAGGTGAAATTTCAAAATTTCATTTTTTTTGCAGATTTGCAATTTTAATAAATTTTTCTAAGGAACACAGTAGATTTTACTAGAGAAATGTGACTAAAAATTGATTCCCCCAATTCTTTTGTTTTCAAAAATATCCTATATGTGGCCCTAGTGTGCACGTTGACCAAACCACAGGCTTCATAATAGAAGGAGCACCTACTTGATTTTGAAGCCTCCTTTTTATGAGATTATTTTTTAGGCACCATGTAGGTTTCTAGGCACCATAAGATGCTAAAATTTAGGAAACCCCCCACAAGTGACCCCATTTTGCAAACTACACCCTTCAGGGAATTCATTTAGGGGTATAGTGTACATTTCAAACCCCCAGGGGTTTCACCAATTTTGATACAACTGGGCTGTGAAAATGAAAAAATTTAATTTTTCATTTTCACAGCTCAGTTGTATCAAAATTGGTGAAACCCCTGGGGGTTTGAAATGTACACTATACCCCCTGATGAATTCCCTGAAGGGTGTAGTTTGCAAAATGGGGTCACTTGTGGGGGGGTTCCACTGTATGGGTGCTTCAGGGGTCATTCAACCAGAAACTGTGCTGCAAAATCCAAATATCACTCCTTCCCTTCTGAGTCCTGCCATGCACCCAACTGGTATTTTTTGGTCACATGTGAGGCATTGCCATACTCGGGAGAAATTGGGGCACAGATTTTGGGGTGCTTTGTCTCCTTCATTCCTTGCGAAAATGAAAAATTTTGAGCCAGATCTGCATTTTTGTATAAAAAAATGTAATTTTTTACACAAAAATGCAGTTCTGGCTCAAAATTTTTCATTTTCGCAAGGAATGAAGGAGACAAAGCACCCCAAAATCTGTGCCCCAATTTCTCCCGAGTACGGCAATGCCTCATATGTGACCAAAAAATACCATTTGGGTGCATGGCAGGACTCAGAAGGGAAGGAGTGATATTTGGTGGTGGAATGAATGGTGGGTGCTATGTCGCATTAGCAAGACCCCCGAAGCACCAAAACAGTGGAACCCCCCCACATGTGACCCCATTTTGCTCACCAGCTTTGGGAGGGGGGGCTGGCGCTGCGGCTGGTGGGGGGGTGGGAGGGGTGCTGGCGCTGCGGCAGCCGGGTGGGTGGGAGGGGGGGCTGCCGGGTGGGAGGGGGGGGGGGGCTGGCGATCGGTGGTGATCGGTGCTGTACTTAACAGCACCGATCACTGTATATATATATATATATATATATGTGTGTGTGTGTATATATATATATATATATATGTGTGTATATATATATATATACACACATATATATATATATATGTATATATAGACATTGGATGGGCTCTGCACACACTAAATTAACTGATAATAAATAGTGGAGATTTGGTTCATGAATTGATCAATGCATTTAAGCCTGCAGCCCCCGTCAAGGGACCCCACTGTTCTGCAGGTCCTACCACTATCGCTGAAAATGGCTGCAATACACATAGCTATCACATCAATGTTTGATACCAGGCATGCTATCAGGTCTGAAGCTCACAGCAGACTTTGCTTTTATAGGCAGAGCCGAATTTCCCATTAGGCACGTGAGGCACCGGCCTAGGGGCGGCACATGTTTGGGGGCGGCACTTGGATGCCTGTGATAGTACTGTCAGCCCAAAATGTACCAATAACTGCAAAATATCCACTGTACTGTACTATATTCCATCTCAAATAGAGTGTAAATGGATAGGACATGCAGATACTGCCCCTGTAACTGTCCTACTTAGTAAACATTATTGTTGTGCCTAGGGGCGCCCTCCTCCCTAAATCCACCCCTGTTTATAGGTGAGCAGCTACCAACACACCTGTCACTAATCATCTAGGGAAATGGCTAACATAAGCTATGGAATCTTAGTTAAAAACAGGGTGCATGAGAGAATGTGACCACAATAAGACTAATTAGGGCACCCCAAAACTAGGAAAGGTGAGTGCCGATGTTAAGTGTATATATTGTTTATTAGATTAATTTTTTAATTAGTCTTATTGTGGTCACATTCTCTCATGCACCCTGTTTTTAACTAAGATTCCATAGCTTATGTTAGCCATTTCCCTAGATGATTAGTGACAGGTGTGTTGGTAGCTGCTCACCTATAAAAGCAAAGTCTGCTGTGAGCTTCAGACCTGATAGCATGCCTGGTATCAAACATTGATGTGATAGCTATGTGTATTGCAGCCATTTTCAGCGATAGTGGTAGGACCTGCAGAACAGTGGGGTCCCTTGACGGGGGCTGCAGGCTTAAATGCATTGATCAATTCATGAACCAAATCTCCACTATTTATTATCAGTTAATTTAGTGTGTGCAGAGCCCATCCAATGTCTGTTTAAACAATGTGGTCACAAGCCATAGGGCACCCCAAAACTAGGAAAGGTGAGTGCCGATGTTAAGTGTATATATGTGTATATATATATATATATATATATATGTGTGTATATATATATATACATATATACACATATATATATATATATATATATATATATATAGTTCATCCCATTTCACTTATAATTTATATTTATGCTGCTGTGCTGCGGCTGGCGGGGGGGGTGGGAGGGGGGCTGGCGCTGCGGCTGCTGGCTGGGTGGGAGGGAGGCTGCCGGGTGGGAGGGAGGCTGCCGGGTAGGAGGGAGGGTGGGCTGGTGATCGGTGCTGTACTTAACAGCACCGATCACCACCGATCTCTGTGTTACTGAGCGGCTTAGCCGCCGGTAACACAGAAAACGCTGCAATTGGCTGTTCACTTTTGAACAGCCAATCGCAGTGATCGCCGACCGGGGGGGCACCCCTGCCCCCCCTGGGCGGCGAGGGGGGATGTCTGCTGTCAGGGACAGCAGACATCTCCAAACTGTCACCGCGTCTATAGACGCGGTGACAGTTAGAAGTCATGACGTACATTTACGCCATGTGTCGGGAAGTACTTCCCGACCATGACATAAATGTACGTCAAATGTCGGGAAGGGGTTAAACAATATAACTCCACTTCCTGGGAGCCAGATCAAAGACGTCTACTGTATGGTCAATAAGCAAGCCTATCAAATACAAGATGCGGTGACAAGTAAGTCCGATGCAGCACATTAAGGAACAACTCTACATAGGAAGCAGCAGGAACTAATTTAATGGAGGATTCCAGATTGTTCAACTTTTTTTTTGTGGTAAGCAAAGGAAGGTGATCTCTCCATCCCCGTATGGAGGCCATCATGGGGGGCCGGAGACAGGCACTGGGTTGGAGAATAGGATGAAAGGAGACAGTCACAGGTCAGACAGCAGGTGTCAGAGACAGACATCGGGTCAGTACTATGAGCACTGTTTATTTATATACAGTGTAGGGAGACAGACACAGGTGGGAGAGAATATATATATTATACACATACATAAGCACATATAATTGCACACAAATTGCTTAAAAGTACAGTACCTCAACAGATTTTTTATTTTACATCCCCCCCCCCTTCCTTACACCACAGGCCCCTTACCAGGACATAAGGCCAGATTCTGGTACATACTCAAAGCTGCCACCCGCACGGCCGCCGCCTCCCCCCCCCCCCCCCCCCGCTTGGCGAGTTCCCCTGCAAGGCTGCGATTGGATGTTTAGCATAAACATCCATTTTCAGCTTTGGGTGCCGAAGCGAAATCATTTAATGATCATTGAATGATTTCTCTAGCGTTCGCAGATGTAAGACACCTATCTGGTGTCTTACATCTGTGAGTGCCTGTACGGGAAGTGGGCGGGCAGCTGAAAGCCACTGACGTCAGCTGCCCACCTGCGTCACGGCCACATTTACATGGGAGCGCCCATGAAACTCTGGGCATTCCCATAGGTGCAGCCCGTCACCACCACCCCACTCCCCCCGCCCGCACTGCTAGGTGTGAACGGGACCTCCAACATGCAGTTCGCTGTGCCCACTTGCACCAAGAGAGTGTGCACATGCGCTCCCCTGTACGAACACGCGGGGGAGCGATTGGACCAGAATAAGGTCCATAATCTGTACAGAGAGGAGGGCTGAAGAAGAGAAGACTGGCGATAGATGTAAGAACAATCCAGGGAAGAGAGGTGTGTGGGTCTGGGATAGAGGAGAGGAGGGGTCAGTCTAAAGAGGAGCTTAGCTCTTCCGTGGCTGGTCCCAGGGGAAGGGACAGCCATTGTACAGTATGGATTCAAAGGGGCTGTTCAAAATAACTGTGGAGCACAGCACTTCCTATACAGCGACTTGCTGTGCCTGCCTCCTGGCCGTATTCTACATGCGTGCGCACCTCACTTGCAGCCCCAAACAAATATTCTACTGGTCCGGTTGGCACATGGCACCCTGCCCCCCGGCTCAGCCCGCCTTTATGACCTTTGTATAATGTCCACATGAATCCCCAGGTTCATACGTTTGTGTGTAAATGTGACTCTGATACTAACTAGTGCCTACCCAGCCATTTACCTCACCGCACATCACTTTGTATAGACTGATTGGTGCGGATGAAATAATGCCTCCTCAAAAGAAAATCATACTCAAAATTGTATACTCCTTTCTTATTATATAATATACCACATATGAATCTCCTCCCTCATAGCACATAGGCCCTTATTTTGATTCACTCGCAGAGGCAAATTCTTTCTCAAACGAACAAAACCATGTGCACTGCAGGTGGGGCAGATGTAACGTGCACAGAGAGTTAGATTTGGGTGGAGTTTTACTTCAAAGTGAGATCTATATTGCAGTGTGAAAATAAAGCACCTGCGTGCACATAGTTTTGCCCATTTTGAGAACAAATTTGTACTGCGATCCGATCTGAATAAGGGCCTTTGTCCCTATATATATCATTAATTAATATATTTTACAAGGTGGGTCCCAATATTGAACTTTGTGGGACTCCACTTTGGACCTTGCCCCAGCTGGAAAGTATGCAATTTACCACCATTCTCTGACCCCTATTGTGCAACCATTTTCTAATCCAATTACACATTTTGGGCCTTATTTTGGTTAATTCTTTCTGACAAAATCCTTCTTAGATGGGCAAAACCATGTGCACTGCAGGTGGGGCAGGTGTTACTTGTGCAGAGAGAATTAGATTTGGGTGGGGTTTTACTTCAAAGTGAGATCTATATTGCAGTGTAAAAATAAAGCAGTCAGTATTTTCCCTGCACAGAAACAAAATTACTCACCCAAATCTAATTCTCTCTGCACATGTTACATCTGCCCCCCCTGCAGTGCACATGGTTTTGTCCATCTAAGAAGGATTTTGTCAGAAAGAATGAACCAAAATAAGGCCCTTTATCTCCTATCCCTAAGTTACCTAGTTTTATTAATAACCTTTTATGAGGCACCGTGTCAAAAGCCTTAGTGAAATCAAGAAGTATTACATCATCAGATTTCTTTAAATCCATCCTCATAGAAGCTAATTAAATTAGTCTGACATTATCTATTTTTGAAGAACCCATGCTGAGCCTTACTTATCACCTTGTCCTGTTCTAAGTAATTTGAGATACTATATCTTCTTATTCTTTCTAATATTTTACCCACAATGGACGTAATGCTGACTGGTCCATAATTTTCAGGGTTAGTTTTGCTCCCTTTCTTCCATATTGGTACTACGTTATCTATGCGCCAGTCCCTTGGTACTGTCCCAGAGAGTATTGATTCATTAAATATCAGATATAAGGGTAGTGCTATGGCAGAGCTCAATTCTTTTAATATCATAGGGTGTATTTCATGCAGCTCAAGAGATTTATTACTAGTTAGGTTCTCTAATGTATTTTTGACTATTTCCTCAATCAAGCATACAATTTCAGAGCAATCCAGAGCATAGCGTTCAATCTGTGAAAGAACATCCGAAAATTCTTCCCTTGTAGATACAGTACTGAAGCAAAAAAATTAGCTACTTGTGTATTATCATGGCGCCCACTACGGCATTTGCGTAGTGGACTATTCAGGGTAGTAAAATCGCATCGCATGCCATTATTGTATGGCATGCGATGCGATTTTCCTATGTAATGTATTCACTGCTCTCTGTCAGTGAATACATTAAAAAAATCGGGTGCGATAAAAAATCGCATCCTATCATATCCCATGCCATTATTGTATGGCATGCGATGCGATGGGGTGCGATAAAAAAATAGCATAGCATCACATGCCATTATTGTATGGTATGCGATGCAATCAGATATCGGTTCTGATTGCACATACAATAATGCCATTTAATGTGCTATACCATTAAATGACACATAATGTAATTTATTGAGGCCCCCCCCACTATCCACGTCATCCCAAAGCGAGCCCCGTGAGGGGCGGCGGAACGCATCTGCCCGACCTTTTCATAGCCCCACTATCCACGTCCGCGTGGAGTTGATTTTATATAGTGTGGTGAGCGCATGCGTAATACCTGTAACATAATACGCGTTCACTCGCCACACTTCGGGCTCGGTGGCTCGCTACGCTCACCACACTATATAAAATAGACTCCACGTCGACGTGGATAGTGGGGGTATGAAAAGGTCGGCCGGACGCGCCCCGCTGCCGCTCGCCACGCTTCGGGATGACGTCGATACTGGGGGTGGGGGGGTGGTCGTAAATAAATGACATATGTCATTTAATGGTGTAGTACATTAAATGCCAACAGATCACATCGCATGCCATACAATAATGGCATGCGATGCAATGCGATTTCACTCCGTTTGCGTACGTAGTAAAATCGGGTGCCGTGATAATACACAAGTACCAAAAATTCATTTAATATTTCCGCTTTCTCTTTTTATTCTATTACCAGGGTACCCTGCTTATTTTTTGGCGGGCCCTAGGGGTTTGGTCATGCACAATATTTGGGATTATGGATGGATATCTAACATTACCAATTACTGAATGATATCAGTAACCAGATTTAAATCTACATGAAAGATTTTAAAAATCTTGGTTATACCCCGTTCTCACTGCAGCCAAATTCCCGGGTCTAGCATGTAGACCCGGGAATTTTCCTTTTAACACGATTTTTGGCAGTGTGAACGGGTCGCATATACGGATCTCATACACGCAGGGCCGGTGTAAGGCTACTCAGCACCCTAGGCAGAACTTCAACCTACTCCACCCCCCCCCCCCCCCCCAAAAAAAATAAATAAATAAAAATCATGTGGTCTCCCCAGCTGCCCCAGGAAGATGGGCAAGTCCCCTGCTTTCCCTGGAGGCCCTCTGCACCCTCCCCTTTGCCACCCACAAAAGAATACAAGGAGGAGGGTAGCAGCAATGTAGGCAAGTATGTCTCAAGGGAAAGGGAAAAGTATTGTGGTGTGAGGTCTTAAAAGTTCCACAGTCGATAGACATCCTTGAATTTTTGATTTGCCGACTTGGTGGCTCCCCCCCAGATCCTGGCGCCCTAGGCAGATGCCTAAAGCTGCCTAATGGAAGAGCCGGCCCTGCATACACGGGTAAAACCCATCTTTTTACCCGTGTCTGAGATCCGGATATGCAGACACGGGTTGACCCATTCACACTGCCGAAAAACCCGTGTTTAAAGGCAAATTCCCGGGTAGAACTTCTTCACCCGGGAATTTGCCTTGCAGTGTCTTTCTCACTCGCAGTGAGAACATGACATTAGACATATTTTGCAAATACTGTATATGGAAAGCCCCCAAGCCAATCGTAAAGGCTTCTCTAAGTATTGGTACAGTATATTAAATATACAGGGTATGACACCCCAAAAATCAGCATAAGCCAGAAAGCCCAGAGCAGCACACCAGTAAAAAAACTAAAGTGTTAATAAGTGTTAGTGTTAAGAAGCTGAATCTATGAACAGAAAGTGATACAAAAATGATGATAGATTCTCTATCTCTCCCTCTCTCCTCCCCACTCTCTCTCTCTATCTCTTTGCTCTCTGCTTCTCTCATTCTCTCTCTGCCTCTCCTTTTCTCTGTCTCTCCTCCTCTCTGCCTCCCCTTCCCCCTCCCTCTCTACCTCTCGTGCTCTCTCTCTCTGCCTCTCCTCTCTCTTTGCCTCTCCCTCTCTCTCTGCCTCTCCTTCTCACTCTCTGCCTCCCCTTCTCTCTCTCTGCCTCCCCTTCCCTCTCTCTCTCTGCCTCTCCTCACTTTCTGCCTCCCCTTCTCTCTCTCTCTCTGCCTCTCCTCTCTATCTGCTTCCCATTCCCTCTCTCTCTGCTTCTCCTCCTCCCTCTCGCTCTTCCCTTATCTCTCTCTGCCTCTCCTTCTTTCTCTCTGCCTCTCCTCCTCCCTTTCTCTACCTCCCCCCTCTCTCACTGCCCCCCTTCCCTAGGGGCGAATTTAGGGGTCAGGCCGCCCCTAGGCACAACATTTTTGGCCGCCCCACCCCCCCTCTATTTTAATATAATCATTACTAAGGTATAAGTCATACATAAAGCGCTGCTCAGCTCAGCTGCTTTCCCCGCCGGCGGCAGTGAGCCAGAGCAATTCAGCTCAGCTTACCCAGCGGCGGAGCCGGACGCGCAGGGGGACCATCGGAGATAGCTGGTGATGTACTGTGCATGGCAGAGCGGTTGGGCAGCTGCGGGTGACAAGCGGCGCTACCGCCGACATATGATGAATCATGTCGGCGGCGGCACCGCTTGTCACTTGCTGCTGCCCACCCGCTCTGCCATGCTGCTATTTAAAAGACTGTCAGCCCAGGGCCATCTTAGCAGCATTACGGGCCCCCAGGCAAAGTAGTGCAGTGGGGCCCCTGACTAATATATATATATATATTCGTCACGTGTGGGACTTCGTCAGGAGGTGCTCCTGACGAAGTCCCACACGTGACGAAACGCGTAGAGGCGTGGCTACCTTCACGGCATCGTGCACAGACCTTCTTGGTCTTTCCTGGTCCGAGCAAAGAGGCGCCGATGGTGGGGAACTGAGTCCCGGCTTCCGACGATTCCTGGTTGCCTCTGAAGGATCTCTCTTGTTGGGCAAGCTGTTTGCTGCTTTTTACTATGTATGTGAGCTATTTATTTGTCAAGTAAAAATCTTCTTATGATTACTGACTTGATTGCACCATTCTCTCCTTTTCTACATATATATATATATATATCCAGACAGGCGGCCGGCACATCCACGGCTCCAAGGCTCTGAGCAATGCACTGGGTGCCTTCACCAATAATAGTGTAGCAAAGCAGGGAAGTGCGGCACTCGCAGTAAAATAACGTACACCAAACCAGTAGTAAGTTAGCAACGTTTCAACGTCCTTTTATTAGGACATTTTCATCAGGCTCGAAAAATGAACAAACATTACATACCTTTATACACCTCTGTGACAGCTGACTTCTGTCCACGCTGGCCCGTTTCCGGGTCCCACACGTATGACATCATCAGTATTCGACCAGTGCACCCATCACCAAGACAACAAGACTAAACAAATGACATATACATAGACAATGAGCGTGTAGTAAGCAGGGAGCACAATACATGGCATCACAGGTATTAATCTCATAAATATACATAGCAATATTATGCAGTAATAGCGCTGTTAAGGGAGAGACATAGCAGGACACGTACACGTGTCCAACATATATAAGACCGTCATACGTAAGATACGCTGCTACTGCAGCGCACAAATCTGATGAACAACAAATTAAGTACTAGCAGCAGTTATAGAAGTAACTAATACAATATAAATGGTGACATAGGACTAGGGTGACCAACTTATCCCTTTAATCCGGGACACATATTAATTACACAGGTTCTGTGGCTGGCTTTCACCTGGTTTTAAACTGCCACACCTCAAGACTCCATTTCACCTGGTTTTAAACTGCCACACCTCAAGACTCCATTTCACCTGGTTTTAAACTGCCACAGAATCTGTGTAATTAATATGTGTCCCGGATTAAAGGGATGAGTTGGTCACCCTACATAGAACGGACAGCAGACCACTCAAAACATCCGGTACTGGCTATCATATACATACATATGTGGGTGTATGATTGAATGCATGAAAACTATTTCCTAGTCATGCAACTTATACCTAGGTGTTCGTTGAGGCCATTCGGCGCGATGGTACCCAACCGGTGAATCCAGCTGGTCTCCCACTTTAAGAGTTTCAAACCCCTATTGCCTCCACGGAGGCTCTGTGGGATATGATCTATCATGCGATACTTAAGTTGGGGAAGGGTGTGTTTCATGGTGACAAAATGTTTGGGGACAGGCAAGTCGCATTTACCCCCAGACAATGCCGCTCTAATAGTGGAACAATGAGTAGTAATGCGTTCCTTGAATGTCCGCTCCGTCTTGCCAATATATGATAAGCCGCAGGGACAGATTAATTGGTACACAACATATTTGGTTTGACAATTCAAGGTATGTATTATCGTAAATTTCGTGCCATGCTGGGGGTGGTAGAATGCATTACCTGGGATCATATTGGCACACACGGTGCATGTACAACGGATACAGCCTCGGGGTTGGGGCTGACAAGATCTTTTGAAATCAGTGATATCGGTTTTTACCAACATATCACGTAAATTAGGGCCACGTTGGTAACAAGGCATAAGTCTGGTGGCAGGGATGTTAATGTCTTTGTCACTGGTAATGATGGGCCATAATTTTATAGAGATGGTGTTAATGGTAGTACTTGCAAGGGTATATTTGGTGACCCAAGGGACGGTGTTAGCTTGTTCAGACTCAGGTTTAGGGGCCAATAATTGTTCACGAGTGACCAATGATGCTCGATGCTTGGCATCCAACAGGTCATGGTGTTTATAACCCCGTTCAAGGAATCTCTGTATCAGAGCATCAATTTGTTTGTCAGATTCAGCAGGATCTGTGACAATGCGTTTAATTCGCACCATTTGCGAATATGGGATTCCTTTAACTAGACTGCGTGGGTGGCAGCTAGTGCCATGCAGTAAGTTATTGCGGTCGGTTTCTTTTTGAAATAGGGTGGTAGAAACCGTACCATTAGCAATGGAAATGATTACATCAAGGAAATTGATGCTGGCTTGGTCACAGGTCATGGTAAGTTTAACAGGGCTGGGGGACTCATTATGTGAATTAACGAGTGCAACGAGTTCAGCAATGGGACCGGACCAGATTAACAACAGGTCATCAATAAACCTTTGATAACATAAAATTCTTTCAGATATAAGTGGATCACTGAAAAACAATGACTGCTCGATGGTGAACATGAAAATGTCCTAATAAAAGGACGTTGAAACGTTGCTAACTTACTTCTGGTTTGGTGTACGTTAATTTACTGCGAGTGCCGCACTTCCCTGCTTTGCTATATATATATATATATATATATATATATATATATATATATATATATATATATATATATATATATATATATATATATATATATATATATATATATAGTAGGTACAGGATCGAGGCGGCACTCCAAAGGCTTGTTGCAAAATCAGAAGTCTTTATTGAAAAAAGAGTGTCACATCCGACACGTGTTTCGGGCAACGCAGGCCCGTCGTCAGGGATAAAACACAAACACATATGCATAACCTTATATACGTAGCAAACCCCACCCCCCAAAGCTAACACACAGTGCATTCACCTGTGTCTGTTCCCGGCATCTCTTACTCTCAGCGTGTGTACCAATAGAACTTGTGCGCCCAGTGATGCACTCATCACCAGAAGCCTGGAACGCACTCTGTTAGTTTCATCTGTTGTCAGGGTAACCATGCGTCTCATACAGACGCTGTTGTAAGTGTGCGCTTTTGCAAGAGAGAGTTGATTGTCGGGGACAGGCACTGTAAAGGAAAACAGTCCATTTAAAAAAAGACATGCAGTGTAAGAAGTGCTAATATTGCACTAAATATATCCACGTGATAATATAGAAAAAATACATTTTATATAAAAAAATTATATCAAAAAAGTGTATATCAAAAAATAAATAATAAAAAATAAGAAATAAGAAAAATTACAAGAAATGTATATATAAAAAAATGGTACTTATGTAATATCTGGGCTCCCGTTTTTCTTATTAGACCGCGTCCCCTCGCGGGGCTCGCTGCGCTCGCCACGCTTCGGGCACGGTGGCTCGCTGCGCTCGCCACACTATATAAAATCAACTCCATGCGTAGTTGGATAGTAGGGGTATGAAAAAATAGGGTGCATTTAACATGGGAGCCCAGATAATACATAAGTACCAAAAAAATATATATACAAAAATATATACAAAATTACATACATAGATTCAGGCATGAGAGAAGTGAAAACACATATACATATAGATACAATATTATAAACCTACTGTGTCACATTAAAATGTTGACACAACCTTGTGTCAACATAGTATATATCCCTTACTATAAAGAAATAATATTAAGAGATATTTAGTTATTTTATGAGGTTTATATTATGTCTACAGGAAACAATGGAGACCTAAGTTCTCATTCAATCCCCGAGGGGCAATGGTATCTAAACGGAAAATCCATTTACTTTCAAGCTGTAATAGCTTCTTCCCTCTATTACCACCTCTAATTGAATGGGGTATATGGTCGACAATTTTTGACCTAATGCTTGCAATGCTATGGCGGGCATTCACACAATGCCGCGCCATCGGTTGATCACTTGTACCAGTTTTTATTGCCGCACGGATGGCAGACCGATGGTTCGCCATCCTCTCTTTGAATTGGCATTCTGTCTTGCCCACGTAGTATAAACCACATGGACAAGACAGAACATATACCACCCATTTTGAAGTACATGTCAATGTAAACCTAATAGGTAGTTTTTTGCCCGTGTGGGGATGATTGATGGTGTTCACGTGGATATATTTAGTGCAATATTAGCACTTCTTACACTGCATCTCTTTTTTTAAATGGACTGTTTTCCTTTACAGTGCCTGTCCCCGACAATCAACTCTCTCTTGCAAAAGCGCACACTTACAACAGCGTCTGTATGAGACGCATGGTTACCCTGACAACAGATGAAACTAACAGAGTGCGTTCCAGGCTTCTGGTGATGAGTGCATCACTGGGCGCACAAGTTCTATTGGTACACGCGCTGAGAGTAAGAGATGCCGGAACAGACACAGGTGAATGCACTGTGTGTTAGCTGTGGGGGGGTGGGGTTTGCTACGTATATAAGGTTATGCATATGTGTTTGTGTTTTATCCCTGACGACGGGCCTGCGTTGCCCGAAACACGTGTCGGATGTGACACTCTTTTTTCAATAAAGACTTCTGATTTTGCAACAAGCCTTTGGAGTGCCGCCTCGATCCTGTACCTACTACATAAAGTGACGGACTGTTGCACCGGAGCACAGATCAAGGGAGCCGTAGTGAGTGCCGGAATCTTCTGGTTTTCTATATATATATATATATATATATATATATACTAGGTGATTCATCGCGCCCTACGGGCGCTCTTCACACCGTCGTAAGGGGCTGCGCCCCCTTAATTTGTGAACATTTGTATATGAGAAAGATGGTTGGAATTGTATGAAAGATGGCCTGTATTGCACCTTGAGTTATAGGTGAAATGTGTTAAATAGAGAGCATATGATTTGAAAGGGGGTGTGTATTGTTTTGTTTAATTAAAAAGCGGTTACAGAGTAAGATGTACATTGATAGTGTGGATGGTACACTGACATTTGTGGGTGTGGGGGGGGGGGGCTGTGTGTGCATGTTGTTTAGGTGTGTGTGCAATAGTATAGTAGGGTGTTTTTGAGTCAGCGGCTCCCCACTGGCGGAGGTCACAACACAGGAAAACAGGAGGCTGGGTAGTGATAGGGGTGTGTGGACATAAGGGGGACTAAAGAGGAGGGTGGGAGATACTGTGCAGCTTCTGCCAGTGGGTGAGGGTCCAGTGTGGCAGTACAGGAGTACAGGATGGTGGCCCTGAGTCAGTGTCTCCTCCTACTGGGTGGGAGTTAGGGTACATGAGAGCAGGAGGCTGGGCTATGAGGCATGATAGGGGCATGTGGCCAAAACAGCGTCAGTGACTCCCCAGTGGTGGAAGTTACGGTTCAGGAGAGCAGGAAGCTGGGTAGTGATAGGGGTGTGTGAGTATATGGGGGACTAAAGAGGGGCTTAGGGGTGCCCTGAATTGTGGGAGGGGCGTGGGGGGTGCCGTGAATCAAGGGAGGGAGGGGGCGCAGGTGTCCGCGAATTGCGGGAGAGGGCGGGGGTCCGCAAAGCGTGGGAGGGGGCGTGAATTGCGGGAGGGGGGGGTTGCGAATTGCGGGAGGGGGGGTGTGCGGGGGGTGACGTGAATCGTGGGAGGGGGCGTGAATCGTGGGGGGGGTGCGCGGGGGGTCCGTGAATTGCGGGGGAGGGGGCACGGGGCGCGATGAATCACCTAGTTGGTTATATATTCTTGTAGAAGGATGGTAGGATGTTGCTGTCATTCAGAATGCATTTACATAAACAGTAATAGTAGCAGTAAAAGATCTGACTTAAAACACCTACAGTAAAACAGAACAGGTGTTATATATTACACAAAGAATTGGTTGATGATGTGAAGGGTGATGTGCACATAGTTGTCACTGTAAAAAAAATTGCTACAAGAAAAAATCAACACAGAAAGGTCAACACATGTAAATGTTGACATAAGTGTGGCACTTCATTGGTGTCCATGTCGACACATGAGAATGAATATGAAAACATTGAAAAAGTGAAAAATAAATCTTCAAAAACTCATGTCAACCTTTTTCATTGTCGACCATAGCCATGTCAGTGTTTTGCATGTGCCATTTAATCGTGGGGTTGCCGTAAATGGGGGGGGGGGAGGGACACATTGCTCTGTTTCTGGACTTTCTTCTTAATTCATGGATTACCATCACCTGTGCTTAAACACCTTTCTTATCAATTACCCTGTTTAAAACAGGTGATGACAATCATAAATTAAGATGGAAGTCCACAAACATTCTGCATTCTGTCCTTCCTGGAGAGGGTCATGTTGGGAGGTATGGAGGTGTGGGGCGCTCACCTGGTGTGTCTGGTGAGTAGCTGTGTCTTTGCTGTGTAACATGGAGAGGCAGAGGCAGAGGGTGTCTGGCACTGTCTGTGGGCTCACTGGGCTGGTTCTCTGTCGTGTGAGTCAGTCATGTGAGTCAGAGGCTCCACCCAGCGTTACAGCTTCAGACACATTTTGAGTGACAGATGTAGCCAAATATATAAGAAATATATATATATAATCTCATACCTGCCACTACATTGCTGGCAGGGGCGCAACTAGCACCTTCTGGGCCCCCAGAAAAGAGAGAGAGAGAATGAGTGGGAAGGGGGTGAGCAGAGAGGGAGAAAAAGCAGGGAGGGAGAAAAAGAGAGCAGGTGGAGGGAGAGAAAGAGCAGGGAAGAAAAAGAGGAGAGAGGAGAGGGGGGACCTGCATTATTTTTACATCCTAATTAAGTCCTCCTTTCACAACTCCCCTCAATCCCCCAGTTCAGGTTGCCCTGTCCAACCTTTCCCAGTGTACCTGTCACTCAGCCAGTGCAGTCTGTCTCCCGGGGGCCAGGGTCTCCCACACATATAGTCGGCAGCAGCACTCATGCTGGGCTGGTCACTTGGCAGTGACATCGGCTCTGGGTCTGCAGTCTGCAGCTGGGGCCTGGGTCTCCCAAACATTGCAGCGGCATTCGCACCGGGGCTGGTCTGTCACTGTGGTCACTAGATAGTGACGTCGGCCCCGGCGCATCAGAAAGGGGAGGGGAGAAGCTGGATCAGGCAGACCGCTGGCAGGGGAGGGGTGGGAGCATGGGACGAGACGTATGCAGACGCAGTGTGACGTCAGCTCCGGGTCTCAGCCACTGCAGTATGCAGCTAGGGCCTTGCCGGTCTCCCACAGTCACACACCGCAGCAGCATTCGCGCCTGGGCTGGTCTGTGATGTCGGGCCCGGCGCATCAGAGAGGGGAGGGGGAGACAGGAGGCTGGATCAGGCAGACCGCTGGCGAGGGGAGGTGGCATGGGTCAGCCTGCCGTGCCGCCCTTGATTGGTGCCACCCTGAGGCCCGTGCCTCATGGGCCTAGGCACAAATCCAGCCCTGCCCTTCCCTCTATATCTCTCTGTCTCTCCTGCTCCCCCTCTCTCTATGTCTCTCCTTCTCTCTCCGGCGAGCTCCTTTCGTGCTGGGATCCCCCTGCCCCATCTGTTCCTGTCAGACCTGTCGGTGCACCGCATCCCTCGTGGAGTGTGCGGTGAGGTTCCGTGTCGTGCTGCAGTGCCCCGGATGGTGGTAGGAGGCTTGCCTGGCTTGTTATTATTACATCATGTGGTAACCAGTCCACTGCTGTTTTTAAAACGGTACGAGTACTGACTGTCTGTACCGGAGATATTTTATATGTCAATTAAATTATATTGGTTTTACACTATGGATCACTCCTCCTGTGTTTCTTTTTAAACAGATTGCTGATTGTTCCCGTGAGTCCTGGGAATTACTTTGGAGTGAGCTGCAGTCCGAAATTGGGACTTTAGTGTGTTCACAAAAGGTTTCTATATCCTTTGCTTCAGACTGGTTGTTTAGACTACCTAATTAGCGCTGATTGGATCCACCCACATCCCACGTTTTCACACATATATATATATATATATATATATATATATATATATACTAGGTGATTAATCGCGCCCTACGGGCGCTCCTCACGCCGTCGTAGGGGGCCACGCCCCATTTAATTTACAAATAAAGTTTTTTTTTAATTATGTTTGTGTTTTGTGTCTGAATGTGTGTAATGTCCAAATGCGATATTGATAAATGTGGCCTTTTAGCTGGGTGTAGAGTGGAAGCGTTGTTGCTAAAGTGATTGAAAGATAGTGTTTCTGGTTGAATTGTGTCTGGGGGTGGGGGGTGTGGTGTTGTGGGGTAGGGGTATGATGGGTTATGGATTTTGTTTGTGTGCTGTAAGTTTAGGTAGGTCTAAAGTGCATGGGTTGGTGGTATAGTGGTGGAAAGAGAGTGTGTGTGGTATTAGTTTTGTATGGAGGGTGGATTGTGGTACCATTAAGGGGTGTTAGTTGTTGTGCTGCAGGCTAGGTAGCATATGTACACAGTGTAGGCTTAGTTACAATATAGCAAAAAAGGTACCTGCTATCCGTTGGTGGTATAGTGGCCAGTGTTCTGTTCTTGAGTGCTGGGCTGGTGTCGGCGGACAGGCAGGTGTGAGGGGAGTGGGAGCTTAGTGTCCACGGCGGCCGGTGGTGGCAGGCATCGTTCACAGTACTATTGCGGCAGAAGGGGTTGCCAGGCATCGGTCGCAGGGTAAAGGCGCCTGTGCCGGGGTGAGCGCTTCGGGATGGCGGCAGGGAGTTCCCACAAGAGTTTGATTGTGCTGGCTTGAAAGTGTGTGTATATCTCTCTGTCTCTCCTGCTCCCCCTCTCTCTATGTCTCTCCTTCTCTCTCCGGCGAGCTCCTTTCGTGCTGGGATCCCCCTGCCCCATCTGTTCCTGTCAGACCTGTCGGTGCACCGCATCCCTCGTGGAGTGTGCGGTGAGGTTCCGTGTCGTGCTGCAGTGCCCCGGATGGTGGTAGGAGGCTTGCCTGGCTTGTTATTATTACATCATGTGGTAACCAGTCCACTGCTGTTTTTAAAACGGTACGAGTACTGACTGTCTGTACCGGAGATATTTTATATGTCAATTAAATTATATTGGTTTTACACTATGGATCACTCCTCCTGTGTTTCTTTTTAAACAGATTGCTGATTGTTCCCGTGAGTCCTGGGAATTACTTTGGAGTGAGCTGCAGTCCGAAATTGGGACTTTAGTGTGTTCACAAAAGGTTTCTATATCCTTTGCTTCAGACTGGTTGTTTGGACTACCTAATTAGCACTGATTGGATCCACCCACATCCCACGTTTTCACATATATATATATATACTAGGTGATTAATCGCGCCCTACGGGCGCTCCTCATGCCGTCGTAGGGGGCCACGCCCCATTTAATTTACAAATAAAGTTTTTTTTTAATTATGTTTGTGTTTTGTGTCTGAATGTGTGTAATGTCCAAATGCGATATTGATAAATGTGGCCTTTGGCTGGGTGTAGAGTGGAAGCGTTGTTGCTATAGTTATTGAAAGATAGTGTTTCTGGTTGAATTGTGTCTAGGGGTGGGGGGTGTGGTGTTGTGGGGTAGGGGTATGATGGGTTATGGATTTTGTTTGTGTGCTGTAAGTTTAGGTAGGTCTAAAGTGCATGGGTTGGTGGTATAGTGGTGGAAAGAGAGTGTGTGTGGTATTAGTTTTGTATGGAGGGTGGATTGTGGTACCATTAAGGGGTGTTAGTTGTTGTGCTGCAGGCTAGGTAGCATATGTACACAGTGTAGGCTTAGTTACAATATAGCAAAAAAGGTACCTGCTATCCGTTGGTGGTATAGTGGCCAGTGTTCTGTTCTTGAGTGCTGGGCTGGTGTCGGCGGACAGGCAGGTGTGAGGGGAGTGGGAGCTTAGTGTCCACGGCGGCCGGTGGTGGCAGGCATCGTTCACAGTACTATTGTGGCAGAAGGGGTTGCCAGGCATCGGTCGCAGGGTAAAGGCGCCTGTGCCGGGGTGAGCGATTCGGGATGGCGGCAGGGAGTTCCCACAAGAGTTTGATTGTGCTGGCTTGAAAGTGTGTGTACGCAGAGCGAGGTCCCGCGAGACTTTCCTGAGCACAGGTACTGGGGCAGAGTGATCGAGTATGTGTTCTATGTGGGTATTATAGGTGTGCGGTATTGCGGGGGGTGTAGTGCAGGCGGGCAGGGGGCAATATGTGTGTATATATATTTGGCAACATGTTATATTTGGTGTGCGTGCAGGGGGTGGAGTTTCATGTGTGACCCCGCCCAGCATTATAGAAACACTCTGAGGATGATTGACACATGTAGCCAAATATATTATATATATATATATATATATATTTATATATATACTGGCAGATGATCAATTAGTTTAGTGATATTACTCAGGTGCTTTAAAGTTAGGGGGAGTCTTGAGCAAGAAAAAAGCTCACGGTTTCCCCCAGCACACTCAATGATATCAGTACCCATTTTTAAATCTACGTGATAATAGAATTCACAGATCTTGGTAACATATATTTTCAAATCAATGGAAAGCCCCCAAGCCAATCATCAAGGCTTCTCTGAGTATTGGGGGTCCATATTGCTATATCTAGGTGCAAGGTGCAGCACCCCAAAAATCAGCATAAGCCAAAAAGCCCAGAGCAGCTCACCAGTGAAAAAATGATGTGTGGGTCTAATAATTAACTAGTATAAAGCCACATGATAATGGCTCTTACTTAAATATACCTAAACTAATGGGCCCTACGCACATGCTGATGTGTGTAGGGCTCCCTAGCTACAGTATGCTAGGTCGGGCAATGCTGCAGTGCTGTTGCTCAGCACACCCAGATGACCCACACACCGCGTAAGCTGTCAGCTGTGCGCTGAGCGAAATGATAGCACCAGTGTTCTTTGGGGGAGAACACTGGCGACCAGCGAGATTGATGGACACTACCCATCAATCTCGGCCAGCGACGCGCATTGCTGTCGCTATGGCCCCTACACACACATATGTAGGGGCATTTTCTAAGCGACTTTGCCAAACTAAGCAAAGTCGCTTAGAAATTGCCTTAATATCAGTATGTGTAGGGCCCATAAAAGCTGCCTACCAGGCGCAACCCCATAATACTCTATGTGGCATGTCAGGACTAGCACCTAGCTCCCATGTTTGCAAATATATGTAACCAAGATCTCTGCACTCTGTTATCATGTAGAGTAGATGTAAATCTGGTTACTGATATCATCGAGTGTGCTGTGGGAAACAATGGGCCTGATTCAGACCTATTCACTAGGCTGCATATGTCCGCAGCCTAGTGAACAGGTAAACATCATCCGCAACCCGACCGATCGTCTGCCCCCCCCCCCCCCCCCCGGCGGCGCTGTGCGAATCACCGCATTTGCATGCGAGGGGATGCATACGCTTATACATCCCCTCGCATGCAGCCAAACGGTGGATAAATCATTAGATGGTCGCTGACCAATACTGATCAATACTTACGTTACAGATTTGGGGTGGGCGCTGACGTCATGAGGCCCCCTACGGTACATTACCATTTTGTAATGGCCTGTACCGACTAAAACCCCCAGTACTTACTGATTGTACCAGTGTTTAGCCTTTTAGCTACAGCGCTTGACAGGTGCCTCCTCCCTTCACCCTCTCTCAGCCGAGGAGACCGCAGGGACTCAAGAGGTGTAGTATCCGACACCACCGGCTGTTCTGTTCCCCAAGGAGCTTTGAGGGGGAGCTGCCAAACAGGACTGCGACTCCTGAGGTGCCCCACGGGGGGGAACACGGCAGGCCCGACTCCCCCTGCTCGGGGATAGGCTGCGGTGGGGTGAATATCAGACTGTGGGGGTGTGCAGGGACAATGAAGCACAGAGCAGCAGGAGAGGAATGGCACCAGGCGGCAGACGTGGGCAGGGCAGGTAAGGTGATAATGTCCTTATAGTAGTTGTGAGGAGCTGTTCACAAAATACAAATCCCTGGTTTAGCAGCTGGCCTGTCATTGGCTCTTCGGACCACCAATTACTTATCGCGTCCCGGATGGAGGAGGGCGCAAGAGAGGTGAGACCAGGAGCCGAATGGTGTATCTGCGTCATGAGCCCTTATTCTGGTTGACTCGCAAGGCTGCAAATTTGCAGCCTTGCAAGTCCACCAAACCCCACCCGGCGAATGCCTGGCCGCCCGCCCCCCCTCGCAGCGTGTGTCCCCACACACAGGCTGCGAATGGATGTTTAGCATAAACACCCATTCGCATGCTGCAGGGAACACCCATATTTTACAATGGTAGCCGACCATCAAAAGATGTGGACGGTGCACGCATATAAAAGTGACTATCAAGTCACTTACATATGCGTGTACGCTGGGACAGAAATGGGCGGGCAGCTGACATCTGGTGATGTCAGCCCCCCCCCCCAGCAACCACATCATCGGCTTCATTACCATGAGAACGCCCAGCATTCTCATTAAAGTGCCCATGAAATGCTGGGCATTCCCATATGGTAATGGGGCTGCCCGTCGCCCCCCGCTCACAATGCATCTGCACATGCGCACAAATGCGTCTGCGCATGCACAGACGCACAACATCCATCCACGGAGGACCGAATGGACCAAAATAACCCCCATGTGTATACATTGCAGTTTGAGCATAACATACCCATACCCTCCAACTGTACCGAATTTGCCGGTACAGTACCTTTTTATAATGGTCTGTACCGGCAAATAACAATTGTACCGAATGTACCGATTTTAAACACTTTTTAGACTCAGTCACTCCAAGCTGTGTGTCCCTTTGCTTAGCACTCATTCCCAAGAGAGCATTTGGTGGGTCCCAGGCCAGCGTGCGGCGCGGGGTGTCATGATGTCATCGCGGAGCCGGCGCATGCAGCCAGGGCTGACCCAGGCACTTCCTCCCTTACTTGTCAGTCGCATTACCGGCTCAGTCCTGCCCCCAACCACCTTTTATACACGTGGGTACTAACCTCTGGGTCTCCAGAAGCCACCCGGAGCTGGAACACTAAATATTTTTACCCTGCGCTTCCTGCCATGTGAGTCATTCAGCAGTGATGTCATTGGAGTAATGTAATTGCATGCCAAGGTGCAAGGGTCACACAGCCCTAAGTGAGCACACTGCAGGGTGAAAGGGTCAGGGGTGGGTGCATAACAGAGTGTGCAGGGATTACACAGCGCTAGTGGGCACACTGTAAAGGGTGACAGGGTCAGAATCCGTATCTTGTAATGTCATCAGGACAGTATGGGTCTGGGTGCTGATTGTATACACCTGCCACATACTGTACGTAATACTTATTAGTGCTCACTTTTTATTTTATTTTAAATGCCCAGTACACATTTGTAAAGGGGATGGTCGCGCACCTTTACCATTGGCCACACCCACTTTACCCGTGGCCACACACCCTTTCTGGGTGTGTACGGATTTTTGCACATCAGATGTTGGAGGAAATGCATACCCTCCAACTGTACCATTGAAAGTACAGAAAAGGAGGCTTGGCCACGCTCCATTACCTTGCCGACTGTGTATATGTGTATATATATATATATATATCAGCAAATGTACAAATGCAGAATAATACAGTATAACTATATATGTATTTCTATTCATGGTTGCCTACCTGACCCTCTCCATGAGTGAGAAAATGCTCTGTTCCTGGGCTTCCCAGGTAATGTATGATTGACATCACCTGTGGGGAGCTAGGTAATTGATAAGAAAGGTGTTTCACCACAGGTGATGGTAATCATACATTACTAGGAAAGTCCAGGAACAGAGCATTTTCTCCCTCATGGAGAGGGTCAGGTAGGCAACCATGTTTCTACCTGTGACAGTGCTGCCATCTTGTGGCAAACTTTGAAGTTGGCCATTCAGAATGCTAAAAAATAATAATAATGTCATTACGCCCCTTAAGTGGCGTGACGTATTTCCGCCGGCACTTCCGTGTTCTCGGTGTACCGTGTACACAGTGACACACACAGGGAGGGAAGGTTGCTGGCTTGCCAGAGAGCAAGATGGAGGAGGCGGGGGACACTGTATCCCCAACTAATGGTGGTGGTGATGCGACGAGCGAGTCGGTACCGGCACCCGCAGTATCGCCGGCAACGGAGGAGCCGATGTGTGAAACGAAACGTAAAAGTAATTGCGCTTAGTGTCATTCATTTGCAAGGTCTCGGTGGCTGGGTAATGGGGTATGCACCATCCACGCCCTGTACACAGGGTAGCCCATAAATTCTGGAGCCCATACCTCATACAGACCCCTCCCCGCTGCCGCTTTCCCTATTATAGGTAGCCCAATACCTAATGTATTGGGGAATGGGAACAGCGTCCCCTGCCGGAATTTTATTTTGCAGGTAGATTCTGCCCCTAGCCGGTGGGTACAGGTAGCATGTGTACAGTCCTAGCAGCAATGTAATGGGGATGTACTGGCATGTTCTATTTGTGGAATTGACTGTACTATCCCGCTTTTTCTGTATATGTTAAATTTTAAGGGAGCAATTCAGTTCTAGCACGACCTATCGCCCGTCACTCATATATTCAATTGTGGTACCTGCACCCAGGCACTTATTCCTTTTTTGCTCTGATTGTGCTTCTTAAAGCGGGTGAAGCCGTTTAAATTAATGGACACTACAAGGAAAATGGGTACTTGTTTCCTAGCACGGCGCCCGTCAGGTCCCATAGCATACCATTAGTTAAGGTATGCGATGGGACCCGATATGAGGATTTTAACAGTTTGCTGTACAATTCTGTACAATTTTAATATCGCATCGTATTACAATGGCATGCGATGAGACCCGATTTGACATTGTAAAGGCACCCTGACGGCTAATTACTATGTTAAATTGACCCCCATACCCGATTTTGAATTGTATACCCACTCTAATGGGTGATTAAGATGTGAAATGCACCCCCGTTGTTAAAGCCACCCCCACTATCAACGCCAACCCGAAGCGTGGCGAGCGCAGTGGTACGCGTCCTCCGACCTTTTCACTATCCACGTCGGCGTGGAGTTGATTTTAGATAGCGTGGCAAGGGGGCGCAGAATACATGTGAAATCATCCGCGGCACCTCGCTGCGCTCGCCACGCTTCGGGCTCGGTGGCTCGCTGCGCTCGCCACACTATATATAATCGACTCCATGCCGACGTGGATAGTGGGGGTATGAAAAGGTCGGAGGACGCGTACCGCCGTCCCTCGCGGACTCGCTGCGCTCGCCACGCTTCGGGTTGGCGTTGATAGTGGGGGTGGCATTAACAAAGGGTCTGCATTACCAACCATCAGGGTGGCTGTACAATTAAAAATCGGGTTTAATCGCATCGCATGCGATCGGGAGGCATGCAATGCGACCCGATATGATACACCGATGCCGTAAGATAAGTGCGTGGCGCTTTGCTAGGAAACAAGTACCTTAAAATGTGTGAAAAGCCGAATTTATTACAAATGTCACCTTTGGGGGTAATCAATGCCCGAACAAAGCAACAATTAAATTATTTGAGGATTGCCCAAAAAAAAAAAAAATGACCCCCCCCCCCCCCCCCTTAAAGGCTAGAGAAAGCAATTTAAGTGTTTTAAAATGACATCGCCGGGGCGATTCAGTTGTTTATGTGAGCTGTTCTCTCGGCTAAAGTGAGCGCTATTCAGGGGACCACTAGTCAATCTTTTTTTTTTTTATAACATCCTGCAGTGCCCGGTTTAGCCGTGGGCAAACTAGACTAAAGTTCTGGGTGTGGCGTGAAAAGTGCCATTTGGGTACCCAGCTCTGACGTTACTGTTATGATCCATCATTTTGACAGGCTGGGACTAGTTTTACATAATTGGAAAGAGAGTAGACCTATTTTGCTGAAACTATCTTAAAAACCCCATGTCAACCTTTTCACTGTTGACCTTCCCCATGTCTACCTAATGCTTTTGTTGATCTAATGACCCTGTCGACCTAGTGATGTCGACCTAATGCTTGTCGACCTAGTGACCCCTTGAATGGCCCCATCTAGTGGCCAAATGAGCACAAACTCTTGAATTCCCCCCACAGAGTTAGACTATTATTACTTTCTTCCCTGCAACTTTTGTTGCTGACTGCAGGAGGAGATCTTACATGTACTGTCCTGGAATTGTTCTGATTCTGGCAGCATCCAGCGTTTTACACCAGTTTACCTCCACTAACTCTACCCACACTGCTTTCCTGCCCTGTTCTTTATCCGCTTCTTGAAGGCAAAGGATTTTTTGGATAACCTGTTGCTGTAGCTCACAAAAGATAATCTACCCTTCTAGATTAAAACGCTAATAACCGCAAAATCTGCCAGTGTGTGGGTAGTGTCTCCCCCACCCCCCTATATATTTTGTTCAAGTATTTATATGTGCACTATTGCTATAAAACAGATGAAGGATGATGTAGAATAGATGTAACATATATCATGTCTGTTGCTTCTAGTTGATGTTCTACTCAAGGCTGTTGGAGATACGCCCATAATGAAAACTAAAAAGTGGACTATCGAGCGGAATCGAACTGTGCAAGGTCTCATGGACTTCATCAAAAAGTACCTCAAGCTAGATTCATCGGAGCAGATGGTATGGTGTCTACAATATTTTATTTTTGTACCTCAGATTGGTCATAAGGTCCCTATACACGGTCCGTAGTACACATCACATCGGATGCAATGCGATGTAAATCGAGTACAAAAAGTATGTGCAGCAAATACTTTTTGAACTGTACGATGAGATGCGCGGGAGGACGCATCTCAAAGTACAAAACGGACCGCCGGCAAACGGACCATGTATGGGCGGCTATAGGATGATTTGCTTTTCCCCGTGGATGGCTCTCCATGCACACAACACTTGTACAGCATGGATAGTGAAGTGATCTGGTATCAGAGCGGTGCGCAAAGAGCAGCTCGTACAGTCATGCCCAATAGAAGGTTTTCCTTCACCAATTCAAATGCACACAATAAAATAGTACATAACTAAACGAGAGCTTCTCTGTTCAATGCAGTTTCTCTCTCTCCACTCTGTATCAAATGGACAATGGTACACGCAGAGGAAAAATTGATATGGGAAGTACAGTGTAATATTGCTTTAATGACACATACACAATGTTATCCAAATATGGAAGATTCTAAAAACAAACAATATGACATAAAATGAAACAAGAGTCGATCCTATATTCATTGGTGGTTTCCATAAAACTCCATAACGGCAATATTATACAATGAGTAGAGGTGATCCTTGAATGGCTAAACTGAAACAATTACCGGCAGTGGTGGAACTGGCATGCAGTTCTAAAGTGCTTTTAGTGCAATGTCCTGGGGCATATATACCGGGTGAAATGTAATAGGTTGCGAGATTCAAAAAGTGAGAGATTTGGCAAGAAATCTCCAGTTTTTTTAAAAACCAGTGTGATTTTGCAGTGTAAATGATTGCTGCTTTCAAAAATCTGCAGATTTCTTACCAAATCTCTCACTTTCTGAATCTCTCACTTTCTGAATCTCTCATCCTATTAAATTTCACCCACCATTTCAGGTCCCCAACGCCCCCTGGCAATAAGTTAAGGTTGTCGCTCCAGCTCTCCACCTCCTCCGACCAACGCGTTTCGATTTCCCAACTGGAGTCTTTTTTTCAAGGTCAAACATCGAATGTTCTCAGTAGCGTCTTATATAGGGCTGTAGTATCCTAATCGGTATTGGCAGCCAATATCTCGGCCAATACGAAACAGAGACTGCCTCCATATTGGCCAGGGAAACCACATGTGCAGCATAACTTCCGGACTGCACAGTTGAGGATTGTGGTCATTGTAGTTGTGTACGGCAATAGGCAGACACAGCTGCCGATACTGATTAAGAGACTACAGCCCTATATGAGACTCTACTGATGACAGGGAGGTCATTTGACATTTGACCTTTCAACAAAAAGACTCCAGTTGGAGAGTCGAAGACTGCGACCCAAAGGACAACATGAGAGACCACTTAAGTAACCTATTGCCTCATACTAATGGTAAATGTATACCAGATGGTGATCCTTGTGCGGAGGTGCTGTTTATAGGTAATTTGCCCATACCAACGAGCTAGCTGTTGATATGTCTCATGTTTCAATGAAGTAACTTTTAAATATGACACTTGTTTGTTGTACATTAGCAGTATACGACATGCATCCTTACATATGTTGTGGAACTACACATTATGCTGTCATATCAAAATTGTGACAGGGCATATTGGCATATGTAGTTCCACAGCAGCTAATTGATGAATACCCCTGCTGTGAAGGCTATTGGTAGAACTAGAAGAAGACCTACTTGCTATGGGGTAGATGTATGAAGCAGTGATGCAGGAGGAAAAGTGACCCAAAGGAGAAGTGACGCATGGCAACCAATCAGCTGCTCTGTGTAATTTTATATTATGCAAATGACATATGTTACTTCAGTGCTGATTGGTTGTCATGGGCCACTTCTCCTCTGGCTCACTTCTCCTCCCTTATCACTGCTTCATACATCCAACCCTTAGTATTTTGTATAATAGCGCACCAGGAACAAGTGACCGCAGAAATGATGTCACAATAATGAAGACAGTGACAGTGTTGAGAGATCTGTCTCACGTTTTCCATTATTGGCATATTCAAAGTAAATTGGCACTAACCATAACTGATATGGAAACATAAGTAATAATATAAATGTATTAAATAAAAAATGTTCTCAGAATATAATGTGAAAATATAATATTTCTTTATTTTTATGTATTTACAGTTTATCTATGTGAACCAGTCATTTGCTCCGTCACCTGACCAAGAAGTTGGCATCTTATATGAGGTAAAAATAACCTGTGTATTAGCCAAGATTTGTATATTTTTATGGTTAACAAAAGCTTTGTAGAATATTTGGTCCCTGTTTAGTTTGTTCTAATTATGAAGTTGGTGCTAGGTACCTATGAAGGATTCCCAAGACTAGACCCGGGCCTTGCTCATTTATCGCAATATCCTGTGATATTCAGGTTGAAGGCAAAGGGGTGTGAGTCACCATTAATAAAGCAAGCTAGGTAACTGGCATTTCTGTGGTGTGGTATGGTCAGAAAGATGAGGCTATCAGTGTAGAAAAGTGAAGACAGCCAGCTGGCAACCATGACTTCATGACTTGTGGTATTTGCATTCACCCAACTTGTCTCCGGCATCATGTTCGCTGCTAGATAAAGCAATCAGTGGCAGCTGCTGTGGCCAAGCATTCTGGATACATGGAAAAGAGTTGGCGACAGCAGTTGTACTGGGTCCGGCAGCTGAGCTATGAAGGTGTGTGCTGACACTTCTCCGTGCCAATTTGTTATTTTGCAGTGACCGTTATTTAAAAAAAAAAATTGGGATGAGATTTTATATATGAGCAGCATTGCTATTTGGGGGTACAGCCACTGCTTTTTTTTTTTTTTTCACATTCCGGTGCCTGTGAGTAAGAAGCGGTTTTCTCTCAGAATCATTGACCTAGAGACTCAGACTACTGTTGTATGGGAGGTGGGGCAGATGGGCTTCCGTAGGTACAGGAGGATATGTGCACTTTCATGTTTCTCAATAATGTCATTCCTGGTATTTGAAACCACAACCTTCACACATTGCAGTCGGAGAACCACAACCGCCTGTTCGCTCCCGCATAGGAAGCCTGATCATTCGAATTCTATGCAGATTGTTGTGGTTGTCAGATGAAACCATTTCAGCTAAGAAGATCTATGTAGTGTGCAGCCACACATCCTATTCCCTGCAGCCGCACTACATAGATCTGTTCAGGGGGGTGGCGGTTATGCTATCTCTTTTCTGAAAACTAACAGCACAAGCAAATATATAGAGAAAATGTTACACTTAAGTCACTTAATTAACCAATAGTGTCTATGAGATTATACGCGCGCTCAAATATTATTACACAGATACTGATAAGGCCTAAGTGAGATACTAAGTGAGACAGAAACAATATGATAAGTAGAGACTATTGTAAACTGGCGGAAGGGAACATACTCATAGTTAACCAGGACAATAGAAGAGGAGAAAAAGGAAGGCTGGGAAGGTTGTCAGCCATATCTATTAGGTCTGAGCTGGAGTGCTAAAGTTAGGCAGCGTAGTCTGAGGTTTCCTTGGAACTCAACCAATCGTACCAAGTGGCAGTAAAGTCAGAAGACCTCTGAAGTAGCTTCATCTAATTATCAGACTTCCTATACATGAACAAATAGCTCCATGTGTGACATTGCTGAGCAACATTACTGTAACGGAATATCAAGGTGCTCACAAATCACCCTGTCACTGACAGATCTGATGTGCATGAATGTGATATAGGGTTTGGTGGTCAGATCCCTTTTTTAAGGCCCATACACATTGGGCGACTTTGACCTGAAAGCTGCTCAAAACAGCAAGTTTGAGCGGCTTTCAGTTCAAAGGCGCCCAGTGTGTATGGTCTGGCGATGAGAGCTGCTGCGTGCTCCAGCATCATCGCCGGGAAAGCCTCTCATCTGCTGGTAATACCAGCAGATCAGTGGCTTTGAGGACAGCTTTGCATAACGCTGCGCTACGCAAAGCCGTCCTCTCCCTGCTGCCAGCGCTGGGCAGGGGGAAAGCAGCTCAGTGTGTATGCACTGAGCGGCTACCCCCCCATCGATGATGGAGATAATCGCTGTCCATAAATCACTGTCCATAGTCGCCCAGTGTGTATGGACCTTCAGGGTGTTCTCAAAGTCGGTGTAGGTGTGCTGTGAATGTGTGTGTGTGTGTGTGTGTATTTATTACGTGGGAACGGCATGATCTCTGCCAATATATGTTGGCAGCCCCTGTTGAGAATTCTTTGGCCCCTTGTTCAGTTTATGATCCCTGGGGAGTACCCTGTTGTCAGCCGGAGGAAAAGGGATTATTTGTCCCGCAAGTAAAACTGCTATCGAGAGCAGATACTATAGAAAAATGGGTACTTGTTTCCTAGCACGGCCACACCGATTTGCATCGGGGTGATCGTGTCGGAAAAATTGCATCGGTCGCATCGACCAAATCGCATGCGAGGCGATCGACCAGATTTTTACATTGAATCAAATGTGAATAGGGCCCCTGGGACCTTATTTTACATTGGATTCAATGTAAAGTATTCCCCAGACCCCCAATTTTACCCCCTCAACGAGCCTGCGAGGGGCGGCGGTGCGCATCCTCCGACCTTTTTTATACCCCTACTATCCACGTCGGCGTGGAGAATATAAATTGTGGCGAGCGCAGCGAGCCACCGAGCCCGAAGCGTGGCGAGCGCACGCGTATAACTTCACAGGTATACGCGTCCCCTCGTGGGGCTCGCTGCGCTCGCCACGCTTCGGGCACGCTGCGCTCGCCACACTTTATAATCTCAACTCCACGCCGACGTGGATAGTAGGGGTATGAAAAGGTCGGAGGATGCGCACCGCCGCCCCTCGCGGGCTCGCTGCGCTCGCCACGCTTCGGGTTGGCGTCAATCGTGGGGTGCCGCTCACAATGGGGTTGCGGAACCCATGACGGGGCCATATACAATGTGAAATGGGTCATATTGGCCCATTTCACATTGTTTCCTATGTAAAATGGACTTAATCAAGTCCATCTCATCTTGTGCCATTATAATGGCACAAGACCGACGCGATGCTCCCGATTTCAATGTTAAAAATATTTTAACATTGAAGCCTATGGCAAAATCGGGGGCATCGCGTCGGGGGCCATGTTAATGCACGCGACCGACGCGATGCCCCCGATTTTGCCTTTGCCGGCACAGTGGACCTGATTTCAAAGGAAATCGGGTCCATCGTGTCCATCGTGTACCTTAACTTTAAGGTACACGATGGACGCGATTGTGGCCGTGCTAGGAAACAAGTACCGAAAAATGAAGGCAGGAATAGACATTTTCCTTATAAACCTAAATATACATCCCTACTGGCATTAAAGACAATATATGGCTGGATTTTACCACTGATTTTTGTTTAAACCTGCAGGAAACTCGAACAGAAGTCTGCACTTAATGCCCTGATTGCTTTGCGACAAACGTGTTAACCCTAAACTTCTGGAACATATCCCAGATTCTGTGGGTTAACGTGTGGTAGTGGGTAATTTACCATGTGAGGGAAAGGGGCTGTTATTGAATCCATCCATAAAGTACATGTATGGATATTCTGTATATTTTTTCTCTCTGCTTAAGCTTAGCTGGCCTTTGTTTCTAGGTTTTATTCTGACCTAGTTTTGTTTTTACAGCCTTGCCAACTGTCGCAAAATAGGGGGTTATTCAGACTTGATCGCTCCAGAGACAAAACCCGTCCTGGGCAAGGCTGCAAATGGCTTGTGAAAATCATGCCAATCGGCGGTTAGCTGCAAATCCAAACGCAACTCACGCACAATCTAATGATTTTTTTCAGTCTGTGCGTAACCTAAAAACTAATTTAATTGTACGATAGAAACAGGATGATTGAGGCCGGAGCTGACGTCACACCCTCCCAAAAAAACACCTGGTCATGCCTGCGTTTTCCCTGACACTCCCAGAAAACATCCGTTTACCACCCACAAAAGACATTTCCTGTCAGTAATTTTTTAATGTGTTTTTTTTTTTTTTTTAGGATGATCAGTGACAATGTAAAGACTATGGTGTTTATTTACAGTAATAAACAAATTTTTTTGCATACTCACAAATTAGTGCAGTTTAGAAACCGATTTTAAAGTGGCAACATTTTTAAAAAGGCAACAAAGGGACCGAAAATATTGGCATGTTTATATCTGATTCAATACCACTGAGCAGTTAAAAAAAAAAATTCTAGGTATTGATTGTTTTACACATTGATGACATTTCTGTACTCTGAGAGAAGGCAGCACAGCACTAATAGTGCTCAGACCATCGCGCAGTTGCCCAGCAGGTGTTACATGAGCAGTTAATAAAGTAATTTGTCTTGTCGTATATACATATGGAAGATAAGCGTGTTTATGGAATAGTACAGTTTTCTAAATAACTTTATAGCATTTTACTGAAGCATTTTCATATAATAGGACAGGTAAATAAATTTTCTTATTAAATGGGTAATTCTAATTCATACATAGCCTGATATAACAAGAGGATATGAATCCCATGACCTGAACTTTCATCTTAATAACTTGTGAAGCTTCGAACTCTGCATATGACCATTATCAAACACTTCTGTTTATTCTCACTGCTACCCCTTCTGTGTCACTCCTGTCTGCCCCTCCCCTTTAGAATGTACGCACTAACGAGCAGGACCCTCTCTCCTCGTGTGCTTTTCTTGAAATATATATAAATCTCTGCCACCCTAATAATTGCTTCAGTGTCCTGTCCCCTGATGGAACTGTCGTTATTTACCATGTTTTGTCCTAAATTGGCTTGCACTGTAATTCGTTACTAAATAGATTTTTGCTCATTTATGTTCTGTTAGGCGCCGTGGAACCCTTGTTGCGCCATATATAAATGATAATAATGATATAGTGACAATGGTACACTTGAGCTCCATTTATAGCACAGTACAGCGGATGCCTGCTGTGTTTATATGTACAACTCCCTGAAGACTAAAGCCAATTTTTTCAGTAATCTCTGTGTCTTAATCACATAGTGCACTTCTGTCACACTCTCCTTATCATATGGCCCAGATAAAAGCAGCTGCTGGTGCGATTCTAAGTGCATCTCCGCAGCATGTACGGAAGGAACAGCTAAAAACTTTATTAACAGATGGGAAGTGTGTTATTGCCAATCAATTTCTGCTGCGGCAAATCTCCTAGATCAAAGATTCGGAGTAAGAAATGTCAATCATTATACAAATGAAAGATACTGACAAATCCAGTTCTCCTACAACATTGGCTGCTCGCACAATATTCTGCAGGGTACTTTCTTTAGGGAGTATTGAAGAAGGAATGGAAATTCTGGCTTTATTTAAATTCAATTGGTTTCATGCCTTTTTTTTTTTATTTCATTTATATCTGTTTATATTAAAATAAGCAGTAACGAGGCACTTATAGATCAAGGAAATGGAAAACAAGATGTATACTATCTCTCTTAATGTTCACTCTGGGATTTTTTTAGGGCAGGGTGCTCACCACTGTGCTGTGTGTATTTTTTTCTATCAGGAGGGCACATTTTATATTAGAAATTTACAATAGAATAATAAAAAAAAAAAAAAAAAACATGTAAAAAATTGCACATTGCACTAGGATTACACCCATTAAACATTTGCCATACTCTGCTATGCCCATTACATAATCTGTCGATTACACATTATGGCACACACTGTGATGCCTCTTACACATTATACCATGCACCATAATGTCCATTACACATGATGGCACACACCTTAAGTTCTCAGCAGCATGTCAGCGTGGTGGGGGCAGCGTAAGGGTGCACAGTGCCACACACAAAAAGGCAAGGTGCATTTTTAAGGTTTTAAAAACGGACACCCTACAGAAGAAGCTTAGAGGTAACACTAACTCTTTTATAGTAAAAAAGCATGTTGCTCTCACATATCCAAAGGTAAATCCGTATGAAGTCTAATCGGAGCCCAATAGGTATCTTAGTGGTTCAAAAGAAAACAAAAATAAAAGTAAAGAAATAGTACCAAACACTGTAAATGTATAGAAAAAGGGGATGGGATAGAAAGGTGTAGATACTACAAAGCCTGTAGATACTACAATGAAATAATGAAATCTGAGAGAACCGTACAGGAACAGGATGAGAGGCCAGATGGTCTAGAGCAGGCCTGGCCAACCTGTGGCTCTCCAGATGTTGTGCCACTACAAATCCCAGCATGCCTTGCCACAGTTTAACACTACGTTATAGGAAAACTGTGGCAAGGCATGATGGGATTAGTAGTTTCACAACCTCTTGAGAGCCACAGGTTGGCCAGGCCTGGTCTAGAGGACCGCTAGTTCTGTGATAATGGCAATGCTTTATTGCGTCTTGCTGAATGAATTAGAACCCTGATCTCCTAGAGCTTGCATGAATTCCGAGACATAAAGAAAAGTTTTTTTGTATGTCATTGTTATTTTTAGTTTTTTTTTTTTAGTTAAGTACAGTCCTGCTAACCTGTTGCTCTCCAGCTGTTGTAAAACTACACATCCCAGCATACCCTGCCACCGTTTTTGTATTCGCTAATAGCAAAACTGTGCCAGGACATGCTGGCACTTGTAGTTTTACAGCAATTGGAGAGCCACAGGATACCCAAGCCCGGTTTAGTCAATGAGCAGAGATGATCTAGAACCATCACCAGTATGTCGTATGCTTGGGTTTCGCTCTTCGAAGTGTTAGACAGGTTAATAATGGTACTTAAGGACAACGTCTGTATTGTAGAATGTAATGTATATCCCTTTTTTAATTGAAATTACTTTTTTTAATTTACTTTCTTTACAGTGCTTTGGCAGCGATGGGAAACTTGTTCTACATTACTGCAAATCGCAAGCATGGGGATGAAGGAGCTACACTTGCAGCTCTTCTGATTTGAAGGGAATGTGTATGAACATATTAGACAATGCTGGGTCCTACCACATGTCTCGGAGAACTGTCCGTTGGAGTCGGGATCTGTGCAGTAGCTGTCTTGGATACGCTGGCTTGTTTTTTGCTGCAAACCTATACTGAGCTGTACAATGCTGGTAGAGAAACAATTTGCATACAAATTAAGATTCCACACTTACTGTACATGCCAAGTTAAACTTTTCTAGTCCTTCATTTAATATGAATATGATTTTTTTTTTTTTTGATGCTATAAGGAATATCCTGCTTAATGCTTTGTGGCATTTGTGACTCCTATTATTACTATGCAATATAGTAACCGCGTGCCACCTCCCTATACGTATTTCTGCTGTTTAACTGTGAAAAAAAAAATCTGGAAAATTAAATTGTGCCATTTACATATGTAACATTCATCTAGCTGGTGTTAGCAAATCCAGTCCTCTTTGCCTTACTAAATTTCATTATATCAACCCCTTCAGTGGTATGTTCGGATATTTCTCGGGCTTAGCTGCAGGTGCGGGCAGGCCACGGGAAAGAAAGGGGGCGCCAGTGGTGAACCAATGGCGCACCACCATCCCCCCATGTCGCCGCTCCTCCCCATCGCCATTCGGGGAGGTTTGGCCGCGCTCGGCCGTTTGGTCCTCCAAACACAGGAGTGCCCAAACTCTTGAGCCCCATCCTAAGCGGCCCCCAACTTCTCCAAGCGGCCGGAAACAGCTGAAGCCGGCAGAAGCAGCCCCAGGGGAGCAGGGGCTGCTACAGTAGGCAGCAGCTGCCCCTTCTGTGGTGAGCATTTCTGGGGCAGGACAAACCTGCCCTGGTAGGTTTGTCCTGCCCCAGGATAACCCACCACTCAAGGGATTAAGGGGGGTATCCAATTATACCAGTTAATTTTTAGGTAGAAAACGGTGTGCTAAAAATTGGGATTTTAGCCCAGTGGTGAGTTTTTGCTTATTCTTTTAAAGCCCATTTAATATGGTGAGAACACTGTCCCTGACCGGCGATTAACCCTTTGAGTGGCAACATCTCTGTGAGAGAAGTGCAAAATATCTGCTAAAAATGCCTGCGTCACTCACATTTGTTATATAAATTCAAATAAAAATTGTTGCATACAATAAGATTATATTTCCTATATAAGATAAACATTACAGGTCATTATGATGAATATAAATGTGTGCGTGGCAAGTTTCACACCTATTTTAACAAATTCACTTGGCACGCAAAGGGTTAAGTAGATTTATTCAGCGGGTTGGATAATATTTGGCGGTCAATAGAGACGCGTGTGGTCGCGCATCACTATCGCTAGGGTCCCTACACGTGGAGCGATGTAGGGGCACTTTCTAAGCAAATGCCCTGAATCGCCCCATTACAATCATGCATTAAGTAAAATATACCACCATTGCTTTCCACCATAAATCTATATAATACAGTATCATAAGAAAGAAATAATACAGGATCATAAAAAAGAAATGAGTAATAATATATAACCATCTAAGCTCACAATTCCTCCTCCGGTTCACAATATAGTAATTTGCTGCAAAGAGCTACCCAATAAAACTTGTCCAAATAATATCTAGACAATTAAATGAGGTTGTGTGTACTGTGGCTTTACAATGTCTATTGGATGCATTATACACAGATTCCTTTTAAGGCACACGAAGAGCTGGTCACTGACCTAAAAGTTCTAAAACGGGTCTGTTTTGCTTTAGAATATTAATTAGTAGGAGTAAATTAAGGTATCCAATCGGAACACATCTCTGACCAGACACTGAGTGAGGTTACAACATCGGGACGCAAGTATGGCCCATTACAAGCTCCTGAATGTCAGGAGTCAGAACCCATTGTTTCATTACTAAGCCTATTTAAATAGTCTTTCCCACATCACAGGTGATCTAGAATGAAGCCGAAGGGAGATCTTGGATTTGCATGCGGTTGATCTTGGATTTGCATGCGGTTGCTGACCCTTCACTGTATCAAGCGGTGCTAGATTTGAGATGTATTTATGATTAGTATCTAGTCATTCTTGTAAATTAACAGACATCTGAGGACACATTGTAATTAATTGTTATAGTTACAGACTGCTTTATAAGAGGCCATTAGAAGACTGCAACTATGAATATGGCTCATTATGGGGGTAATCAGACTTTTAAACAAACAGATCAGTTGCCAAATGGTTAAACCCCTAATAACCCTCACACCAGTCTAAATTCCCATGTTGGCGCCGGGAACAACCCACGTTTAGCACTAGTGTGAAAGGTTCCCGGGACAAATCCCTGGGAAAATTTGCTGGGATTTTAACCCTCCTTCCTAGCAGGGTTGCTCCTGGGACCAGCCCGGTATACAAGCTGGTGTGAAAGGTACTTACCCAGGCAGCGGTGGCTGGGAGCTTGTAGCGCTATTTGCCGAGCGGCAGGACAGGATTTGCTGCTGAATTTGAAAACATTTTTAAAAGACTGGCCGGACTCTGATTGGCTGAATTCAGCCAATCAGCATCTGGCCAGTCTTTTGAATATGTTTTCAGCTTCCCGCCACTACTGCCCAGCAAATAGCGCTACAAGCTGCCGCTGCCCGGATAAACCTGTGCTGCTGCACATAGGTGAGGGGGTAAGGTTTCTCCCCCCCCCTCACACCAGAAAATGCAGGGACTGTCCCTGCTTGATCCCTGGACTGTATTCCCGGGTCTCTGCATTTTCTGGTGTGAAAGGGGTATTGGAAGAAAAAGGATACAAATCAGACAATTGTCAGCATTTGACTGGATTACACTATGGTGTATACCTAGTTTAACTCACTGAAGTGCAGATTGTCTACAGCATTCATTACTGGATCTCCATTATGGTATTTAATATTACAGTCGTATTGGGTAATTTGCTTCTTGCTTTTTCATGTGTGTTGCTAATTCTTTTTATGCATTTTCCCTCTATTGCATAAATAGAAGTGGTGGATTATTATACTCATTATGTCGTTTTAGGTTAATATTTTAAACGTAACCTAACTTGTAGGAAAAAGAGGCTGTGAGAATAATGGAATCGCACCAAGGACCTAATTCAGGTTGGTTTGCAAAAGCAAGCTCATTCTTTAACCCCTTTAGTGGTGAGTTTTGCTGGGGCAGGACAAACCTACCAGGGCAGGCCTGTCTTGCCCCAGCAAAACCCACCACAGAGCTGTGGGACCCCACCCCCCTCCTGTCCCTCCCTCATCTCTGCTACGGCGATCCTATGCCGGAGCTCCCGCGCCCTGCCGCTGCCCCAGCCGCCGTTCACAACAGGTGGCAGGTTTGGGGATGTTCGGGATGGCTTGGGAGGACTCGTGCGCCCGAACTCCCGAGCTGCGCTGAACATCCTCGAGCCTGCTGCCTTCTTACTACAACTAATGGAGGCGGGGGTAGGGCAGCTCCTGCGTATGATCGCGGGAGAGGTGAGGGGGAGTGATGGGAGGGGAGGAGAGCGGCCACTGGTTGGTGCCCAGACAGGTGATAAGCCAGTGGTGCACACCTTCATCTTAATGGTATGCCCAGAAAATTTCCGGCCATACCAATCAAGTGGTTAATGGACAAAACCATGTGCACTGCAGGTGGGGCAGATGTAACAGGTGCAGAGAGAGTTTCGTTCGGGTTGGGTGTGTTCAAACTGAAACCTAAATTGCAGTGTAAAAATAAACCAGCCAGTATTTACTTTGCACAGAAACAAAATAACTCACCCAAATGTAACTCTCTCTGCACATGTTACATCCACCCCCCTGCACCTGCACATGATTTTGTCCATTAAAGGAAGAGTTTGTTTTTGCAATCCAACTCTAATCACCCCCCATGTTTTTAGTTGGTAATGCAGCTTTTACACAACAAAATAAGTTTGTCATGCCTTATTTACCACAATCATAAGATGACTGCTAGCACTATATATTTCTTAATTATGGTTTCTGTTCTAAAATGTTCTGTCTTGTTAAGGAAAGTAAAGATGTAAAGAGGTTATGGTCATTAAATGTATTCAACTTTTTTTATGATGATACTGTGATCGTAAAATTCAAGAGATTACTTTAATTGATTTTTTCAATACCCATAGCAACCATTACAAAGGATTAAGGGCCAGATGTACTAAGCTTCAAAAGTGATAAAACAGAGAGTGATAAACAGCCAGCCAATCAGCTCCTACCTAACATTTTTCAAACACAGTCTGTGACATGGCAGGTAGGAGCGGATTGGCTGTCAGTTTATCACTCTACATTTTATCACTTTTGAAGCTTAGTGCATCTGACCCTAAGGCAAATGTTTAAAAATATTTAGGATCCCAGCACCCTAGAGCAGTGTTTCCCAACCCTGGTCCTCAAGTACCCCCAACAGTGCATGTTTTCCAGGTCACCAGACACGTGCACTCATTATTCAGACACCTTTTTAAAAGATCCACAGGTGGAGCTAATTATGTCACTTGTGATTCTGTGTGGAGACCTGGAAAACGTGCAATGTTGGGGGTACTTGAGGACCAGGGTTGGGAACCACTGCCCTAGAGTATCAGAATTTTTTTCACGCCACTCCTAGGCCAAAAGTTTCTTATTGGAAAATGTATTAAATTAAAAAAATGACATTAAATAATTTGGGTTTATATGTCATCCTTATGGTGAGTTATGTGGTGAGGTACATGATTCACTTTTTTGTTTGTCCACATATTCTATAGTTGGCAGTCACTACTTCTGGTTTTCTCTATTACAGGGACCATAAATAATTTGCTCCTAACCCCTGGACTACCCACCAAAACAATTGTTTGAATAAATTTGTTAAATCAAATGGATTTAACCAGTTTGTCTGATCAACCATTGTCTTTTTTTCCCAGTGTTTGGGAGCAATTCTCATAGGCTTCCATACTTTACCAGATTTTTGTTCCCACCAGAGATTTGACAGAAAAATCTTTAGATGTGTACCCAGCTTTACATTATTGGGAGAGCAATTACAGATGGCTGTGGAAGAAGTAATAAGACTACCTACTAAAGACATTTCTGCAAGAAATCAATGTTATTATCGTGTATCATAGAGTAGGGGCTGCTATTATGTAGCATTAGGGTCCATCAGCTTCAGAGACACCTGGATCTCTGAGATCTTTGCAAAATATATGCAAAAAATATAAATATCTCTGAATTTCACACTATGATGTCGTGTTCAGGTATTATTGCTGACACTTCTTGGTGCACTGGGGGAAAACTTAATTTTTTATAGCCCCTTGCTTTAATCCACTTTAGCGGTATTATTAAATTTGATATAGTAGCGACCATTTTATATTATTGTATTTTGGGTTGTCACAGGAGCAAATTGCTTCTATTATCCCTTTCACACCGCACAAATAATCCGGGTCCGACCAGGGTTGTTGCTGGGTCAATCCGGGTCTCTCTGCTGTGTGAAAGGGCCATTTGAAAAAAGGTGGGTCCAGCAACCTGGCATTACGACCCGGGTTGAAGGGTTAATCCTGGACCTGGGTTGCTGGGCCGTGTAAACAGGTAACCAGGGACAAGCGACCCGGGTCCTGTTCACACTATAGGCAGGAGGCTGCATTAGCTCCAAGTGCTGCCTTCTTCCCCCCGTCCCCGATGGCGTGCCACCGCTCCGCCCCCTTTCTGACATCAGCGACCCACCGCAAATGCTGGGTCGCTCCCGGGACGGTCCCATGCCCAAATCACTAGTGCGACCCGGCATTTGCAATGTGAAAGGGGTATATGTTTCACATACTGTGAATAAGGCCTTATGTCTGTTCCTTACTCTCACGCTATGGTATAAATGCACCTATTAACCTTTTTGAGTGCCGCGGGAATTTGTCAAAATAGGTGTAAAAAATTGCAAACCAAATATCTGCATTCAGCAACACTTTTTATTTGAATTAATATAACAAATGTGAGTGACGCTGACATTTTTAATGAATATTTTGCGCATCTCTCACAGAAATGTTGACAATCAAAGGGTTAAACGCAAATAAATATATTTCACAATCAATATTTTCATCATGTAGGAGTACAAACAATTAAAATAGACATTAAAAAAACTTGCCTTTGCAATGCCCTACGCCATAGAGAAACTCCACTTGCGTATATCCCCGCTTCAGTGATCTTTGTTAAAAATAATTCAGAAGTACGTATATCTTACAGCGCTTTATCCGAGAACGGAGAGTGAGTGTATTTGCAAATCTCATCTGCAAATTGAGGTTTTAGCATGATTAATTTATTTAATTAAGCTTGCAGCAGTAATCTCCTACAGATAAGTAATTAAAACAAAATACGGAAGGAACTTGGGCTGTGGAATTAGAAGTTGCGAAAGAAAATCCTTCTGTAACATATGTTACAGGAGTAGGTGTAATGACTGCAAATAGGTCAACTGATAGAAGTGTCCATGCAGGATTACCGTGGAAGACCGACAGCTAGCAACAGTTTAGTCTCAGCGGAGTCTGCGCATCTATAATAAAGTACGGACTTGGTCATACATATTTCAGTTACAGGCATATTGGGCCTGATTCAGAGTTGATCGCAAGAGTAAAATCTTTCTCAAGTTGTAACATACTTGCCGACCCTCCCGGAATGGCCAGGAGGATCCAGAAAATTGCCCCGGGTAAGGTGGGCTAGTCTCCCAATTGCTTCCCAGAGTCCCCGCACCCCCCATCCCCACCGGCACAAATACCAAAATTCAAGGGTCCGCTGAGAGGAGGGCTAAAATTAGGGATGGCCATGATTGCCATCGATGGCAATTCCGCAACTGGCCATCGATAGTGCTAAACTATGCAATGGATGACCATCGATAATTTTACATATCGATGGTCATCCATTGTGTTTGATTGATTGGCCAGTGGGCCAATCAAAACACAGGGGGTGGGGCGGAGCTTAGCTCTTTGTCTCGGCACTTTGAAGAAAAAAAAAAAGCAAAACATCGGTTTGCTGTTCTATCTCAAATTTCAAATGGTCGATGGCCATCCCTAGCTAAAATTACAGGAATAGCATAGTCTAAGCCCCTACCTGTGGACCAGCAAATCACGGCGTTTGTGAGGCATGGGGCAGAGCATTGTGACATCAGCCTCATCCCCGCCCCCTTGACGTGCTGCCACTCCAGGTTCTCCTGGAGAGGCAACTATAAAAGCAGGCAAGTATAAGTTGTAATATGGTATGGCTGCTTTTCTGATTGGTTGTTATGGGCAACATCCCTTCTTCAATAGAACTCCTAGTTTAGTAAATTTACCTCCTAGTCTCTTCATGCTCTCTAAAGTCTGGAGACTTCCTTCTAATTGATCCGTTCTCTTCCCTAAGTGCTGTGCAGCCTCAAAATAATTTTATTGACACTGACAGCGGCCAGTGTGCTCTGAGCAGGGGAGCCAGCACTTCCGAGTCAGTGCTGGAATTTGGCAAAAGTAGCTAGCCTGGAATGGCCGGTGTCTCTCTCCCCTTCTGCGCCTTTAGTCACTGCTGCCTGGTGTGACTGCCCCCCTCTTTGTACAGGCCCTGGGACTCCAGGTTATGGTAGTCCACCCCTGATAATGGCCCTGCATATGAGAGTCTAAAATAAGGATCTCTTGTTAAATATTTTGGGAGAATGGCCTCATGGTTTCCACCACTCTGGGGTCTGCACGGCACTCCTGGAGATCCTGGGCTGCCCCACGGCTCTCCCCTGCACTGTATAAGCACACAACATAAATGTACCTGCTGCAATAGGGAGAGGGTGCTACCCCCAAGTGTTCATTCCTGTGGGACACTGCAGCCTGAAGGTGGGATGACGGGGTGGTTGGGATTACAGGTGCGTCCTCATACATCTAGCCTGAATACTCTACACATCAGAAGACGCCATGCTCTGTTCCTTCCAAATGTCATTAATTTGGCTTGACAGTCCTGTTTTTCAGATACCGTCCCAGCATCCCGCTCGGTGACTACAGTGTCCTGTAAAGAGGGGAAAAGAGGGGAAAGTTTCGATGCCCCCTCTCGTGTTAATAGACCACATTTGTTTTTTAGAATTTGACTCCACATATGGGGCCTTATTTTAGTTCACTCTTTCTGACAAAATCCTTCTTAGATGGAAGAAACCATGTGCACTGCAGGGGATCAGATGTAACATGTGCAGAGATAATTCGATTTGGGTGAGTTATTTTGTTTCTGTGCAGGGTAAATACTGGCTGCTTTATTTTTACACTGCAATATAGATCTCACTTAAAACCGCACCCAAAGTAAAACCGCACCCAAATCTAATTCTCTCTGCACATCTGCCACACCTGCAGTGCACATGGTTTTGTCCATCTAAGAAGGATTTTGGGTACATGTGAGTTATCCGGGCTGCCGATTTTGTCCTTAAGTTTGGTTAACTTAAGGACACCCGACCGACGCGATGCCCACGATTTAGCTCCAAATCGGGGGCATCGCGTCGGTCGTGGCCGTTATAAGGGGCCGCGACGCGATGCCCCCGATTTCCCATAGACAGTAATGTTAAAAGACATGATATCGGGGGCATCGCGTCGGTCGTGGCCGTTATAAGGGGCCGCGACGCGATGCCCCCGATTTCCCATAGACAGTAATGTTAAAAGACACGATGGACCCGATTTCCCATAGACAGTAATGTTAAAAGACGCGATGGACCCGATTTCCCATAGACAGCAATGTTAAAATAAAATTACAATGTGAAATTGGGCAATATGTTTTTAAAAAAAATGTTTCATGGCCCCCCACCACCGTTAACGCCACCCCGCTATTGACGCCAACCCGAAGCGTGGCGAGAGCAGCGAGCCCGCGAGGGGCGGCGGTACGCGTCCTCCGACCTTTTCATGCCCTACTATCCACTAGGGCGTGGAGTGAGAATAGAATAGTGTGGCGAGCGCAGCGAGCCACCGAGCCCGAAGCGTGGCGAGCGGACGCGGACACCTGTGAAGCCCGCAAGGGCACGCGGATACCTGTGAAGGTGTCCGCGTCCCCTCGCTGCGCTCGCCACGCTTCGGGCTCGGTGGCTCGCTGCGCTCGCCACACTATTCTAGTGTGGATAGTAGGGCATGAAAAGGTCGGAGGACGCGTATCGCCGCCCCTCGCGGGCTCGCTGCGCTCGCCACGCTTCGGGTTGGCGTCAATAGCGGGGTGGCGTTAACGGTGGTGGGGGGCCATGAAACATTTTTTTTTAAAACATATTGGCCAATTTCACATTGTAATTTTATTTTAACATTGCTGTCTATGGGAAATCGGGTCCATCGCGTCTTTTAACATTACTGTCTATGGGAAATCGTGTCGGAAATCGGGTCTATCGTGTCTTTTAACATTACTGTCTATGGGAAATCGTGGGCATCGCGTCGCGGCTCCTTATAACGGCCACGACCGACGCGATGCCCACGATTTCGGGCGCGATGAAAAAATCGGCAGCCCGGATAACTCACAAGTACCGGATTTTGTGAGAAAAAGTTAACTAGAATAACCCCCATGGAGTCATATTTGGGAGCATATGTTTGGTACTTATGACCGGATGTTCTTACATGGTCCCTCTCAAATTCTACATGGGCAAATGTTCCATAAAGATCTAATGAGCTAGTAGGAAAAGATGAGTCAGGCAGGAAATGTAATGGACATCAGTACTACAACAAGAGCAAAAATAAGTGTATTGGAAAGACACAAATGAGAAAGGGAGTTTATTCATTAAAGTTTTATATGGTTAACCTTCACAGAAAAGGGAAAAATGAGGTATCTATTATACGCTGGTTCATATTCAGTGCATATTCATTCTGTCCATGAGCTGGTTGCCATGACAGTATATGAGACGTGAACTACAAGGGCACTGTCTGCTGCTTTATCTTTCTGACAAAAGCAACCAAAAATAACATTGCTCGTCTGATAGGGCAGAAGACTGAAAGAGATAAGTGCGCTTGTCTACCATGCTTACCTAATTTATTTGGATGGGAGCAGTCAGGGAGGGATGAGGAGGAGGAAGTAGGGGGAAGCAGAGATGGAATAGTCTCATAGCAGCCCTGCGACTGCTTTACAATGTCCACATTACCATCATTGTTAAGCGGAGGCGGGGCTACGATTATTCAATTCAGTGTGAATCTCCCCGGTGAGCGGGATTCAGGAGACTTGCTCACTTTCCCAGGGGGCTGGGAGTGCTACATGATTTTCTGGAGTCTCCCGCCATTGCAGGAGACTAAGAAAGCGTGCTATGTACAATTATAAGCACTATAGAAATAAATGATCATAACTACACTAGCAGGGCTGTTAACATCACAGTTTGAAAATACGGACCCTGTTTCTCATTTCGAAGTAAATCAAAAAAGTACGTGACCACTTTGAACTGCAGGTGGGGCAGATGTAATGTGCAGAGAAATGTAGATTTGGGTGGGGTACAGGTATGTGTAAAAAAAAATGATTGTATTGTTTGTGGACTACATGCAACAACATCCAAACACCACTGTACTATTAGGCGCTAATTTGATTTATTTAATCTATCCTTTTATTTTAATAACTAGAATGTATGTGTAAGAAAATATTAAATAAATGAAAAATATATATAGAGAGAGCTGCAGGTTCTAATAATATCTTTCTTCACATATAATGGGAATAACAAGGTTGAAAAGAAAGACTAACCAAAATGTGGAAAACACTGCGCTAATAAATTTATATGCACCATGAACTGACCCTACACAATAATAAACAAGAGGTAATATAAGTGTACATTTATTAAACAATAAAATATATTTTTGAAGTGGCCACTTATAAATTAAATCAATAATTAAAAAATTATATATATATATATATATATATATATATATATGTGTGTTCAATGAATGAAGATGCGGCGACTGATTGCTCAAAAACAGTATATACTGAGTGTGCTGGTCTGCACTTGTTAAAAAACCAATAAAAAGTTATCTAATTGCAGTGGACCTAGAACACGGTATAAAGTTCACTATGGATATGATAAAAAATAATTTATGTCAACAGTTACGTATAAAAAGTAAAAGCATTTATTGGACAAAGTTGAAATTTTTTTTTGAAAAAGTTTCCTTTTAAAAAACAGACAATTATTAATTAAAAAAATATTATATTCTATCCTAAAATAAATATTCCTAAAATCAATTTCAAGGTGCAAAGAAATTAGGGTAGCTTATCTTATATAGATGAGACAGGAGGGCTATAGAGTCCCAACACGTTTCGTCCTTCTGACTTGATCAAGTCAGAAGGACGAAACGCGTTGGGACTCTATAGCCCTCCTGTCTCATCTATATAAGATAAGCTACCCTAATTTCTTTGCACCTTGAAATTGATTTTAGGAATATTTATTTTAAGATAGAATATAATATTTTTTAAATTAATAATTGTCTGTTTTTTAAAAGGAAACTTTTTCAAAAAAAATTTCAACTTTGTCCAATAAATGCTTTTACTCTTTATACGTAACTGTTGACATAAATTATTTTTTATCATATCCATAGTGAACTTTATACCGTGTTCTAGGTCCACTGCAATTAGATAACTTTTTATTGTTTTTTTAACAAGTGCAGTCCAGCACACTCAGTATATACTGTTTTTGAGCAATCAGTCGCCGCATCTTCATTCATTGAACACACACGTTTTGCCCCAAGTAACTTACCATTACTTTTATCTTTGAAGATTGGCTGACACCCCATAATTAGAAGGGGGACATTGCCTACTACACCTGGTACCTGGACTGAGGACTCACAGGTGGCGCCACACATTCATTGTTTACATATGTGGCACCCCATTCCCTGCATGCTGCCTGCCGGGGGCCGGGCGACGAAATGTAATCAAAAATGTAATCAACATGTTAAATAGACAGTAGTCAAACTGCAGGCAAACATTGCAAAATATAAAGATGCGACAAGCTACTGCGTTACCCACGGAGGATTTTGTTGTTTCCTTTCCAGCATTGTTATTTTGCCCAGTGCTCACCGTAACTTTTGTTTTTAATTTGTTTACATTCCAGATCACTATGGTGATGGTTTCACTTGTATTTTGCACACGCTCCCCGGGAGGCTCGGTTCTGTCGGCGCCCCGGCACTTCTATGACGTCACCCGGCCCCCGGCAGGCAGCGTGCAGGGAATGGGGTGCCACGTAGGTTATTGATCACTCCTATATATGTAAGTGCTTTATGTATTGTATGTGTTATGTCTTGATAAAGGACTTCAGTGTCCGAAACGTCGATATCAGAACCTGAGGTTTTGTATTCTTTGCTGTGAATGCTGCTATTTAGTCTGAGTGCTTGCAACAATTGCTTGCATATTTCTCCCATTTGGGATTTCGAGCACCAGACGCGCTGATATCCTCAGCACCAGAGCGCGGGACATTACCCAAACGTATATATATATATATATATATATATACACACTGTGTGTCCCTTTTTATTGCGCTATTAAAATGGCAGCACTCCTATGGGACCTCACTATTAATAGAGGAACAGGTGGATAGATAAAAGAAAGAAGAGTATAGAAGTGCACTCTATATTCACCAGAAAATAAGGATTATATAAGGATTATTTAATTCTGGAATAATAAATAAAATTTAGACAAATAAAAAAAATATATATTTTATTCCAAGTAAAATGATCAGTTTTTTTTTAAGATTCCGATTTCAGATCCAACACCTGAATGACATCAATTCATAAAGGATACCCTACGCGTTTCGTCCAAAAATGGACTTCATCAGGGGTAATCGGGATCTATTCAGATCTTAATGAGGGAGATCATTTTTCCTTAAATTCAGGTAATGGTAAGTGATGGACTTAAAAGCAGGGTGTGGCATTTGTTGCCATAAAATAGAAGAAATAGCTCCTAGTGCGTGCATTCTGGTGGAACGAGATGCCGGGTCTAGCTCCATATCGTGGTGTGTTTGGCTGCTTGTAAAACCGCAGTGGAGTTCTGCAGCGAAGGGTGATATATAAACGGTGCTCACATCTCTCACCTGCGTGACCACAGACTCTGGCTCCGGCTGGTAATGCAGGTCTCTCTTACTGCGGCTTTGTAATCATCGATGGGTAGGGTACCCTGGTGATGGGGAGAGTTGCAATACAGATGGGGGCAATGGCTCCACTTTCCATGTGTTGTGGGCAGATGTCTGGACCACAAGTGTAGATGGTGGAAGCTGGGTATTGTTCCACTAATGCGTTTCGCTCATAGCTCAGCTTTTTCAAAAAGTAATTTGCTATTTGGCTGTTGCCTTCTTATACATAGTAGTTTATTTACCTCAGTCTTCTGTTGGGCCATTATAATAACCTCCCTCCGAGAGCCTACGGGCAGGCATTCATACCTCCAAACATGACCCTCTCCAGGAGGGACACCATACTCTGTTCCTGGACTTTCCTCTTCATGTATGATTGCCATCACCTGTTTTGAGCAGGTTCATTGCTAAGAAAGGTGCTTCACCACAGGTGAGAGTAATCATTACTTAAGGGAGAAGTCCAGGAACAGAGCATTGTGTCCCTCCTGGAGAGGGTCATGTTGGGCGGTATGGGCATTGTACACCGCTGCAGTACTCCTCCTGTTTGTGCCATGTCCAGGCACCACTGCGGTTTTACAAGCGGTCAAACACACGATACGGAGCCAGAACCTTGCAACTATTTACGGCAACTGACTAATATTCTACATGCAACATCAGCCAGTATTTACTCTGCACAGAAATATAAATGTGCTCTATGGCCACATGATTGGTTCCAGATACAGTTTTATACTTCCAAATGAGAACCAGGCCCTCTGTACTATAGAGCTTACTGAAAAGGTCATTACCCCAATGAAGCCTTTATGGAACATCATGAACCCAAATTGGATTAATGCAGAAATTCTTACCATGGCCCAGCCCAGAATAGTCTGTAATGTCAAATAAAACTGTCTTTTCTTTAATTAAGAATAAACAAAACAATCTCTAATGACATTAACTTACCACATTGTTTACATTTTTTTGTAGAGCTCCATTAGCTAGAATGACAATTTGGGTCTGATTCAGAGAAGTGTGCTGATGCAATTGCAGCTAATGGGTGAAAATATGCAAATGTCGCAGCCGGCAGCATTTATATTGGGACGCCCACCGAGCCTCTAAGTAACTCTATGGTCACTCAGAATGACAGGACTGAGGAGTTAGAGCCATACTGTCTGCGTACAGGATCAGAATCGCAGCTTGCAGCATGGGCAGTGGCAGGGCCTGAGTAAAGGTTCCGTGCCCTAGGCTAATACACATGTAGCTCCTCTTGTAATGCTGCTAAACACATGTATATGGGTGCTCAGGGACTCTCCAGTTATACTGCCCATGTGCATGTAACTAGGGATGCCGGGGCATTTTTTCAATCCCAGGAATTCCTGGGATCCCGAGATTGGCATCCCTAAAAGAAAACCGCCCCTGTCCCCCTTACTGTAGTGCGGTGGAGTGGGCCAGGCGGCGGCAGTCCCCCTTACATGAGTGGTGGAGCGGGGCCGGGCAGTGGCTGCGATGCCGGACGGAGAGGAATGCTGTGTGCTGCCGTGAGCGTGTTCTGGCGCCGGAGGTGCAGCACTGCAGCCTGCTCAGCGTGACCCATAGGTCAAGCTGCGCAGGCCGCAGCGCTGCACCTCCGTCGCTGTAACCCGCTCGCCGCCCCTCCCCTCTAGTCAGTGTCACGGAACAAGTCGTCACAGAGGCCAGAACCCGCTCGCCATCCAACAGAATGAGTGACAGAGGGCGGAATTCTCTCCCTGCCTGACCTCTCTCGGCCGTACCCCACGTCGGGAACAGCCGGGCAGCGTCTGAGCGGGTGCTCAGACGCTGCCCGGCAATAGACTGCACAATCCCGAAATCCTGGGATTGGATAGTCCAATCCTGTGATTGAAATCTCAGACATTTTGGGGCCAAATCCCGGGATCCCGCCGATCCCGGGATTGGCCACCCTACATGTAATGATGGTTATACAACTGGCATGTAGGATCTAATGCTTGTGGTGTGTGTAGGAAACTTTGGCTTTAGACTGCCCAGTTGGCGCTGTAACACAATGTACATGAAGTAAAGGTTCCGTCAGTAAGTTACATTGGCACAGTAATCTGACAGTCACCTTAGGAACATCCCCCCCCCCCCTCCCTCAGCAGAGCTCAGGGAGAACAGAAACCTTCCATGGAACACAGGTAGTAACTTACCTGTGTGTGATGATGGTGAAAGATAGTTTCTATGGGGTAAATTTACTAAGATGGGACTTCTGTTAAAGATGGGATGTTGCCCATAGCAACCAATCAGAAACTATCTATTATCTTCTAGAAGGTGCCAACAAAATAAATAGGATATGATTGGTTGCAACATCCCATCTTCAATAGAACTCCCATTTTAGTAACTGTACCCTTATGTGTCTATTCCAGGGGCTGACTGTATAGGCAGAAGGGGAGAGCACAGATAATTGCAGGCTGCGCCGTGGAACAAGGAAACGCACTTGTGCCATTGCTCAGAACTGCATGGGAAGTGAAGTGAGGCAAGTGCGCCAGTGCTCCAGTCAGTTCAGCAGAATGAGACCCAGTGATGTTATATACAGTACTCGATGCATCTTTGTGCATAGCTCAGAATGCCGCAGTTTAATGTGAAAATAGCGGCTTTCCTGACTTAGGGGGTTATTCAGACCTGATCACACAGCTGTATATTCGCAGGCCGGCCAATAATTGAGCCACTGTGCATGCGTAAGGCTCATAGTACGTGGGGGTGGTATCCGGCCATTTTCTTGGAGTGTTAGGGAAAATGCAGGCGTGCGTAGGTGTGTGACGTCAGCTCCGGCCCCGAACAGCCTGTTTCTATCGCACCTGCTGAGTAACTCCTGGGCTACGCACAGACTACACACACTGGAAAAATGAACTGATTGTGAGCGGTTTGTCTATGGATCTGCTGCTATTAGCTGATTGGTGTAAATATCCCAAGCCTTGCACAGCAATTTCCAGGCTTGCATAGGGACAGATATTACTTTGGCTTGGCGGTGATTACCTAATTGCAAAGCTCTGCAAATTAGAAGCCCCGTGATCAGGTCTGTATAACCCAGGGTTGCCTACCTGAGCCTCTCCTTCAGGGAGCAAATGCTCTGTTCCTGGACTTCCCTGGTAATGTATGATTGCCATCACCTGTGGGGAGCTAGGTAATTCATAAGAAAGGTGTTTCACCACAGGTGATGGCAATCATACATTACCAGGGAAGTCCAGGAACAGAGCATTTTCTCCCTGAAGGAGAGGGTCAGGTAGGCAACCCTGATATAACCCCTGTATAGAAAGTGCGCTATATAAATAAAACTTACTTACGATATAAGGGGCATGTAACCAAACAGTCTGTAGTAAGTAGAACCACTGTGTGATTGCCTTCGGCGAGTGTCACGCAGAGGCGTTTGCACGGGTAAGGGAGGGAGGGGACAGGCAGTGGGCGGCTGAAGAGGAACACCCAACATTTCAATGGCGTCCCTATGAAAATGCTGGGCAATCCCCTGGGAAAACAGGCGTGGCGTTCCCTGCTCGGGGGTCAGTGCCCACCCCCTGCCTTCGGTGGACTCAAAAGTCAGTTTAGATGGTCGTCGACCATCAAATGATTTTGCTCCCCTTCGACCACATGCGAGGGGATGTGTTTGCGTAAATACTCTGACATGGTTCCGAGGGGATTTGGTGGGGGGCGGTCGTTTGGCCTGGTGGTGTTAAGCCACTGCTTAGCGAGCGGTACTGAATCACCCCCTAACGACAGTGCTCTCTGAAAGATTTGTGTAATGGGAAGACGGAACCGCTCATACTCCTTATAGATTACAGTTTTGTCTAGACAACATATTGTTATATTTATTATTGTCACAATGAAAACATGTACTGTATGGAATCACGTACACGGACCATGGACCATATAGCTAAGCTTTTATTTTGATATACATTGATATTGTGTCTGTGTTAACACTGTTCCCCATCGTCCTCTACTTCTATACTTCTTTCCTCCTCCTTTCCCACACCCTGCAGATCAGTAATGCTGTCAATATCCAATAAAATGGGGTTCCCAAGTTCCTTGTGCCAATTCAATGGGTCTTCAAGGGTGCCGCTGACAGTGAAGATGTACTTCTCCCAGAGGAATCGCACCATCTCAGTGTCCAGGAAAGGGTTGCATTCTCGTACATTTTTTTCAAAGATCCTTCGACGATACTTAAACTCAAGGATGGTCTTGGTGTAAGTGTTGAGGGTGAGGACGGAAGCAGACATGCATAATGTGAAGGACAGCCAGGCCAGACTGTTGGGGGATAAGAACACAAAAAAAATATTATCCACAGTAGTACTTTCTCTTGTACTGTTTTATGGGAGAAAAACATACATAGTGATGGAACTAAAGGAAAATATTTTGGACCTAAAAATCAAACTTTTAGTAGAATCCTTCGCAGTACAAGACTCTGATTATTACTTTTTGAATGTTTTAACATAAAATAGGCAGTATTTCCGACAAAGAAAAGAGCGGCCACCGCCTATTCAATGCTGCCATTTCAGACAGCATTGAAGGCGAATTTCGACAAAACAGATCTGACTAAAACAAGTCTGTTTTGTCAGAAACGGCTGTAGATTGTCAAATTCACGGCCGTTTCTTGGCCTCGTTAGACTGTTTTCGCCAACATGCCCACTTTTTGACACTCGACAGGCAGAACTTTGAATTCGGCCTGTCGAGTTGGAGGGGACCTGACAGAACAGCCTGGGATTCCGACTTTTGCGACGTTCCGACAGTCGGAATGACACATTGAATACTCCCAATATATCTATTAGATATTGTCTGTATTAATGCTCCCTGTATCTCTGACATTTTGCGCTTAGCTGTTTCTGCTAAACCTTCCTTCCATCACACTTGCCTGCCACCTAACTCTATCCTCATAAGTCCCTCATCCACCTCAACGTCCCCTAGTTCTCTCCAAGTTCCCACCACTCTCGAACCCCACATCTTATTTGTGTTGGCCACCACAGCCCATTTCCTACGATATTGACTTCAGTAAATCTGTTTCCTACCTCATTATCCTTACCTTGCTCCTTGTTCCTTTTTCAGAAATAGAGGTCTTTGGAACCACATGAATGCATGACCCAATATAGGGGGAAATTTACTAAGATGTGTATTCTACTTCACCAACCAATCAGAATCTACTGCTACTTATTTATTTAGCACCCTCTAGAACAGGCTTTCCCAACCACGGTCCTCAAGGCACACCAACAGTACAGGTTTTAGTGATATCCAGGCTTGAGCACAGGTGACTTAATTAGTACCTGAGTGATTCTGATTAATCCATCTGTGCTAAAGCCTGGATATCACTAAAACCTGCACTGTTGGTGTGCCTTGAGGACCGTGGTTGGGAATGCCTGCTCTAGAAGATAGTAGACAGGATCTGATTGGTTGCCCATAGCAACATCACATGTGAAGTACAGTAGAATACTCATCTTAGTAAATTTCCCCCATAAGGTCTGTGATTGTGCAGCATTAGATTTAGTCTATTAGCAGGAGAACATTAATAACTGAATGAATTATTTGTAGATGAGACTTCTGTAAAAAAAAATTACAATAGCAGCTTTTTACTGGTTACGTTGGTGCACGGCTAGTTCAGATTACACTTCTCTTTCCAGCACCTGTTGTCAAATAAGAACTGACTGAGCTCTACCTGTTTCTTTGATGTTTGAGAGGATTGTATCGCTGGTTCTTCTATTGGGGTAATTCCAGGTAGGTTAGCTTCCATTTTAGTGTCTGGCTCATTAAATGACTGATACAGCCGCTGACATAACATCCTCTTTTCTTCTCACCCGCTGTAATGGTCACTTCCCTTCCCTACCTGCTACCCCCTTCACTCTCTCACCTTCTCTGCTCTTGCCTCCACTTTAACATTTTATTCATTCCCTGGAATATACTCCTCATTTTGTAAAAAACACTGGGAGACATGTGTTAAGCTTTGAAGAGAGATAAAGTTAAGGAGTTGCCCAAAACAGCCAATCAGCTTCTAACCATCATTTCAATGACTGCTAGATAAATGACAGACGCTGATTGGCTGCTTTGGCAAATTTCAACATGATCTCTTTCCTAGGGGCCAATTTATTGTTACATATTTGTGGCATATTACCCAAAACACCCTGTGGGGTCCCTGCAGGGCTGAACTGGCCATTTGGCACTTCTGGCAAATGCCAGAGGGGCCGATTTCTTCCTGTAAGTGGAGGCTCCGCCTCCAGATTGACCCACAGAGAGAGCTGCTGGTCTTGCGACGGGTTCGGCATAAAACCACACTACAGGTGCTGCATACCTCCCAACTTTTGTCTTGAACAAATAGGGAAAAGGGGGCGGGGCGTATGCAAATGAGGGCGCAGCTTATGCTAATTAGTCGCGACCTCATTTTCATACGAGAATAGACGCTGTGCGCATGCGCACAGCGTCTATTCTACTAGATTGGGGGGTCTCCCAACTGTCACCCCCCGCAGCGGGACAATGCCTGCCGCGGGTGGGACAGCGGGACAGGACCCGAAAATCGTGACTGTCCCTCTAAAATCGTGACAGTTGGGAGGTATGGGTGCTGCAACATCCAAACCGGCATAGTCTCCTCCAGCGCGATTCTGAGCGCACCAGCACTGCAGTGACGTCACCCGGGGAATCGCTGTTGGTCTCGCGCAACCCGATACCCGGAAGCGACACCGCAGACAGTGCAGGTGGAGCCAGGCACCAAGGACGAACTCCGGGTAGTAAGACGCTGCGGCCGCAGCGCAACCCGACCCCCACACGCCAAAGCATTCACCCGCCAGGGAGAGGCCAGAAGCAGACCCCGGACAGGGTAACCCCGCATGCCCGCAGCGAGGACCAGAACCACCGGGAGCACCAGCAGTGCGGCTGCACTGCAGAGAACACCGTGCTACTCCCCAACAGAGACAGGGTAAGAAGCAGGTAGCGGGACGCCGCTCCCTGCTTATCCCCATTCTTCCACAACACCATCTCAAAGACTTCCCCTGGGAAGCCTTAAGACATTGGGCTTATGGTGAAAAGGGATCTGTTGATGCCCTGATTCCCCGAGGGGCTCTCAGCATCCACCCAGACGGGCCCACGTACCATTACCACCACCTTTACCCCATACTTCATGCATGTATTAAGGATACTAGAACATTTATTACAATAAAGCACTTTTTGTACCCAACACTGCCAATTCTCTGTATTCATTACAAACATAGGCAGCGCTTGAGCCATCCATCTTCCTCTACAACTCCTGTTAACAACTTACCCAAAAGACCAGCCATAATACCATGTCTGTGGTCTCCAGTCCTTGGGGCCTAGGTTTACTGTCACCTGGAACACGGTCATGTACATCATGTGGGCCACCATACCAAGGAGACCTAGTGAATACAAAATGCATTGTTATCTGCAAGAAATATACACAAATTTGTATATGTTTTTTTTAGTCACCCAAATTTTATTAACCATTTGAGTCTGCGACCTGTACCCCTTTTTTTGGGATATCTATTAGTCCTACGACTCTGCTGCTCAGATCTATTATGATAACCTCATCAAAACTGTTTTCTCGCCTGTTACTGGAGACAAGATTTATAATCGGCGAACAGAATTGAGACAGGTAGTGAGAACAAATACTATTACTCACATGTTTGGTTGTGATCAGAACAATGATGTTTATTGTCAAAAACTTTAAATTTAATGTACAAAACAGTCATTTACAACTCTTGTACTTTTCTTAAAAATTACAATAAAATAGTTTTTCATAACCATTTGGGTCAGTGGCGTAATGATAAATTTTGCTACCCCCAGCCAAAACGTTTGTAGCGCCCCCCAGTGATAAACTTTAATACGTTTAACAAAATAACATTTTACTTGTACACTGCTACACATTTCCTTCCATTGAGACATATAATTGTTGCTGTATACCAGACTTCGGAGTGCCACTTCCATCCGAACATAGTACCTCACCATTGCGGGGGGCACCAAAGTGGCCTAACACCAAAGTGGCTGTGTGGTGTGCCGGGCCATCACACAATCTATATGTATAGATATATCTATATCTATACATATAGACTGTGCAATATATGTGTATATATCTATATATCTATAGCTATAGAATAGAATAGAATCAACTTTATTGGCCATGTGTGCTTGCGCACACTAGGATTTTTTTGTGGATTACAGTGCAGCATCAAGCAGGGATGAAAAGGGGGGAGGGAGACATTACATATATTACATAAAGACATTACAAGCATTTAATTTCTAGCTACGACTATGGTGGTCAGGTCGCCAAGTAGGGACACGTTGTTTGGCTGTTGATATTGGGATTGCATTCACTTTGATTGGATTGTTCAGGTGATGGACGGCTAACGGAAAGAAGCTTCTTGCGGATCTGGATGTTTTGACGGGGATGGACCTGAACCGTCTTCTGGATGGTAGGATGTCGAACAGGTTGTGACCAGGATGCAGCTTGTCGTTTGCGATCTTCTCAGCACGTTTCCTTACCCTGGATGAGAACAGATCCCTTATCGGGGGGAGGTCGGTCCCTATGATCCTTTCCGCAGTCTTCACTACCCTCTGCAGTTTTTGTTTGTCGTTCTCGCTTGCGCCACCGTACCAGATTGTGATCGAGGAACATAAGACAGACTCCACGATGGCGGTGTAGAATACGCACAGCAGCTCCTGTGGGATGTTGAATTTCCTGAGTTGCCTCAGGAAGAACAGGCGCTGTTGGGCCTTTTTGATGTTTGTGGTTATGTTTAATCCCATTCTTAGGTCACTGGACATGGTTGTCCCTAGGAATTTGAAGGAATCAACCCGCGACACCACTGCGTTGGCTATTGTTAGCGGGGCTAGTGCATTTGGTTTTTTCCTGTAGTCGACCACCATCTCAACTGTTTTGGTGGGGTTTAGATCAAGGTTGTTGCTGCTGCACCACTGTGTCAGCTTCTCCACTGCATGCCTGTACGCGGTCTCGTCACCATCCTTGATTAGGCCGATGATAGTGGTGTCATCTGCGAATTTGATGATTTTCACTGACTGCTCAGCTGAGGTGCAGTCATTCGTGTAGAGAGAGAAGAGCAGAGGGGAGAGGATGCATCCTTGGAGGGCTCCAGTACTGATTGTTCGTGTGCTGGATGAGAAGGCGCCGGCTTTGACCACCTGTGCCCTTGCTGTTAGAAAGTCCACTATCCATGAGCATGTTGATCCTGGGACTCCTAAGGAGAGGAGTTTTGGCTGCAGGATGCCGGGAACGATAGTATTAAATGCTGAGCTGAAGTCCACGAATAGGACTCTTGCATAGGTGCCTTGGTGGTCGAGGTGTTGTAAAATATGGTGCAGCCCGAGGTTGACCGCATCCTCTACACTTCTGTTCGCCCGGTAGGCAAACTGCATGGGGTCAAGGTGAGAGTTTGTCACTTCTCTCAGGTGCTTCATTACTAGTCTATCAAATGCTTTCATGGCCACTGAGGTTAGTGCAATTGGCCTGAAGTCATTTAGGTCCTTCGTGGGTGTTTTCTTAGGGACCGGGATGATGATAGAGCGTTTGAAGCAGGCAGGAACCTTGCACAAGTCCAGGGAGGAGTTGAATATCGTTGTGAAGATGGGGGCGAGCTGAGCTGCACAGGTCCTAAGGCTGGATGGCGACACACCATCCGGTCCTGCAGCCTTCTTAGGTTTTATTCTTTTGAGTACTGCTTCTACCTCGCCTTGGTCCACGTGGAGGGCCTGGGTGTGGTGGTCTTTGGGATGGAGTGGGGGAGGTACGGCCTGCTCAAATCTGCAGTAGAACTTGTTCAGGTCTTCTGCAAGTTCATGGCTGGTTTCAGACTGTGTTTGGGCTTTCTTGTAATTTGTGATGTTTTGCATGCCCTTCCATACTGCCGCAGGGTCCTTTGCTGTGAGGTTGTGTGTCAGCTTGTTTGTATATTCCCTTTTTGCGAGTTTGATACCCCGAGTCAAGAAGTTCCTGGCTTCTTTGTACTGTGTCCTGTCCCCGCTGCTATATGCCTCCTCCTTAGCTTGGCGGAGTTTCCTGAGCTGGCTACCGAACCATGGCTTGTTGTTGTTAAAGGATCGGATTTGCTTGGTTGGTACACATAAGTCCTCGCAAAAGCTGATGTAGGATGTGACTGCATCCGCTAGTTCCTCTATGTCAGAGGCAGAGGCTTCGAACACCATCCAGTCAGTGCAGTCGAAGCAGGCCTGAAGCTTTGTTTTTGCCTCGATTGACCAGTTTTTGACAGACTTGATAACAGGCTTAGCAGACTTAAGCTTCTGGATATATGTCGGAAGAAGGTGGACTATGCAGTGGTCGGAGAGACCCAGTGCTGCATGGGGTATGGATCGGTATGCAGACTTTATGGTGGTGTAGCAGTGGTCTAGCGTTCGCCCCTCTCTTGTGTGGCATGTGACCTGCTGGGTGTATTTTGGGAGCTCCTGGCTCAGGTTGGCACAGTTGAAGTCACCAAGCACAATGAGCAGCGAGTCTGGGTGTCTAAGTTCGGTGTCCGTTATCAGAGTGGCCAGCTGAAGTTGGGCTTCTGTTGGACTTGGTTGTGGGGGGATGTATACTCCTACTAGGATAATAGAGGCAATTTCCCAAAGGGAGTAGAAAGGTTTGCATTTGATGGTAAGAGTCTCTAGTTGGGGGCTGCATGACTTGCCCAGGGACTTTATGTCTGTGCACCACCTGTCGTTAATGTATAGGCAGATGCCCCCTCCTTTGGATTTGCCCGAGAGCTCTTTGTCGCAGTCGGCCCTGAAGTGGCCGAAGCCTGACAGAGTCACTGAGGATTCAGCAATATGGTCTTCCAGCCAGGTTTCTGTGAAGCATAGGATGGAGGATCTTGCAGTGGCCGACCTTGCATCTTGTATTAGCAGAGACAGCTCATCCATCTTGTTTGCGAGAGATCTCGTGTTTGATAGCATGATTGCTGGGAGGGCAGATCTATGGCCTCTGCGTTTCCACCTGACAGCGACTCCGGCCCGGCAGCCCCTATTGCGGTTACTGCACCATTCGACCATGCCAGACTTCCCTGCTGGCAACAACTTTGCTGCATCCTTTCTGCACAGGGCAGCAAGGTGTATGTATATATATATATATACATACACACACACACACATACTGTATATATGTATATCCACACACACACACACACACACACACGCTGTATAGATGTATATACAGTATATGTATATATTGTAAATATATATATATACATATATTTATATTATGTATTTTTTAAAATATTCTATTACTTAATCAGTGCCAGCCAGGCACAACAGACAACACACCTCTATATATAATGTTGATGATTCTTTTTTAAGTGCTTGCCTGTGTGATGGGTGGCAGTACAACTGCTCTGCTCAGTCTGCACTCTGCTGCCTTCCCGGCTCCTCTCCAGTGTGTCTCCCCCTACGTGTGACGTGATGACATCACACGCATTACGGAGAACCCGGAGGGAGTCACAGACCAGTAAGACTGATGCGGCTGTGGCAGCTGTTCCCCACCCATCTCAGCCCGTCCCCCGCCAGGGGCTGGCAGGCAACTTTTAGTCTGGGGGACAAGTCCAGAGCACTGGCCCATAAGTAACAGCATATTGGTAAATGGAGGTTTTTCATTAAAAAAAATACGTATTAATAAAAAAAAAAAGATTAGGCCTGGAGTTGATTATATCATACTTTAACAGGGACACTCATTACCTGGGCCGGGGAAAGAAGACCCCCCTCCCCTGTTGTTTAACTTTAACATACAAAACATTTGCTCCATCAGAAGTTAGGTGAGGGGGGTTGGGCTGACAAAACCACCTGCTCCCCCTGTATAATAATAATAGCTGCACCTCCTCTATATTAATAATATACCAGGACACCACATGCTGCTCCCCCTGCATAAAAAAACAGGACACAACAGGCTGCTCCCCCTGTATAAAAAGAACAGGACACCACAGGCTGCTCCCCCTGCATAAAAAGAAAAGGACACCACAGGCTGCTCCCCCTGCATAAAAAGAAAAGGACACCACAGGCTGCTCCCCCTGCATAAAAAGAACAGGACACCATAGGCTGCTCCCCCTGCATAAAAAGAACAGGACTCCACAGGCTGCTCCCCTGCATAAAAAAGAACAGGACACCACAGGCTGCTCCCCTGCATAAAAAAGTACAGGACACCACAGGCTGCTCTCCTGCATAAAAAAAGAACAGGACACTACAGGCTGCAAATAGCAGAATAATTTGTGTTTTGTGAAGGCTTGTGCCTTTGAAGTTTCGCCGTGCTGCGCCTCCCGCCTCTCTGCCCTGGTTCCTTGTGCCGTGGCCACAGGCTCAACCTCTGTCCTCCGAGTCCCCATCCTCCGCCCGCTAGATCTTCCACCACATTAGACGCATGGGTGGGCGGCCTCCCTAGTTGCAGAGAGCTGTGCAAAGGACAGGCTGTCCCTGCAGTAGCCTATTTCCCCAGCCCAACACATGCTGCTCAGTACTGTGTTGTTCTTAGTTGGTGCGAGAGAGGCAGCTGCAGCGGCATCCTGTCCTCTCTCTCCCCAAACTATCCCACCAGGAACCCTGCCGCCCGCCCGCTGGTTTAGGACATCGGCGTCTATGCAAATTATTTTTTACAGGGTCGAGGCCCCTTATTTTACCAGGGCTGGCAGAGCTGTCTGCGGCTGCGCCCCTGAGTGTGTGACTTAGCCCGAATACGGAGGAGAACTTGTATTGTTGTAAAACAGCTGCGGCCGTTACATTGTAGCATAGCACTTTGTGTACAGATGAGACTCAATTTGTAAAAATGGAGCAATAAAACAACATAAGATGCAGTAATTCTATTATAGCTGCTGTGTTTTAATAATCACAATAAAAATGTTAAATAAAACGGCACAGATCAATATCTTACCTGAGAGCACTGTTATAATAGCAGCAAACGCATTGATTTTTAGGCCATCGATGAAGTTGCTCGAGGTGAAGAACTCTAAGCACATAAGCAGAAAGCCAAGGCTTAGCAGGATGATGTATAGGAACTCGGAGATCACTGACAGCCAGAGCACACCTGCAACACACACAAAGCCGGGACTCCATCACTGTGCATTTAAGGTCTCTCACCTCAGTGGATAAGGTGTGATGTTAAGACATATGTAATTAAGGGCCCGATTCAGACCTTTGTATAATCGCTGCCCAGCGAGCAGTTTAACACCACCCTGCTGAACGCCCCCCAGCTGGATCCCCCGGTACACTGCAATCTGCTCGCATGCGCCTGCACAGAGGAAATATCATTCAATGGTTTCTCACCATCGAATGATTTTTCGCCTGCTCACTCTAAAATGTAAGACAGGACTTACTTTTTAGATGAACACTTTTCTGGAGAATTGAGGGCGGACTCTGATGTCATGTGACATCATCTGTTGTATATTTATCACACTGTCACCAGGAGACTAACCATGATCTGTAATGATTTTCCATCTCTCCTGTCACGTCACCATTCGCTATAGCCCGGGTGGAGGTGTCAGGTGACAGGCGGTCACTTTCGTGGTCATATAACGTTTTAATGCTTCAAAAAAGCTTAAAAATATCCATAGAGGAGTGTGGAATATAAGGTAGTAGAAGTAAGAATTTACACTGGCGTGCAAGGATTCTTATTATCATTCACTAGCTATAAGCGCTTTAAAATGACTGAACAACATAACAGTAATGTCAGTGCCGGAAGCTTTCCACGCCCAAATGAAACACTGGAAAACAGGAAACACTGGGCGTTCCCATCCAAACAGGGGCAGCTTCCTGCCTTCCATGGGTGGCCAGCGGACGTCGCCGGATGTCAGCTGCCCGCCCTGTTCACACAGCAGGGCGCTGCAAATAGATTTGTAAATGCTTAAGAAATTATTTGAAGATTTCAGTCCCGCACGCAAGGCTGTGATGGATGTTTATGCAAAATATCCATTCGCATACCTGCGGGTACATTCGACATCCAGCCAGGGCGGGTGTTCATGTGGGTGGCGGGCAGCATTTATTCACAGCTTTGCGAGTCAACCAGAATGACCAGCCACGCCACTGCACATGCACAGTCTAATGACAGCCCCCATGTGAGCAGAAAGTCCTGGGAAGGGATCCTGGTAAGGAGTGCAATACTTATGAGTGGAGTGATAGTGAGCGGTATGCGTGTCCTTATAAAGGAGTAGGGGGAGTAGTGCGTGGATAGGAATCTGATCCCTCTGTGTCTGGCTGTGTACAGGATTAATGCCGCTGCTTCCCCCACCCATGTCAGCGCGGGTCAGACAATCAATGATGTCTGAGGGCAGTACGGGTAGCTCCCAATGAATTTCTGGTTGGGCAAAAGCACGAGGGGGCGCTGATGACGCTATAGAAGGAAACCGGAAGTGACGCAACATGGATGGTCTCCATTGCAATGGGAGACTTCTTACATCATTGGGAGACTTCTTCTTCTGCCATTACCAATATTGTTTTCAAGTACCCCCGCCTAGTGTGCAGAGTACCCCAGGTTGGGAACTACTGCTCTACTGTATGTAGTATAGTATTCTTCTTTCTCTTTTTTATGGGGGGGACGACGACGACAAATATGTTTTATTATGTAGTACAGTACATAACCTATTCCTGTCAAGTTCCCCCTGCAGCCTGAGTGCTTAGTAATGCAGAAATGCAATGTTTCACTATAGTAAGGAATAAGTGAACAAACTTACTGCACACGGGGATCAGAGTAATCCAGCAGTGATTGTTTGGTGACTCTCTACAATGGGCAGTTACTATGAGCTCCACCTCATCATCACACTACTGGCATTGGACCTCAGTTTCTGGAAGTAGGTACACTTTCTGGAATGCCTACAGGAGATCTCCCACTTTTCCACTAGACTACAAAGTCCCTTGTACCAGTAAACATGCCACAACCACACAGTGATAACACATAGAAGCGGGTATGGGTGTATGGGTACCTTTCTCCGATTCTGGGGATAATTCAATAAAGCTGCGGCAAGCCTCTTCTAAAAGAAAATACATCAAATATTTAATACATGACATACAAATGACTGTGTATATTATACAGTATATACCTTCTATATATTTTGACTGTCAACCTTCCTATTGTCGACATAATGCTTGTGTCAACCTTCTGACCCTGTTGACCTATTTCATAGCCCTGTTGACCTTTAGTTGTCGACCTAACGTATGTCTACATAGTGTATCCCAGCAGCGTCGCAGCCTCATAGCACAGAGGTCCTGGGGTCTGTGGACGATAATGTGCTGTGTGTGTATAGTGGAGGCCGTGGCCAGTAAGTTCCCATAGGGCAGTGACTGATGTGACTGAGAACAGATACTGACCATGCAGTCACCCTCAGCAATAATATAGCCGGTTCCTACTGGGGCTCTAGAATTGACTCATTTGGAGACTTAGGGCCTGATTTCAAGGTGATCGCAAAAGCAACATCTTTCTAAAAATGGGCAAAACCATGTGCACTGCCGGTGGGGCAGATGTAACATGTGCAGAGAGTTGGATTTGGGTGAGATATTTTGGTAAGGTAAATACTGCCTGCTTTATTTTTACACTGCAATTTCACACTAGGCCCAAATCTAACTCTGCACATGTTACATCTGCCCCAACGGCAGTTCACATGGTTTTGCCCATTGTGAGAAAGATTTTGCGATCAACTTGAAATGAGGCCCTTATATTGGAAGAACAGGCCTATTGTGCTGGGTGTCACAGCTCCTCATTTCAACCATTCAACCAACTTGTGATTATATTCATTGTAGAGGGCAGCAAGTGTATGGTTGCTCGGTTAGAAATTCTCGTATTGTCACAAGCCATGCCACTTGACACTAGCCAAATCTACCTTCCTATTCAGCCACTAGCTGGTACAATGTGGTTGGTGTTGCACAGCTCTAAGTCCAATACAAACCAGATGAAAACTGAAAGATATCACTCAGAAGGACACTGTCTAGTGTTTACACTGAATATTGGTAACCATGTGCTCTCCAATGCATCATTAAAGACCCCCTACGTCTGCTGAACAAGTAGGTACATTTTGGCTATACAGATGGGGCCGCTCTCATCTGAGCGGTTTCCGTCGCGCCATCTGCCGTCCACCACCCTGCACGGTCCACCAGAATGGGATACACACACGGCAAGCCCCATTCTCCGCAATGGATGCACGAGCGTGTGAGACACTGACATGTCCAAGTCCCATCCCCATCCGTCGGATCGCCATCCTCCAGAAACCTGCAGATGGCGGTCTGGCGGCAACAATGAAAGCGGCACCATCTGTATTGCCAACGACCCGCAAGTTCGGCAGGTCCTGTTGACGTCACTGAACGATATTGTTTACTGTGTACACTCAATTGTACCATCCACAGCGGATACCGTATACAGTACTCTATTGGCCGTGGTGCGAGTCGTCTAGTGTGTACGGGACTTTCCAGAAAACTAAAATTCACCCCCCCCCCTTATAAAATATATTTTTGCCCACTCTTTTACTTACCACCTTGGTGTTTTTCACAGGAGAGCCAGAAGCCAGTGTGAAAGTACTTAAAGGAAAACTTATCATCCCCGGTCTCCCAGTTATAGTGAACCAGATTCTGGTCCTGCGTTCCATTGACGTCAGTTGGGTCGCTGTTTGTGGTGGTGCTGTTTAATGATAACACCTGACAGTTCTTGCTTTTCACTGCTGATAGACACGGCGGCTTCACCACTTTGTGCGTCCCCTCACACCAGTAGCTGGTAAAGAAAGCCGCCACCGAGAAACTGAGAGCCAGTAGGTTCAGTACCACGGACAGCAGCGACCGGGTCCTCCTGCTTATTTTCATAATGAAGGCAGTACTTCAGGCTGTACTGTATATACAGAATATTTCAGAATTGATTTGCCATAGGTTTCTTCTTTATGTGTTCCATCTGATTCCGCACAGTTACTCACACTTATGGATTTATATTATCGCTATTTAACATGCTTCATGTCGCTTATTAATGATCTACATCTATTATTACGTTCATGTATTTTTCCCAGAATGATGCATTTTAGGTGGTTTTAAAAACGCTCAGATGCAGATTGTTAAATCGCAGCAAAAAAAAAAAAACCTGCAACGCTGAAGAAATATGGAGAACGTAAGAATTTTAGAATTTTAACTTGATATTAAATGTGCGGCATACATAGTTGTACAAACACGGTCCAGCATTCCCAATGACATTCCGGAGAAGAGAACTAATGGATATCTGTGGTCCGATTGGTTGTCATCTATTAGGATATGGGTTTCCTGAAACAGAAACATATATGATCCATCAGATTCAGTAATCAAGGAAAGATGCACTTTAAACAAAGTATCATACAGATAGAGCGCGGCACATCTAGCGAGGGTCTGTCGGTCGGATCGTCAACCGCCAGCCCCCACCAGCTGCCGGAACGGGAGGTGTGTGCAGGAGATGCATGCGTGTCCCCTTCTGATGGTGCTCCTCATCTGTCCCGGCTGCCTCCTCGCTGTTCCCCAATGGTCCCCACCGCCTCCCTGACGTGTAGACGAGCAGGGTTACCGCCACCCGCCGCCGAAAAACTTGGACGCGCGTGCGGGTGAGACGCTCACACATCCCAGTCGGATGGAGTGCCTCTCCACCACCGATCACCAGCAGGGACATTCTGTCGATCCCCGGCGCTCCATCTGTATATTACCGTTACTGATTTACTACTGTTATTATCCTATAAATCTTAGATTGATAGAATCATCTGGAGAAATGTTAGGCACCACTACTGCCGAGTCCACACCTATACAATTACACCTGTACACACCTATACAATTGTCATTACTCGGTATTGGCTGATCGACCCAATGATTGTATGGGTGTCCATGCAGGAGACTTGCAGCTGTCATGCACGATGTTGACTCAAGGAAAATGTTAACATGGAAAAAAGGTTGACATGAGTTTTTCATGATTTTTAAACCCACTTGTTCATACTTTACCATCCCAGTGGGCATAGAGAAAGGGTATAATAGCGTAGCGAGCCATGCCAGGTGACGTTACATTGATGCGTTGTCCATGTTGACCTGTGTCGACGTGGACACAAAAAATCATGAAAAACTCATGTCAACCTTTTACTTGTGTCAACCTTTTGTCGATGTCCACATCTGTCAGATGCTGACTTCACAATCCCATGGAAGCCCATACACACTGAGCTAATTCTAGAACAGGAAAGCTCACAGGAGGTAAAGCCTGGTACACATTGCTTGGCTGATCAGGAGCATATACAGCACCTGATTACCAGAGCAATCACAAAGGTGTGTGCCCAGCTTAAGATCTGCTCTTTACTGGATCATCTCCCTGATTGCTTACACAGAACCGGTTACACATTTTCCATAAAATTTGATGAAGGTATAAACTGTATAAGGAACAGCTGAAAGTATTCACTTATTGTGGGAACTTACCAAACTGCTGGGTTCCAATGTGATTCCAGGAACCTCATAACTGAAAATAAATATGACATTCATGAGGCCAACGGTTACCAAGGATTATTCATAGTACTCTTGTCATGCAAATGTAAAGAATTAAAGTACTGTATGCACACAAAAAAAAACAACTACAATTTAAGGCTTTTTTTTTTTTTTTACAGCTGCTGGGCTCCTGCTCCCAAGTGGGCACCTCTCCTTCCCTGCAAGTTTAAATCAGCTTATTTAGAGCCGTCAATATTGTTTCTGTGGCTGACTCCGCCTCCTGACATCATTGTTGCAAGTGTCACACGCTGTTTCAGAACCCATCGCCTGTCTTACTGGAGACAGACACCTTACTGATTGAGCTATTTGGGGGCACCAATATTTATCTTGCCTCCGGGCAACTGGGACGAACTTACGCCACTGACCCAGTCACATTATTCTTTCCAAAACCCAGTTTAGATTAGGCCATAGAAAGACCTTGAACCCACATCTCCCCCTCGCCTCCTCTCATCTAAACATACAGTACAACACTGCTACATAAATACAATTCTACATGCAAATAATGATCATTTCGATTCAAGGCAGGTTATCCACAACCGGTCATGTATTGAGATTTCTGTCTGTGTAAGCAGGTGGGATAGTTACTGACCCAGATAAATAAATTAGCTCACCTGTACGTGGTGAAGGAGCCCACAAACCATGATTGGTTCATGGTGCTTGAGGACTGGAGTTGAGATCCCTTTTTTGTTTTGCATCAACTTTGTTTAAACGCAGACTCTTATCCAATTGATTTATTTTTTTAACTCTGATTTGTCCTGCTGTACCAGGATCATAAGTTATAACACAATACTGTATATAGTTGAAGGGTATATAGTACCAATCATTCAAAACTGGCATCTGGACAGATTTTGCAAAAAAATGTAAAATCATGTATATACAGTATACAAATGCGGTTTCAGAATTTTGTATAATATAATAGACATCTAACAGCCAGTGAGGGAAATTTATTTATTATTACATTATTTGTGTATTCTGCTTCACATGTAATGTTGTATGGGCAACCAATCAGAATCTACTTATTTATTTAGCACCTTATAGAAGATACTGTAGTAGACAGGATCTGATTGGTTGCCCATTGCAACATCACATGTGAAGTAGAATACACATCTTAGTAAATTTCCCCCAGGATGTTATATTTGTATATGGTTCAAGATAAAACAGTAGCCAGTGCATTAAAATGCTAAAACTACACATACTGTATGTAAACAGGATCCAAAATGAATCAAATTAAGTTTAAATATAACTCTGCTAAAATGTGGTTATAGAATTTTTTTTTTTTTTTTTTCAAAAAGTGTCAGAAAGTTTTGGAAATAGAGGCAATTGCCACTTTTGCAGCCTTTAGTATTAGCATGGATGGAAATTGTCACCTTTGGGTAGAAAATAACTGAAACTTTATTGCAAGGATCGGGGTCCAAGCAAAAGATCAACATCAACTGGATCTTTATAGTAATACTACCAACTCTGTAATTCAAACAAACCTCAGTAAAACAAAGTACGAAACTGAACCATCAAATACAGAATAGATCAGTATACAATAGATTGCTAATGAAACAAAAAAATATTAAATCGAAAGAGGAAATTATTTCATTCTGGTTAAAGGTAAATTTGGCCATTGAAAAAAATAATAATTTTACCCTAAATTCACTTTTGACTGGAAAATTCCAAGTTCAAAGTCCAAAGGTACTTACATGTTGAAGACTAATTGATAGTATACCCAGCAAAATCCATAAATTCAGAAATGTCATAAGTTATGCTTAACGAATGTAAGACCTACGCGTGTCAAAAACCATATGAGTAACGATGATCAGCAAGGATGATAATGATCTATGGTAGAACACCAGGAAGGCTTTATATAACGATGAGTGAAAGCTGATTACAAAAACCTTAATTATCTGCTTGGATTACCAATCATCAATTTCACAAAAGATTAACAGGATTTTACGAATATTAGCTTCCTATCTTAATATGTGCAGTCTAATCTAAATCAACAAGCAGACGTCATTACAGATATAGTAATTGTAGACTCCTTGCTGTGTGTAAAAAGTAAAGTTGGATACACACTATAAGATTATTTTTCCAATATGAAATTGACAATTAAGCTCCCAAACATGGAAAGCAGAAAAAAAATGGTCATTTAGAAAAATTGGTGAAATCAAGTTATGCAAATGACAATTTTTGGCCATTTTCCAGCTCAGGGTTGATTGTAATTTGCTCCCAGACATTACCAGATTTTCATTTTAACCATCCAGATTGGACAGATAATCTTATAGTGTGTATCCAGCTAAAGTGGGAGTTTAGGCGTCTATTCATAGGTTCACAGGTTAACATCCTGGTGAATGGGATGCCAGCAGTTAAAATGCAGATGCCAGCATCCCAACGTCCGTCCAGAAGACGGCGCCACAATCTCGACATCAATTAGAATGCCCGGAGTCCCAAATGCCGTCTTCCCGAATAATAGTGTGCAGACGGGTTAATGTTAGGACAGGAGGTTAGGTTTAGGCAATAGCGGGGGACTTAGGGTTAGGCTTAAGCTGTGTGTTTGTGGAGGGGGGGAGAAACATTTAGCCTCTAGGCTAGGGAAGCAAGGCTTAGGCACAAGCAGGGAGGGTTAGGGTTAGGCTGCAAGGGGGAAATTAGACTGTGGGGATAACAAGGGTCACCTATGGCAGGAGTTGGGATCCAACTCCAGCCGTAGGTGAACAGTCTCCTCCACACTGCCTTAAGGACCTCCCTGCTAGGGGCACCTAATGTCAAAGTCCTAGCCAGTAATTGCAAGGTGTTATCAACAGCCACAGTGGCTCAGGGCATCCTTAAATTGGGCATCTCACCTACTGGTCAGGACACCAATCCCATCAGGTTCCCAAACTCCCCTTCCACCTGTCTGCCCATCTACCTGCCTTCTTGCCGGCTGGGAAAAGCTACCTGGGACTTGTCTTGCTGTGTTCTGTACATGGCTGGGTCCTCAGTGCATGTGCAGTCAGGTCCTACACAATATCTTGGTGGACTACACTTCTTCCCAATACTGAGGAGAGGCTGGCTTTTTGTATTTCATTGCTGGACAGGTAAGTCTTTTCTAATGTCTTCTTTGAACTACTATATATCCTATCCATATGGTGGAATATATAGTGATAATGCTCACTGTAGCTTCTATATGAATTGACCCCTTAGGAGTGGGAAGTGGGTGACGTCACTGTATATGCACTTTATAGTTTTGTTGTGGCATTACCGATATAGTTAACAATATTGGTGGTGCCTGGGATCTCTAAATGTGTACCCAGCTTTAGAGTCGTGAAACCTAGCTTGATACTCAGAAATATTCTAGTACATAAGAAGGAACCCTGACAGGCTGGGGGGGGAATTTGTGGATTATGTTAGGGCTTCTCTAGAGTACCCTAATTGTGAAGCCTGTGTGTTGCCTTCTGAAACCTAAGAATTGCCAAGCTGGCACGCTGTCAACATGCTACAAATAAAGAACCAGACTTTGTTTCAATCCAGTCTACAGTATGGGATTCCCACAGCTGATACTAATTACCAAATGCCAGCGCTTGTTTGAAGTAACTGACAAGGAGGGCAAATTCTCACTTTCCCATAGTATTTTTAATAGATTTTTTTCTGTGATAATTACGATACCCTGACATAGCTGACTGTGAATCCTGCCTCCTGCACAGCTTTCCATGCCCGTTGACAAATAAAGCAGTGCAGGGAACAAGCCAGTGTGATCAGCTATGTATGTCCAATGTATGTCCGATAGACACACATAAGCTGATCCCTGTGAACAAAAGTGCAGAAAAGTGATGCTGCGATACGACGAGGCCGGGCATGCACAGCACATACTTTGGGATTATTCTTGAAAAATACCCTACTGAGATTGCGGAGGAGATTTGCAGGGACAGAGCTCTGTCTGCATGAGATAATGGATACATCCCTGTGACCAATGATCACATTGTGGATTGGATTTTATCACAGCACATGCGAACCCTCAAATGCGAATGGTGATAAATCGGCCCCAAAGTAATGTAGACGTATTAAAATTACACTTCAAGGTAAGTGTATGAATAGGGAATGGGATGTTTGACTGATAAGCAGGATAAAGTAAACAAAGATTATAATTTAAATCAGGCCCCCCTCCTGGCCACCGGAAAAGGTGGGTAAGCACCCCTCATCTTTTCTGAACCCTTGCAGCTCAGTCAATTGCCATCAATCGCTGAGCTTTGAGGGAAGGCGTGGGGAAAATTATGTATTTTGTCTGAAATGGGGGTGGGGCTTGATGATATCACAGTCCGTCCCCACCCCCAAAGTGCAGATTGATGTCGTCTCTATGGGTTTCTCCCAGAGAGGAGCAAGATAATGTAAGTAAGTATTATGCAGACTCATATTACATAACTGCCGATAGCTCTCCAGTTAAATGTCTATGAGATATGTGCTTTGGAGTTTGAATCCCCTGCAGGATGAACGGTGATGTGTGTATTATAATAATAATAACAACAATACTAATAATAATTGTATTTATATAGCTCTCTTTCCAATAGGACTCAAGGCGCTTAACAGACAGAATGAATGTACTACGGTACAGAAACAGTGAAGTACAGTAAATCTTTTCATAAACTATACTTAAAGGAATTATGGAAAAGCTTAAGTAAACAGGAAAGTCTTGAGTTTGTTTTTGAAGGATTCTAAATTTCAATGGCCCGGGGCAGTGAATGGGATTGCAGCGGGACCAATAGTGGAATAAGCCATATACAGTATATATATATATATATATATATATATATATATATATATATATATATATATATATATACACTGGCTCTCCGAGTACCTGTGCTACACAGCGTTTTCCCACTTGAGAGGATGTATCCACATTGGTGACAGGAGAAATTTATAGCCAACCACCGTCTTGCTGACATGTTATGATTATTTTTAATCATTTGTAAAATAGGTGGTCCAAAAACTATCTTCATTCATTACTGCAACCAATACTTTGCTCTAAAGGACATACCACCCTCCATTCCTACTAGAGGATCTATTACCTCTAGAGATTTATTCATTGCCCCTGATGAAGTCCTGAAGGACGAAACGCGTTGGTATGCGGATTGATCTTTTATGTGACACCTTTGAAAATGCTGATGAAATTACACATATTGGAAAATTTCAAATAAATGGCCATTTGCTTTTATCTATTATCGATTTACTGAATTTTAACAGTCATTTAAAAAAAAAATTGGCATTGGTGAAACAGCGCACCTCTATTCTGTATATATATATGATAAATGATAAATGTATGTTTAGATGGAGTGTATCTACTGGAAAACATCATATAATTGACTTACCTGTGGTCTGATGTAACAGTGCATCAAAGTTATCTACATCTTTGATTTTTATCTCAATTTAAAATGATCTTTAAAACCAGATTTGAGTGGCGTCACATTATCCTGTAGCTCTTTTCTGCTGCCCTGGAAGACTGAACAAAACTAAAGTTGCTTCTTGACTGTCTATTTGGAAGCTGGAGACATTTATCAGTTCAGTTTGCGAGTGACCGTAGTTGGAGCTCTCACATATTCTTCACTACAGTAGAACTTGTCAGGCAGCCAAGACTAATGATAACATCGCAGCTTCTCTGCAGGACTAGTGCTGCAGGAGACTCTACATAAGCATAAGGGGAAGTAAAAATGAATATTAATGCTTGCAAATCGCCTTAAATGCTGCGGAATACAAATATTATAACAGATAAAACTCCAGCAGTTCTTTCTGCATAGCAAACACATCCCTGCTCGGAGGACATAGCACACAGAGACAATCGCTGCCACATTAGCATTGAAATGAACAATAGGCAAGGAGGAGAGGTCGCCATTAGGAGAAACATTTACATGGTTCAATGGGAAACAGTATGACAACAAAATCCCAGAAACCCATGTAGTGCTCTAAATATAAAGTGGGTAAAGCAATCAATCTAAGGGGTTGGCAAACTTCCATAAGTATTAAACTGCTTAGGCATAGCCTGTGGTCATGCCAAGTGGTGTACAGGGCCGTCTTCTGACCCGATACAGTGCTAGGTGCATAATTTTACAGCATTTAATTCTGCTTAATGATAATTATTTTTGCTAGCTTAAATGCAAAGTACATAAATATAACTCCCACCAGCTCCAATATTGTGGTGGCTTAGACGCTTGGGATTAGCTCCAGATTCTTGTCAGTGTTTAATTTATGACTTCCAGATATAATAGTACATGCGGTGAAGTTGTTTGTATCCAGAAAAACTCTTTTCCTACATATCTCTAGTTTTTCGAAAAATATTTTGCTGCATTTATAGGAAAGCAAAGACTTTAACAGGTACCTTTTTGCACATAGCAGTCTTGTCTACAGTAACTAAGGGGTCTATTTACTAATTAGCCTTGAAGAGATGAACAGGTAGGAAATACCAGCCAATCAGATCCTGTTATCTTTTAAACCCAGCCTGTGATATGTCAGATAGGAGCTGATTGGATGCTCGTTTATCTCTGTCCACTTTATCTATCTCTCTGAAGCTTACCAGATAGACCCCTGAGTACCATTAATCTGCCTAATACTACATTATGAGGTTCAGTGATGCTTTATAACACATGAAATGCTGACAGAAAAGGCAGTTTCTTAGTACAAATAGCATGCAGTCTGGGGACTATGTAAAAACCGGACTCGGAAAAGACCCCAGACCACCGGACCGGACATCAAAATCTGTCTGGGGGGTGTTCCGTCCTGGGGGTGTCTTGTCCGGGGGCATGCCTGTGATAGCTATCACCAAGGACATGGGGAAGGGGAGATTACAGCCTCCCCGTGTGCTCCGGACCATTCCAGTTTTTGCTATATGCCCGGACCATACAGTGAGGCTTTATTCTCCCCCTTCTCCTCTCCCTGGTGACAGCTGTCACGTGAACCCCCCCCCGGACAGGACCCCCCCAGGTCAGGACACCCCCCAGAACGGACACTACAAGCTCCTGACTGCAAATTTTGATGTCCGGCGGTCCGGGGTTTTGTCTGGGTCCAGTTTTTACCCATACCCTGCAGTCTGCTGTATTTGGGTTTCTATGGATTTTCTTATTTAAAAACAAAAAAGTTTATACCTTGATATATCTTAACTATACATATAATCTCAATACATAAATGATGTTGATCTTATGGCTTTTGCCTGATTATCCTAATTTGTCAAGTTACTCACCGCAAGCTTCAAGAAACATGGATAAGCCTCATCTACCAAAGGAGTTAAGTCTTCTCCGAAGCAGGACAAATGACTGCGAGCTCGTAGCCTGTAAGGCAGCTGACATGCTAGAATTCTGCAGCAAGCATTTTAGGCAGGCCAGCAACCCACTCACTCCCCTTCCAATAGTGACTGGCACAGCATTTGTTATTGTGCCTCAGCAGTACAATGATTACAATTTCGCACCTCCCGCGCAAGACAGACTCCTTCACTCTGTGGCTCATCCACATATTGTAAACACATGAGGGAATACAACATCTAGCGGATGATTCACAGGGCAAAGAAATATAGACAACATTGCACAAACAGAGGCACTGGTTAAAGTTTATGAAATTCATATAGTGATGACTCAAGATGCAGGGAAGGGATTGGAGGCCTATATAACAAGTGTTCCGGCATTGCAGATCATGCGAAAACTGCCGTCTCCACATGAGTTTAGTATCTCAGCAATTTACTGTGAGGAAGGAGACCACAGTCATTTAGAGATGACCATAATTGCCATTGCCATCAATGGTTGCCATCAATGGGAACTGGCTATAGTGGCATACTATGCAATGGTTGACTATCGATGTTTTACCTATTGATGGTCTTCCATTTTCTTTGACTGATTGGCCTGTGTTGGGGGCGGAGCTATGCTCCTTGTTCTGGCCCCTTGGCGAAAAAAAAAACTATTTGTTTATGCTTGACATCGATGGGGGAAACCATCTAGTTCTCCCCATCGATTGAAAAACTATTCTAAATCGGCCATAAACCATCAATGACTTTGAATCAATGATGGTCGATGGCCATCCCTATAGTCCCTATGTTTTTGAAAATTACTAAGGTTCAGACCTGGCTTGCCTACTCAGAGCCATAGAAAGCTTTCCCAGGCCCCAGTAATTAGATGCCTCTTGGCTAATTGTGGTGCTGAAGCCATGTAACTGTCTAATATAACTTTGGAATTACTTCTTTATGTGACATGTAGTAGTGCCAATCTTCAAGGGGGATGCCACGTGCCCCTCAGATCCAGGTAGGGGTGTGATCGTTGAAATTACTGCAGACAGTTGAGGCTGCTGCTCTCAGTCTTTCTGAATCTAAAGCAGGGTTGGACTGGCCCATCGGGGAACAGGGGCATACCCTCCAACTGTACTTTTTTGGCAGGTACAGTACCATTTTTATGGCTGTACCTTTTTTGGGGACTCCAACTGCCAATTGTAAGTATAGGAATGAGGATATGGCCCTTTACCAGTGACCACGCCCCCTTTCCGAATCTAAACCGTTTTTTGCTCTTCAGATGTTGTAGGGTATGTAGGAGAAACCCCTGGAGGGCCCCACTGCCTGTGGGCCCACCTCCTTGTCTATGGATCAGGTTCCAGACTCTATAGTGTACTTAATTTATACAACATACATATGTTACATTATTCTGCACAGGAGTATGGTGGTACATTTCCTGTATGCACTAGCAGTGTTTACTGCATGTGTTTCTGTCAATGGGCCCAGACCATTCACTCTGTAATAACCAAACCTCTGTGGTGGCTGGCCACACCCCCACTGAAGCATGGCCACACCCTTATGCATGGGCCGGTAACACTACATTCCCCTGGTGGGCCCTTCGTGCCTCACTCCTACACTGATGTACCGCAGTTCAGCACACAGCAGTGTGCTAGGGAAAGAGGCTGCTGCTGGCTGACAACAAGTAAGGGGAAAGGGTGCCTGCAGACCCAGGATCCTGACAGGCTCCTCCAACAAGCCCAGGCACAGGTAACTACTACCCCTCCCCCCCTCAGCCTTACAGTGCACATGTTGTCCCATACATGTGCAGTAGACTAGCTAGGTCTTAAACCAGCATACGCTATCGCTTTACACATTGCTCTATGCTAGGAGAGCCATTTATCGGTGTCACTGCCCCGTGGGAGGCATCAGATAATTAGTCTTAACACTTGAGAAGGTGTAGCATCAGTGGTGTATTTATAATGAGGGTGTACACTGCACACTCTGCACCCAATTTTTAAATACTTAACCTCCAGCTCCAGCGGCGGAGGCAGCAGCGCTGTAGAAATCACCAAAAGTATGGCTGCCGTGCCATATTTCTGATGATCTGCACATGGCAATGGATTCTCAGTGCTCTGGTGCTCAGACTCGCAATGATGCTGGTGCGGATATCGCAATGTCCGTCACACTTAGACCCTACTACTATACACTACTCTCAGCAGAGAGGAGGGGGTACGGCCGGAGGAGGCTGCACAAGGGTATCCTCCTCTTTTAAAACGCCCCTATGTGGCCTGGTCTAAAAACAATAAAAAATTGTTGGCAGAGTATACAGCGGTGCTTGTGGTGTTGTTAGACGACACACGTTTTTGGAATCTTAACCAGGAACTGTGGTTTATTGTAGTAATATGCATAGAGGTCACAGAAGTTACAGTTTGCGTGCGGGGAGGAAATCATTCGATGGTCACGACTATCAAATGATTTCTAATGTAGGGTACACACCAGGGCGAGCGGGTCGTCAGTGTCTCGTCCGACCCGCTCACGGTGACGCGGGGGGGGCACGACCCGCTCACGATGTGCACCGTGAGCGGGTCCGATCCGATGGCGACCCGCACCTGGCTGTATGGTCGTCATTGAGATCCTACCTGCAGCAGGTAGGATCTCAATAACGACCGACCGACCCGCGGGACCGCGCATCGGATCGGTATCGGTCCACACCAGGAAAGAAAAGGGCCCAATCAGCACACAATCTACATCCAATTGGTCGGTATTGGATCTAGATTGAGGGGATCGGGCCCTAGTCGTCCTGGTGTGTACCCAGCATAAGTTGCACGCAAATCTAAGACAATCTCTGGTGTCTTCGGTTTGCGTGCTCCCTGTACGGGAAGAGAGCGGGCAGCTGACATCCGGTGATGTCAGCTGGCCGCCCCCGGCACCTGCGTCAATGCCAAATTTCCATGGGAATGCCCAGCATTTTCATGGGAACACCTCCACCCCACGGGCCCCGCCAGCACTTCTACGTGCGAATGGGATGGCGAAATATCAATTTGCCGTGCCTCCTCTCACCAAGCGGCTGCATATGCGCATAAACGGTCAATTAACATTAACCTGTGCGACCGTGCTGGGGGGCGAGCAAACCAAAATAACCTACAATTTGTGTAGCTCTGTCAAAATAGAAGTAAACAAGTGAACACAATAAATAAGCAATATTTACATGGATTATAAAACCGCAACACTTCTTTTATATATTATTTAATTTCAACTCCTACTTCCATTACAGTCTGGGCGATGTGTCATGCAATATGTGATATGATGAAAGGTTCTCTCAGTATGAAAACAAACATTACAGAGAGAAGAATCTATGATGAGGGTCTGGCTGGAGACAGGGATGACTCAGTGTTCCCTCTGGAATTTGTACAACGCTGATTTTATTTTCCATGTCTCAAGCACTTTTATCTAAACAAAAGAAAGAGAAAGCTGCTAATATTTGAAAATATGACGTACGTATGCATGGATTGCTAAGAAAGAATTAAGTCATAGTTTTAAAATTTGCTAGAGAAATGCACTTTAATATTCATGTCAGACGCAAGCAACCGATGTTTCGATGTGCGATGCTTTGCGCTGGGAGTCCTCAACAAATTTGCACACAAGAACTGTGGATTTTGTTGAGCGATCCTGAGAGGTAACAGGAGGCTAGCAAGGCAGGGGTCATCACTGAGAGCAGCTGCATTTAAACATGCAGTAGCACTAGAACTGGATGCAGTGGTGAAACACAGGTGCTGCAGACCGCACCATTGCTTGGGGGAGCCAGCGCCAGCAGGGTTTGCAGGGCGTAGCTGAAAATACCTGAGCTACCGTGTAGTGCTGAGCAGCTCAGGGGAGAGGTGGGAGCCGGACTGGGGGGACTTCCCCCTCCATCCCTCCCTGGCAGCAGCACACACCTACAGCATGTGCTGTGCTGACAGCAGGCTCAGCATGAGAGTCTCACTTACAGCATCAGAGCTCATGCTGAGCATGCTGTCAGCACATGCTGTAGGTGTGCTGCTGCTGAGGAGGGGGGAAATAACCCACCCCCCTCCACTTTAGAGTGTTTTTTCACCCCCTAAACATTTTGGGTGGCCTAATTGCGGGAAGTGACCACGCCTCCCAAAATTAGGCCATGTCACCAACATTTTACCGGGGCCCTACATACCTCTCGGCGGCCCTGCCCAGATGTTACCTGAGGTAAGCGCGGAAGTTGTTAGACGCCCTTACAGCATGTTTGTAGTTATTTCTCTGTAATTTAGTTTGGTGTAGGTTATTTTATTTTAGCTGCAGTGGACTGTGATCAAGGCATAATTTCAAGGATTTTTTTCGATTTTGAATGATCCCCGGAGAAAGGCATTTATTGGTCATCGCGGTGCTTAAGATGCGGATTCCATTCCCTGTTCTGGACTGGCTAATGGACCTGTGGCTGAGCCTGCCTATTCCATCTGACCTAGCTGCTTGCCACTGTGGGGCCAGGGCCAGCGCTACCCACTCAGCAGGTCCTGCAAAGCAGGGAGGCGCCATGCTGAAAAGGCGCTGTCTCCCTCCCTGCTCTGCTAAAGCTGCCTCAGCCCTCACTGTCACTGCCTCCTGCACGCCACCCGCAGCGCCTGTCTGACAGTGGGCAGCAGTATGGAGAGGCTGAGCAGCTCCCTGCACTGCGCACACACTGTCCTCCTCCTGCGACCTGCCCCCTCTTCCTCACGGACACTTGCACTGAGGCATGTAGCGCTGTCTGTGAATGCCTGGATTACATGTCATGTCCGGATCCGCCCCCTACCCATTGCTCCCTGCGCCTGTCAGCTGTCAAGAAAATGATGAACAGGCAGCAGCGCCACCTCCCCTTCCTTCCCTCTTCTCAGTGTGCTGTGCCAGTGCCACTGCCAGTACTCAACACTCCGCCCCCTCTATCTCCTCCCCTCTTTTTCCATCTCCTGCATCTCTCCCCTCCTTTCCCCCTCAGTCACAAGAGGGGTGTAATGGCATCCTCAGCGTCCTGCCTACGCAGATAGAATAGGAGGGACTGCACAAGAGTTAAACAGTAAAAGAACATAGAGTTTTTATTATACATGTTTATAACAATTTTTTTTATAATTGTAGATTTTTTTATATTAATTTAGACACTTTTTAAATAATGGGCTGGGTTATGTGCCTAAAGGTGGCCATACATGCTGGAATTGGGCATCACATCGCACAGTACAAAAAGTATGTGCTGCACATTCTTTTTGTATTGCTTTCGGATTGCATCGCACACACATTGCATACATGCTGTGCGATGCGATCTAGCCTGTAACGTTTAGTTTTAGTGCTTTCAACATTTTGCGGACACAGCACTGAGATGGTGTATGCATACATGTACATGCAACCGAGATCCTCAATAGGATCGCATGTTGCATACACTCCAACAATCAGGCTGCAGCTTGTTGCAATAGCAATGTGAAAGGGCGCAAAATGTATGGTTTGCAGGAGGGTGCCGGACACCCTAGCAACGGCCCTGTGTGGGGCCATCTTTTATGCTGTTTTATCACCTACATTTGTAAGTGAGGACGATTATGTGCTTTTAACTGAAGATAATTTGCACTATTCTTGTTTTCTATTATACCACCCTTATCACAAGCATTGTGAGAATGGGTGGTTATCGTTTCAGGTATCCAATCCTGAATACTGAGATAATTCAGTGTCCATGCATTGAAATACGGTGACTGAATTTATTCTATATGTTGTAACGGTTATACACCGGGCACTTTGTGTTATACACCTTCTTATTTTTTCTCTAGTACTTTTGGGGTATCTTTCTGGATGTTTACCCTTTGGGGTACATATACTTAGCTGCACAGTGTTTTAATCGCACACTATTGTTGTCACTCCATTTTCCATATTGCAGTGGACGCTCGCCATGCTTCGAGCCCGCTGCGCTGGCCAGGGCCACCAACAGGGGGGTGCCAGGGGTACAACTGTCCCGGGCCCCCAGCCTCTGGAGGGGCCCGGGCAGCTGCTCACAGTGGCACGGCACCACCACCACCCCCCTGCACCTGCACAATACACAGTGCAGCCTGCAGAGCGCCGAGCTTAGGATACAGAGGGGCTCGGCGCTCTGCAGGCTGCACTGTGCAGTGAGCACTGACACCACCGCTGGTAAGTAATTGGGGGGTTGAGGCTGGGTGCCGGCATGCGAGGGGGGGGGTGTGCCGGCATGCAAGGGGGGGGCCCGGGCTGAAGGTCAGGTCAGTCCCAGGCCCCAACATTACTAGTGGCGGCCCTGGCGCTGGCCACTGGTTGATATCCCCCCTCCAGGTATACATGGACCCAGAACATGATGGCAAAGATCCTCCCAGTGAAGGGAATCTAGCTGCCACAGAGACAGAATGGCGCCGCTGTAAGTGGGCATCTCAGTTGGCTCAAAATAGGTTGTGTTATTAGCATAACTAGGCATCGGGGATGCAACATGTGCAATATCAGAACAGTATGATCAGGGGCGGATTTAGGGGTGAGGGCGCCCCTAGGCACAACAATAAGGGGTGAGGGCAACCCTAGGCACAACAATAAGGGGTGAGGGCAACCCTAGGCACAACAATAACGCCCCCCCCCCCCCTAATTGTATTATTTTCCATCCATTCGCAGCTGTGCGAGCGTACGTGGGGGGCGTATCGGCATTTGGCAGGTGGCGTCTGGTGGATTAGCAAGGCTGCAAATTCGCAGCCTTGAGAATCAACCAGAATAACCCCCTTGGTGTAGCTAAATAGTTACTGCACGGCATATATTTCCCCAGCAAGCTTCTGTATGCCATCAGCAGCGCCCTTCAGCTGACTTAGAACGCCTTATATGAAATGCGTCAGTAGGGTATTGTTGACGGCAGACAGAATGATGCTTGCAATAACCTTACAGGAATGAGAGGCGCTGGTCGCGTGTCCCTACATGAGAGATAATAACATACTCACAGACGGCAGGACTCTGCTTCAGGGAAGAGAGCAGCCACAGGCAATAATCTAATGCTTTGCTGCTGAAATTAATAACTGAACTCTGGGACTCATTATTTCACCCTGCTATGGGGTTTCAATCACTTCTAATTACACTGCTGCTGTATTATCTGGAGTTCCCTGGAGGATTTTTAGATATTTTCTGTATAGAGTAAGACCAGCCCTTATACTTTAGGGATTGATTGAGTTTGTACTGGAAACTGTTGTTCTTTGGGGTTGGGTCCAAAATCGCAGCAGGTAAAAGACTGACGGATCCTGGAATTTCAATTATACCATAAACACCCCTCCTGCAGCCTAACCCTAACTAGAGGCCACGCGGACCAAGAAGCATAGGGGAGAGATCACAGAGCACATGTATACCTGCATGTTATCATCATATACTTGCTGCTTTTGAAAACTGGTTTAATTTCGCAAAGCGCGCCGTTAAGGGGGGGGGGGGGGTGTCATGCTCCGCCCACAGGGCGTGTCTAGTTCCATATATGGGTGTATATGTGCTTAACTGCTTGTTGGGAGATATTTCCAGTTAACATTAACTACAGTATATATTTTGTGAAATGTGGCAAGTATTGATAATAACATTGCTGCCGGCAGTATTGGGTTTATTTGTTTGCAATTATTTGTTGTGATATTTATTATCTTCTTATGCTGTGTACACACTAGTACAATCTGCATAAGATCCAGATGTGATTACAATTTAGACTATCTGCATACAATTTAGACTATATAGTGCAGATCTGCACTATATAGACAGGGCAGCCAAGACTTTCTGGTTAAGATATGGGAGCGCGCATCTTGAACGCATCTGGATCGCTTGGGATAAAACCCATACAATCTGCATGAGATCCAGATAAGATTTTGACTATATAGTCAAAATCTTATCTGGATCTTATGCAGATTGTATCAGTGTGTACACAGCATAACTTTGCCCAATATACACATAATAATAATAATAATAATAATAATAATAATAAACGTGGTGCCTATGCAGTAAATTCCAAATGCAATTTAACTATACTTGTCTAGTTTCAGGGAGGTGGTGAAGGTGTCCACAAGAAACCTTATTTAAAATGCATGCAGCCATATGCGTCATTGTGCTTTATAAGTATAACCAATGCAGGGAACTGGCACTGATGATTCCATTTGAATGTATACTGTATGTGTTTGAATCCCCCCCCTCCAAAAAAAAAAGCTGTATAATATGAGTTAGACTCTTCAGGGAGATAGGGAGTTTTCAGAATACAGGAGGGTAGGCATATATGATTATCATGCATGTACTATATAGGGATGGCCATCGACCATCGATGATTCAAAATCAGATGGTTTCCCTCCATCGATGGAATTGCAAAACGATGTTTTGCGGGTCGGGGGGGGAGGGGGGTGTTTCTCAAAGTGCCGGGACACTGAGTATAGCTCCGCCCCCTTGTTTTGATTGGCCAACGGGCCAATCAATCAAACACAATGGATGACCATCGATATGTAAAAATATCGATGGTCATCCATTGCAGTTAAGCACTATCGGTGGCAGTTGCAGAATTGCCATCGATGGCAACCATCGATGACAATGGCAACGATGGCCAACCCTAGTACTATACATGCTGGATCGATGCCAGTGCTGCCCGGGAATCAGCATAACCTATTACAGTATTAAGGCCGTCCAATAGGAGTACGGGGGGCAGGCTTAACACTGCACTGGTTTATGCTGATGCACAGGATGTAATCAATGTTGGCAATTCCCAGGGGATCAATCCAGCACATATGTTACATGCATGATATATACATGCATGATATATACAGGGGATCAATCCAGCACATATGTTACATGCATGATATATATACAGGTGGAGCCGCTCTCTTCCAGCGGGGGTCTAGGGGTCGGATTGCCAACCGGATTTGCAGGGGGGGACCGAACGAATTAGAATAACCCCCACAGTGGACACCAACTGCTATGGGGACACTGCTGAGACCCTGCATTCTGGCTGTTACAGAAGGGATGCTCGGAGGCTGGGACCTGGCCTGCTGCTGTTGGGCTGGTAACTGGCTGGGGAGGAGGCAGTGGCACCTATCTGTACTGTACAAATATGTACTGATAACTTGTGTATCATATAGGGATGCAGTCAACATCCAGCTGGTCAGGATGCCGGCTTTCAATATAACGACGCTGGGTATGGGTTGACATATATTGGGTCAACCACTGAAGGGTCGACATGTCTAAGGTCGACATGTCTAAGGTCGACAGGGTCAAAAGGTTGACACATGCATAAGGTGGCCATTGGGAAGGTCGATAGTCAAAAGGTCGACATGAGTTTTTCAATAAAAATGTGAAAACCCCATGTCGACCTTTTGACTGTTGACCTTCCAAAAGTCGAACGAATGCATATGTTGACCTGGCGAACTTCAAGCATGTGGACCTTTTGTCTGTGTCAACCTAAGGCCTATCGACCTTCAGTGGTTGCTCTTTTGACAGTTGACCGCTTCCATACAGTGAACAGTTGTCAGCACTCTGATTGGTAGATAATTCCAGCCATCCAACAATCAGCATGCTGATAGACATTCACTGTATGGCTGCAGGATGGGATGCAGCTAGGAAGTGCTGGACTCTGATCAAGGGCGTGACTACCATAGGTGCAAGGGGTGCAGCTGCTATGGGGCCCAGAGCTGAAGGGGGCCCATCTTTGCTGTCTAAGTAATATGTTTTACATACATTTATCACCATCAGTCGCTAAATAGGGGGCCCTTACAAACCTTTGCTATGGGGCCTACGAATATCTAGGTACGCCGCTGACTCTGATAGATAGCACCAGGCAACATTTTCTACTGCCTCCCAAAATAAACCTCAGGAGGCAGATGCCCCCATCCCAATCTGCCCCAGCTCTAAGGCCCCCAGAAGTGGGGGGCCTTTGGGCAGCTGCCCATTGAGGCCATGGCCCTTATTCTGATTGACGCGTACTTTTCCGCATACTTTCGGATCGCGTCTTTACGGCGTCTGCGCATGCGTGGAGAACGCCACGCGCATGTGCCACGCCTTGACTCCGTACCTGTTCGGGCAAATCCCGTACAAAACTGTTCACCGCAATCAGTCGGGAAATATGGGCGTATTATGGGCGTCATGCGGAATGACACATGGGCGTAGTTTCAAAGTGGGCAAAACGGGGCGGAAACATGGGCGGACACGGGGGAGTACACTGATGTTGGGGGGCGTGCATTCGGATACCACTCCGAATGCACGCGAACAAAAAGGGAAGAAATGTGCGGTGTCCAAAAGGCTACTATTGCTTTGCGGACACCACTCGTTCCTGCGGTAGGCGAACGGACCGCCTAATGACTACAAGCATTAACACCTGAACCCAATAGAATCGACTCCTTTACTCATTACTCACTAATAGGACGCTTGTCAGTGCTTTAATTGAAACCATTGCTGCTTCAAGGAAACCTTACTAATCACCCCCATATGCTGTACTTGTCACACACTTTAAACCTGCTAACAATGGACATGACTGAATATTAATAGTATCAATACACATGTGTATTCGACATGTACTAATGAAACCACACAATTTTAGTAAAGTAAAGAAATTTATTTTTATACATTTCACAGTCAATGCCACTGTGATGCAATGACAAAAAAATAAAAAAAAACAAAAAAAAAAAACCATGTTAGGAATGTACCAAAATAAATTATAATACAAAACAAATATAATTGCACACAGATGGACTCCAGCACCTCCTATGTGCCACTGCACATGCAGGCAGTGGGAAATGAGGAGGCTGCTGGCCCTTCTACAGCAGGGCTACCTGCACCTGACCATTCTACAGCAGGGCAACCTGCACCTGGCCCTTCTGCATCAGGGCAACCTGCAGCTGCCTCATATGCACCATCAGCAGAATCATTTGGAACACAACCAGGGACTTAGCAACATCACTTCAAGTACAGATGACAGTAATGGCAGGCAAAAGAGGGCAACAGGGGAACCAAAAAGGACATTTGAAGCAAGGGCTCATCTGGTTACCCTCAGCACGTGATTGGACACAAGAAGCTGACACACACAGCACAATGGAAGAGTTGGGATGACATAACGGTGGAGATTAATGCAGCCACAAGTTCATTTGCGACCACGTTTGGCCTTGGTAGGCTCCTTGGCCTGTGCAGCAGCTCTTCGGCCACGGCCAGATGCTGGGGCAGGTGGAGCAGATGCTGGTGAGGGGTTGGCTGGTCTACCCCTCCTGCCAGCAGGGAGTGTTGCTGGTGGTAATGCACCAGAAACGGATGACATTAGGACCCTGTTGCTGTTAACCAGCTCCACCATAAGCTCATTATGGTGGAGGAGGAGATCATTTGGCGGGTGGCTTGCTCGGCCAGCACCTGAGCACTTGCAGCCATGGCCTGATGCGCCTCAGCCATGGCCTGCATGCTCCCAGCGATGGCCTGCTGGGTGCTGACCAAGCTCCCTATGATCTCCTCGGTCCTACGCATCCGTTCTGATGCAAACTCTCCCTGCTGGTTTATGTCCCCAAGCATCTGGGCCAAGGTGGCAAAATCGGCTTGGGCCGATGGCTGCTGCTGCACAGGCCTACCACTGGGGCCAGGTGGCACGGACTCCTCCACCTCCTGAGCAGAGTCGTCACCAAGCAGTGGGGTGTCTGTGGAAAATGATAAACACAATTAGGACACATTCTAAGATAATTACTTGCACAAGCTTATGGCATGACAAATATTTACCTTCAATAAAAGACGCAAACACTTCAGCTGGGGCCTCGCTATCCATCGTGCTCACCCCCCTGATCTCCTCAACTGATACACAGCTCTCGGCCATCAACTCCAGGGGGGTGAACTCTAGCCCTGATGGCATGGGCCCGGCCCCAGATCTCTGGCTGTGTTCCCACCGCTTGGTCATCTTCCTCTTCAGGTTGGTTTTGAAGTCCTGCCACCTGCAATGTCAGTTGACATATTAATACATGTCACTCCAGATGTTTGATGTTGCAGCCATTGCTCTGTGCTACATATTACGACATGTGCTTAATGTCAAAAAGATAACATTACATGCAACTATGATATCAACCGTTACAAGACACATTCACAATCACCCTACTCTAACTCTCAACTAAATAACATGTCAATAATGTCTGTGTATCGTAACAACCTCACCGGCCATTTGCAAAATCCATCTAAGCATGAATTCAATCATTACTTGTCTATTACTGGGCACATGTATCACAAAACAACTTGCCTCTTCTTGACATGGTCCGCCTCACGAACTTGTGGCGCAACTTCATTAATCTCTGCCGTTATGTCTTCCCAAATCTTCCATCTGCGTGTGTGTGTCAGCCTCTCCGATGGACACTCAATCCAATCACGTGCTCGGGGAACCAGGATGGCAAGCTCCTGTGCTTCATATGCCTTATTTCGGGAAGTTGGTTCCTCTGTTGCCCTCTTTTTCCCCTTGCCACGGCCATGGCCACGCCCACTGGCACGTGGCGCTGTACTTGAAGTGCTGGCCATGGTACTATCTTGTGAAGTCCCCGGTTGTGTTCCAAATGATTCTGCTGATGGTGCATATGAGGCAGCTGCAGGTTGCCCTGCTGCAGAAGGGCCAGGTACAGGTTGCCCTGCTGTAGAATGGTCAGGTGCAGGTTGCCCTGCTGTAGAAGGGCCAGCAGCCTCCTCATTTCCCACTGGCTGCATGTGCAGTGGCACATAGGAGGTGCTGGAGTCCATCTGGTGAAATAGTTGCTGCAGCTCCTGGTCCACCTCTGGTTGTGATCCAGACATGTTAGCAACAACATTGTCACATTCTAATACACCTTTATATACTGTTTGTGTATCCTGTTTGGCGGACATCAGCGGCAGCTGCGTTCCGTGCGCGAGCGTACGTCGCTGTTTTTTCGCGCCGCATACGGTGGTGGAAATTCCATTGTGTAAAACCTGGCGAAACTTCGACATTAAATACTGGTCACCAATTCTAACATTGCATAGAATCTTCTGATACACCTGTGACTATCGCACAATACACATGCTATTTGCTAGCATGACATGACATTTGGTTCATGACTACTGTGGTATTGTGGAGTTTGATTGCAAGCTAAAAGTAGCCCAATCCCTTAGAAAATCCAGGCCACAAGTCATGCAATACTCATCACTACTGTTATAGACCACACATGTGAGAGGCCTATAAATAGTGAGTTGCTGCTAGAATCATTTGTCTCCAGATCTGGACTTGTCAGGGTCTAAGGTAAGCTCTTCCATGGTCCTTGTAGATATGATATCCATTAACAATGTAAGTGTATGAATGTATGCACCATTGCCTCACTGACTACAGATTGTTGGCCCACCAAAGTCTTTGTAGCATTATTGCAACATGTCACATGTTCACTATTTCACTCACAGGTCTTAAACCTGTGTGTGTTCATCTATTGCAGGACAACATGTCCCAGCAATAGCTGAAATGTCTCATAGTACATGATGTCGGCAACAAATGCAGACACCTTTGATACTCAAGTAGTGTTTAGTAGTTCGATGTTGTAAGCATCTGTGTGTTTAGGACGGTGTGTATTGAGTTCATATTATTGTTACATCATTATAGAGTCAAATGGATCTTCGGGATTTGACGGGGCGGCCATCTATTGTACGTATTGAAGCCTACAAATCTATTTGTAGTCGGATATGGCCATTATGTGCATAGGTGCATCAGTATTTATGTTCATTTCTTTATAGGTTGCTGAAGCAATGATGCAGTACATGGAAAGGAGGCTAAGGGCACTTGCGGCTCTCCCCACTCGTCGCCCAAGGAGGCCAGGACGTGCTAGAATCTATCGCACACGGGTGACTCTGTTTGCTATGCCCGATGATGAGGTACTTACTAGGTACCGGTTACCGCCACATGTAATTCTGGATCTGCTCTCGTTAATTGAGAGTGATCTGGAACCTCTACACGGGATCACGACAGCAATTCCGCCTCACACACAGCTGCTGGCGGTGTTGCATTTCTGCGCCTCAGGATCATTCCAACAAGTAGTGGCAGTACTTGCTGGAATATCTCAGCCGGCCTTCTGCCGAATCCTGAGGCGTGTGACGTCGGCCATGTTCAGGCGCAAGGGGCACTTCATGGCCATGACATTTGCCACCGAGACCCTGCGCAGAAGCCAGCAGGCCTTCCATCAAATTGCTGGCTTCCCTAATGTGATAGGGGCTGTGGATGGCACCCATGTACCATTTGTGCCTCCATCTCGAAGTGAGAAGATATATAGGAACCGCAAATTGTTCCACTCACTGAACGTGATGGTGGTATGTGGCCCATCCATGGAAATTCTCGCCTTCAACTCGAAGTTTCCCGGAAGTGCCCATGACTCTCATGTCATCCGACAAACCGGGATATGGCAAAGACTACAAGAGCTGGAAGGCCGTGATGCGTGGGTTCTGGGTGACTCCGGTTACCCATGTACGCCCTGGCTACTTACGCCGTACAGCTACCCAGCACCGGGCCCACAGGAGGCATTCAATCGGGCGCATGTTGCCACCAGGCAAGTGGTGGAGCGCTCAATTGGCCTTTTAAAGGGTCGATTTAGAGTGCTCCACCGCACTGGTGGTGACTTACAGTATGCGCCTGAAATGGTGTCGAGGATCGTGGGCCTGTGTATATTTTTCCATAACATTGCTGTGCGGCGTGAGATACCCTTTGATGAGTGGGAGGTTCCATCTGAGCCGCAAGATCCGCCCATGCGCCCATCCCGCGCCCCTGAATGCCGGAGGGGATACCAGCTGCGGGACTCTGTGGCACTAAGATTCTTCAGGTACATTTTATCTAGTTGACCAGAACACACCAATTGTTTTAAAAATCACCCCTTCAAATAAGTACAGTGTGGTAGTTGTCAGTGTTACAAAACGACAATTAGCCAGCCTGCCCTCCTAATGGCAAAGAAATAGTATATATTTATCATATGTGCTTAGTTTTGGGGGAAGTACAATATAGGTGCTCATTATTATACTTTGTACAAGGGATCTTATGTGTTTGTTATATCTTCATTATTGTAGTTGATACTATCCCTGATGTCTGGTGAGTACATTGATTTATTCTATAATGTGGTGGGGACTTTTTTCTGTGTTGATGTATGATTTGTTTGCAGATATATATATATATATATATATGATATTGGAATTTATTAACATGTTTAAACATTTCAAGGAGCAGGCAGGCAGGCAGGCAGGCAGGCAGCCAGCGCTGGTGTATAATGCTGGACTCAGGATACCTGCAAGTATGTGTATGTGTCTTTTAAACATAAATGTACACATACACATAGATGCATAGAGTAAGTAATGCTAAGTACAGCTATGCGTTGCTAAGCTATAGCACGCGTTGCTTGGCGGAGCGAGGCGTTATTGGATTTGCTAAGTGCATACACACTGTGTTTTATATATATCAGATTTGTTCATTCCCATACATCAGCACTACTGTTTTTAAGGCATGCGAATTTGTCACCATTTGTGTTGGCGCAGAGACGCTGTTCATGTAAAGATGAACAATAAAGTTATTAACACAAATAACTGTGATAAACCAATGCCACCACCTGATTGGTTGATTGATGCCATTGTTAACAGGGCGGAGACACGCAGGGCAGAGCCGTTTTCGCCTGCGGAACTGAGGGCTCTGGTCTCCGTCATGGAGACAAGGCTGGGCCGTGCGGGGCCCTTTATCACTAATGGCCAGAAGCGGCGGGCCTATGCTGCGGCAGGGCGCAGGATTTTCGCCCGCACTCGGGTGCGGAGGACCATCGGGCAGCTAGAGAGGCGGTGGTCGGACCTCCGCAGGCGCCAGCCCCAGCTTTTACAGCAGATTAGGGGCGAAATAGCTGATTGTGAGTATTTTAGCTATGAAATTTCGCACTTACATCATAGCATATATAAACAATAAAATGTGTCTCATGATAAGTGGGTGTCCATGGGTTTAAAAGTCCATAGACTGTTATGTGTGCTTCTTCCTGGTTAACATGCAGTCATGTGGCTTTTATATGTAATGACATAGCATTCATGATTCTGATGCATACAATGTGCCAGATCTAATATGTGTTCAACATTGATAAATGCCAGGGTTGTAATGATTGAACAAATTACTAACAATCACATAATAACTTAAATGTCACATTTTGGAGTCCATTAACAGTAAGGAGCTACTTTCAAGCATCGTTTGCCAACATTATCACCCTTCCATGTATGTCTTGTTAACATTATCACCCTTCCATGTATGTCTTGTTATGGATTAATACATGTGCACCAATGACCCGACATTGACCATGATTTTGTTTTCTACCACACAGCACGAGCCCGAGCACGACAGGCACAGGAACAGGCCGAGGCAGCCCTGGCCGAGGAGGAGGTCCAAGAGCGTGATGAGGAGGTGGCGGCGAGGGTGGAGGAGGAGCAAGTGGAGGAGGAGGAGGAAATGGTGGAGGAGCAAGTGGAGGAGGTGGAGGAGATGGTGGAGGAGATGGTGGAGGAGGTGGAGGAGATGGTGGAGGAGGTGGTTGAGGAGGAGGAGGTGCCTGAGGAGGTGGTGGTGGAGGAGGAGGAGTTGGTGGCAGAGGAGGAGGTGGAGGAGGTGTTGGTGGCGGAGGAGGAGGTGGAGGAGGTGGTGGTGGTGGAGGAGGTGGTTGTGGCGGAGGAGGAGGTGGAGGAGGTGATGGTGGCGGAGGAGCTGGCGGAGGAGGTGGCTGAGGAGGCCACGGTTGCCCCGGAGTTGGACGAATCCGAGGGGGAGGAGGCGTGTGAGGCACCGGAGTCCCATCAGATCGGTATGTTTACATAATGCATCATTCATGAAGTAGTTGTACTGGTATTTGTTATGTAGCACTGGTGATGAAAAATTTTGGTACAATACTATTAATACAGAACTCAAAGTGGGTAGCTACAGATACAGGTACGGGTTAGATGGGGTGTCCAAGGCATCCCTTTCATCCAGGACACCTCTGAATTACACAGGTTTGTGGGATGGCTTGGAGCTCCATTTTGACTGCCACATAACCGTTGTAGTTAAACAGGATCCTTGAGTAAAGGGATGAGTGGATCATTTGTGGATTAAATTCACCTGCTGCAAGCCTCGATTCTGACCCATCATATAGGGGAATCTATATTGTTGTTGAATGTTATTTATAAACTATAGGATGTATGCTATAAATGGAGTATGGGCCGGCCTACCTTGGAATGGAGTCACAAGTTGCCAGTGTCCCTGGAGCCTCCTCTACCTAAACACCCCCTGTAGTTCAGATTGTTTTTTTGCCCTCACAGAATTGTAGGTTGGTTTAGACTGAATTATGATTTTGAGGATGTGTACTGTGCATTCCTGACATTTGCATAACTCCCATGCCACGAACCATCACTGAACTTAGACTGAGGAGATTGTGACAAGTTCTTATTGACGGAGGCCATGACATGCTTGTCATTGGTTAGTCATGGGTGGGTTGTGAATGAGAAGAAACACTATGACTGTTATGTCTTCTGCAGAGTAAAGGGTAGAGGGAAAAAAACACAGTATGTAGTAAATAAGTTTGCATGTATGTATATATGTGTGTGTCATATCTATTTATCTATGTGTGTCTCTATCTCTCTACATATATATATATATATACACATGTCACCTAGCATTTCTGCAATTTATGTAGCAGTATGTGAAATGTATGCATGAATATCATGACTAATTTTTGCCCCTTTGACATGCCCACAGATGACACAACACCGGCAGATGAGGGGGTTCGTGGGGCCCTCCTGCGGGCGGACCACTATTTGCGCCTATTATTAGCCGATCTCCAGGACCTGCGAGATTTACTTCTCTAATTTATTATTTTATAGTTTTATATTTAAATGTTAATTTTTCATGCTAATAAATGGTTTATGCAAGTTCACAGTTGTTGGTTTTATTTGCACATTAAACAGTATATGTGTAGATTGTTTATAATCTTTTACACAGGGTCTAATACAAACCATTGCACTTCAATTGCTGTAAGGGTTAATGTGTGCAATGCATGTGTTAGGCATGCTTGTAAGGATATATTGGCATCTAATTGATTCCAATTCCAAATAAGCATTTTTGTATGAGGATAGGTAATTGAATAAGTGGGTCATGTGATGTATTGCAGAATAGACATAATAGTGGGTTGTTTGGCGTAAATACACCGCTTACGTGCGGTAGCACCGCTTGGCTCCCGTTCGGATGCGGTATTCCCGTGCATACTCTGTAATACTCTGTAATACCGTGCAGAATCGGAGTGTTTCTCCCGCACACGCATGGTTTGTATGTCGTCCGTAAACACGCCCTGTTCTTAAAGAGTGAGTCCGTCCGAATGCGGAGGACACGTGGGCGTTTCTACGGACGATGGCCGCACGCGGCAGAACACCGTGGCGTGCGGCCCGCACCGTAAGAATTCGGGAATATCCGCACCGATCAGAATAAGGGCCCATATGTTAAGATGGCCCTGGTTGTAAGGGAAACGCACTATTTCAATGATATTGCCAAATGGCAATGCCTACCTACACTGCATGATCACCACGAGGCCCGGATATCTGTGGGATGTTGTGGCGCATGCTGGCACATCTTTGCCGTCTGTGTTACAATTTTATTCTGCATTTTAACAACCAACCGGAGCAGGAATAAATTTACTGAAAAATGTTCAGCTAATGCGACTCCGCTAATAGATTTCCCGTCTTCTGCCCATCCTAGTGTATATATTATAAGATAATTAAATGCGCTTTCAACAATAATTTGATGAATGCTAGAGATGCGGTGCTTGGGGATGGAACAGCAGTACAGAGTAATGCAAAGGGAGGGAAGTCCTACGGATAGTATGGAAAATAAATATCAAGGTACCAGCGCTGCCGACACATAACATGTAAGACGGTTCCTTTTCTAAACAATTTAATATCTAAAGGGGGTAATTTACGAAGATGTGAATTCTACTTCACATGTGATGTTGCTATGGGATACCAATCCGAAGTTACCTCTTATTTATTTAGCACCCTCTAGAAGGTAGTAGACAGGATCTGATTGGTTGCCCAGAGCAACATCGCATGTGAAGTAGAATTCACATCTTAGCAAATTTCCCCCACATAGTATTATAAAATGGATATCCAATAACTTTAAACATGATAGTAATAAAATATATTAAAAAGCCACTATAATTGCCCAAACGAGTTTGTATCATGTAGGTTCCCTAAGAGCTAGGTCCTCCTCCAAAGATAAATGATGCAGCTGTTATTACCAGATCCTGATGGCTCTCCGCTGAGTAAAAACATAGTAACATAGGGAATTATTCTGGGTCATTCGCTCAGATGCGAATTCGCATCCTTTAGAGTCAACCCGATCCCGCCCTGCGAATGGCGGTACGCCGGCCCACCATACGTACGTTTGCACTGGCTGTGAATGGATGTTTTACATAAACAGCCATTCGCAGCCTGCGGGGTAACACTCGTAGCCGACCATCGAATGATGTGGATCATACACGCAGATCTAAGGCTCATGCTTAGAGCAACCTTAGATCTGCGTGCACGTTTGGAGGGTAGTGGGTGGGCAGAAATGCGCAAAGTGAAAACACCCCCCCCCCCCCCCCCACGCGTGAACGCACAGGGCCGTGTGAATGGACCTGAATAAGGTCCATACAGTAGGGGGTGATTCTGATCGGCTTGGACCCCGGCGTATTCGCAAAAGGGACCATTGCGCATGTGCAGGACCGCTGTGTGGACACCTTCGGGGACTTGCACAGTCGATTAGGCATTCGCACAGGGGTGTGTGATGGAGGCATACAGGGGGCATTCGCATGGGGACACACAGCATTTCTACCAAAAACTGTGGGTGTGTCCAAAAAAATACTGGGAGTATCTGCAGTCATAACATAAAATCTAATTCTCTCTGCACATGTCACATTTGCCCCAACTGCAGTGCACATGGATTTGTCCATCTAAGAAGGAATTTGTCAGAAAGAGTGAACCAAAATAACCCCTTGTATCCCTTCTTTACTGTATCTGTATAAGCACGTTCTTTTCTTTCCAAAGTGTACCCTTTCCTTTACTGACGAGGAGTGTTATTTTTTTTGTTTGCTGACACAAAAGTTTTGATGACATTCTAAAACATAATCTGTGTCTAATATTCTATACATTTTGTATAACGATGCTTCCTATGACATACATCAGGATTCCCGAAAACTTATCAGGAAAAAGAAAACATTTATGCAAAAAAAAAAAAATCACAGAACATTCAAACCTGTATGTAACCCGTACATTATATTATACCATTGTCTTATGGCTGTAATACCAGTTGGAAAAATCCCACTTGCTGTAACAAGGAGGAATTAGCCAGTGCATAAATGGGATTGAGTTATGTGCAATACCGGATGGGAAAATAACTTTATTGTTATGTTGCTTTATCCTATGGGACAACACTTACAATCAGAAAAATATAATACTATTGCAGCATCCTATAAAACACTCCAGTTCTTTTTATCACATCTGCAATGACACTACTCAAATGTGAGCACCATCATTTCATTTTCTGATGGATACTAGAAATTTGCAGCTCTTATAAAGATTGGGAATTAGAACAGACATTGACGTCAGATGTCCATAAACAACAGGAACAGTCCAACAAAGCAACAGGCTAGGTGATACCACACAGCAGGGGAAGCAGCCTCTCACTCCCATACAGGTAACCGAAATATGTACAGTACAAGGCCTTTTCCAATATGATCCACCTAGGGGCAGTATAACTTTTGAATCCTATACTGAAGTGCATTAAAGCAACCTTAATTATCATGTGCCCTTCTAAGCATACCTGTTACACTTACATAAAAAGCATACTTACATAGTATAACCTTGCTGTGCAGGATCTCTGGCATGTATGAGCGAAGCATCACATCCATGGTACCTTTGTTTTCATAGAAGACTATTTGGGGATTTTACGATTACCCCCAATATCAAGGAAGGAGAGAAGCTAGCCATTTTTTATCCAGTTAACACTCAGCTGGTGCACTGCAGAACACTGTGATGAATTGTTGGCTACATAGGATGTGAAGGACCGTTTATGGGGAAATGCTGCCACCACATGTTAACTTTTGGAACTACAGCACACTTTATATTTCTTTAAAGGTCCTTGTTTATATAAATGTAAAACTAATTTGCAAATATGTTGGGAAATGGGGAAACATTGGTAAAATATTCTTCGGTACTTCTGTAATAGAACGGCGCCCACTAAGCAAATAGCTTTGTGGGATAGTCTGCGTAGTGAAATCGTATCGCATCGCATGCCATTATTGTATGGCATGCGATGCGATGAGATACGATTTTCCTATTTAATTTATTCACTGCTCTCTGTCAGTGAATAAATCAAAAAACTCGTATACGATGAAAAAATCGGGGTCCGATGAAAAAAATCGGATCCGATATCGGATTCGATATCGGACCAGATTTTACCTGTTATAATGGCATTTTATGTACTAAAAAAATCTGGTACGATGAAAAAAAATCGGGTCCGATATCGGATACGATTTTAACTGTTATAATGACAATTAATGTGGTATACCAGTGGTTCCCAAACTGTGCGCCGTGGCTCCCTGGGGTGCCTCGGGACACATGCAGGGGTGCCCTGGGTTGGTGGTCCAGGACCAACTCAAATTATTAATGGTTAATTATTTATAAGCAAAACCAGTGCTGGTGGCTGCCAATCATAAAATGTGTACAAATAGAAGCAATTCCTGCCCTTTTCCACATAACTGACCCTAAGAATCGCATATAAATCCAATCTAATTAAAAAAATTTGGCCTAGGGGTGCCGCGAAAAAAATTCTTATACTCTGGGGTGCCGTGATTAAAAAAAGATTGGGAACCCCTGTGGTATACAATTAAATGACATATAATGTCATTTATTTAGGTCCCCCCCAATATCCACGTCATCCCGAAGCGTGGCGAGCGGTGGCGGAACGCGTCCGCCCGACCTTTTCATACTCCCACTATCCACGTCGGCGTGGCGAGAGACGCGTATTATGTTACACAGCAAGCCCCGTGAGGGGACGCGTATTATGTTACATATATTACGCGTCCGCTCGCCACGCTTCGGGCTCGGTGTCTCCCTGCGCTCGCCACACTATATAAAATCAACTCCACGCCGACGTGGATAGTGGGGGTATGAAAAGGTCGGGCGGACACGTTCCGCCGCCGCTCGCCATGCTTTGGGATGACGTTGATATTGGGGGGGGACCTAAATAAATGACATTATATGTAATTTAATTGTATACCACATTAAATGTCATTATAACAGTTAAAATCGGATCCGATATCGAATCCGATATGGGATCCGATTTTTTCATCGTATACGAGTTTTTTTGATTTATTCACTGACAGAGAGCAGTGAATAAATTACATAGGAAAATAATGGCATGCGATGCAATGCGATACGATTTCACTACGTTAGCGTACGTAGGTAAAGTGGGCGCCGTGAGGGAATGTAAATATAATTTTACTTATTTTGTTATTCAATATTTGTCATGATTGCTCAGTTCACTCTAATGAATCCATCAGACCATCGCTTTTATCTTTTGTTAACTAAAATCTATGTTTAAGTTAAATAGAAGCTAGTAGAAGCCAGGGATGGATTAAGGGTGAAATGGGCCTGGAGCTGAAAATCAGAATCAGCTTTAATGGAAAGAATACTTGCGTATACTAGGAATCTGCTGTGGAGTTCAGTGCAGTAGAGTAGCAGAAATAATATACAAGTCAAAATACAGTGACTAAATTACGCAATTTACCTGCTAAACATGGGACGCTAGCCCACCCATCTGGGGGGCCCGGAGGGAGAACCGATTTTAAAGACCCTCCAGGCCATTCCCGGGAGATAGGTAAGTATTGTATACATGTGGTTGGGAATATAGATTGTAAGCTCCACTGGGGCAGGGACTGATGTGAATGTTCAAATATTATCTGTAAAGTGCTGCAGAATATATTATCTTCTAGAAGGTGCTAAATAAATAAGTAGATTCTGATTGGTTGCCCATAGCAACATCCAATGTGAAATCTTAGTAAATTTCCCCCATAATATCAGAACATACCTTCACAGATTTCCCCTTAGAAGGCCCCAGCCACTTCCTGTCATTATGACATCACAGGAAGCATTAGAATGCAGCTGAGTTCCGTGTGATGTCACAGAATTCTACAGTTTCAGCCATTTGTTAGGTAGTTTTCAGAGAAGAAAGACACAAAATTGAAGTGTTCCTGTTTGTGGACATTTTTAGTCCTATTATTTATTACACCTGGCAAAGGAACAACAACTGCGATGGCTGAAGTCCCATATTTAGGATTCTATATAGACCATGCCCCGACAAAAGAATATTCTGTCTTTTTGGAAAACTATGGATTGATGTTTGCCATTACCTGTGTCCTTGTGGTATATGTAGCAGTTATGACCGCCATCTGCAAATACATCTCCAAAGGAAAGAAATCAGAACCTGACATTGAGAAAGGAGATAATGGCAGCTGGAGCATAATAGAGGTAACACCAGTGAAACAAAAAAAAAGAGTTCGGTTTATGGATGACAAGAACTCTATTAAGAAGGCAGAAAAAGATGCGAATGCAATCAAATTGACAAGAACAAGAGGTAACACCAAGAGGAAGAGAACAATCACCCGTGACCTCAAGAAGCATCGCAAAGTGTGCGGTCCTGAGTCCTCTCATCTCTGTGGATGTTAGAGGCAACAGCTCTGGCTTGGGAACCAAAAAGAGACCCAAATACAGGCTTGGGAACCTCAGACAAAGAAACCCACCCACCCCACCCGTGGCTGTTATTGCATGGCTATCGTGCATGGCCCCTTGACGATGGAGTTACCAGTTCCAGCTCTGGCTTGGGAACCAAAAAGAGACCCACAAACAGGCTTGGGAACCTTAGACAAAGAGACCCACAAACAGGCTTAGGAACCTGAGACAAAGAGACCCACAAACAGGCTTAGGAACCTGAGACAAAGAGACCCAAATACAGGCTTGGGAACCTTAGACAAAGAGACCCACAAACAGGCTTGGGAACCTTAGACAAAGAGACCCAAATACAGGCTTAGGAACCTTAGACAAAGAGACCTACATACAGGCTTGGGAACCTGAGACAAAGAGACCCAAATACAGGCTTGGGAACCTTAGACAAAGAGACCCACACACAGACTTGAGAACCTGAGACAAAGAGACCCACACACAGGCTTGGGAACCTGAGACAAAGAGACCCAAATACAGGCTTAGGAACCTTAGACAAAGAGACCTACATACAGGCTTGGGAACCTGAGACAAAGAGACCCAAATACAGGCTTGGGAACCTTAGACAAAGAGACCCACATACAGGCTTGGGAACCTGAGACAAAGAGACCCAAATACAGGCTTGGGAACCTTAGACAAAGAGACCCACACACAGGCTTGGGAACCTGAGACAAAGAGACCCACACACAGGCTTGGGAACCTGAGACAAAGAGACCCACATACAGGCTTGGGAACCTGAGACAAAGAAACCCAACCCCCCACCCCCACCCCCTCCCCCTCCCCACCCCCTCCCCACCCGTGGCTGTTATTGCATGGCTATCGGGCGTGGCCCCTTGGCGATGGGGTTACCAGTTCTTTAAGAATTGGTAGTGGCAAAGCCACCATGGACCAACGCAATATACATTTTGCTGTTAAGTTATAACCGTCTAAATGTGCTGTCAGACTTGCTGTGATAGAATGCACTGACAACTTTCAGCTTTATTTGCAAAACATCTATTATTCCATATAAATAATTCAGAAATCACCACCAAATGTTGTGCAAAGATTAGGGCCATTTCTAGGCCATTTGGTTCCTAGAGAAAAATATAACATTTTCTGCACAAACACATGTATATAATATTCCTGCTGTGCCAGATCTACAGCAGACAGCAAGGGGTTAATGTTCTCAGAGACCAGACACCCTGTATGGTTTGTATGTTGCCTACTTTTCAAAAAGCATCTCGGGGATATTGTGAAGGGGGCACCTGGAAACGCAGACATGTACCGCGACATCTGAGAGCGCATCATATACCGACTTACATCCAAATGTAGATGAGCCCCAAAGCAGTAACGGCTCTTTTCCTGTGATTGATTGCTGCAAAGAACCCAAATTGCAGGTGACTGACAGTGGGTCTGATGCAATGCGCGGTTATGGGACCTCCGAGTCACCCCTGTTTGAGAAGCAATCTCTAGGATTGCTTCTGATCTAGGCCCGTTCTGCTAGGATTTACAGTGTAAAAGTAAATAAATATAAAAACCCAGCATGGGGTTCCCCCACCTGGCTATAATCAGCCCCACGGTGTAGGGGCCTTAGCTATACGATGTGCAGCCACATGCATCGCTATCGCCTGGGGAATAATATCCAGCGCGCCGGAGAACAATGGCCCTGTAATATACAGTGTACTGCTCGCTTGCCTCCTTATTTTATAAACACCTCTATTGTCTTTTACTAAACTACTACTATATGTTGTGTGTATTTTAAATGTCACAATTTTTATCTTTATCCTATTAAAAGTGAATGTTTATACTACATTTGGTGCACCCCACTAAGGACAAAACTTTCTCTCTACTTTTTCTGAATATCTCCTTGTCCATTGTTCATACACCCCCACCATAATACTATCGTAGTATACACTAATATTTGGGGGTCCTTATAAACGTTATATAGGCCTGTGCGACTGGCACCACACCCTCTCTTGCTCCCGGAAATTATAGATACGTGCAGGAACGGACTAAGGACCAAATGGGCCAGGAGCTGAAAATGTTCAAGGACCTATTATGAGAAGTGGATGAGGGGCGTCTAATGCCATGTAGGCATGTAGACCCCATACACTGTACACACCAGTGGCTCCCTACATATACAAAGGACAACAATTGCTTTAATGTGTACAGTAGAGTAATATTCAGGGATTAACAATGGGCCTGATGGACACACAATGGGCGGTATTCAATGAGGCTGATTCGCCAGGTTTTTATGGCGATTTTGTGCTGTAAGGCGAATTTCTGACTAAAATGGTGAATCACCCTATTCAATAACCAGATGGCGAATACATTTCAAGGTTTTTTTCGCCATGATTCACTGAGTAGCAATCGCTATCTTTTTATGGTGAAGTGGAATGTGAACTTTTAAAATAAAGTATTTTGTGTTTTAAAATTGGTGTAAAAAAATCTGGAATTTTATTCTGAGGAGGGGCATGCTATTTTTATTCATGTGCTGTAAGCATATGAATATATATTTAATTTAAACATTTTTTTTTTTTTTACCCAGACCAGCCAGCAGGGGGCCGGAGCCGGGCCGTTAATTAGATATTCATATATTCACTTCACCCGATCATTACATATTCATGATCGGGTGTAGTGAATATACCCGGTCCCCTGCTGGCACCCCCGGGGGGCAGCCTGTGCTGCCTGGCACCCGGGGAGCCCACCTCCCCCCCACAAACGTTCTGGGGCAGGCAGGGAGACTTCCATCTCCCTGCCTGCCACCGTCCTCAGGCTCCCTGCGGCATCCGCCGCAGGAGCTCAAATTCGCCGGTCAGGGGCAGCGAGCCCCTGACTCTTTGAATACTGGAGCCGGCGAGGCTCCGGAACACAGCGAGCAGTGGCGAATGTGCAGCGAATCCTAAACAGGATTCGCTGCAGGTCACCGGTATTCACATTGAATACCGCCCAATATCTTCCCCGGCACTCCGGTGTCCCAAATCTGGGTTACCTCCTTAGGGGTGAGTCCATTCTATACAGTCGCAGGAAGGTAGGTGGCACACAAAAGGCTCCAAACTTATTAAGAAAAGTGCTTGTGCAGTTTAATGCATCTATCTATCTATCTATCTATCTATCTATCGCCGATGTCCTAAGATACTTGCAGGGTGGGGCAGCATTCCAGTCATAAAAAAAATACCGAAAGCCAAAACGGTACTTGTGAGTTATCTGGGCGCCCGATTTCTAAATCGGGTCGGATCGGGCACATCGCATCGCATCGCATGCGACCATCGGATGCGATGCGATGCGATGACCCGATTTTTCCATAGGAATCAATGTTAAAATGGACTGAGTCCATTTTAACATGGAATTCAATGGGAAAAAGGGGTTCTTTTCATACCCCTACTATCCAAGTGGGCATGGAGTTGGATATAAACCTGTGGCGAGCGTAGCGAGCCACCGAGCCCGAAGCGTGGCGAGCGTAGCGAGCCCCGCGAGGGGACACAGAATACCGTCCCCTCGCGGGGCTCGCTTCGCTCGCCACGCTTCGGGCTCGGTGGCTCGCTACGCTCGCCACAGGTTTATATCCAACTCCATGCCCACTTGGATAGTAGGGGTATGAAAAGGACCCCTTTTTCCATAGGAATCATTTTAACATTGATTCCTATGGAAAAATCGGGTCATCGCATCCGATGGTCGCATGCGATGCGATGCGATGCGATATCGCATCGCATCTGATTGTATGCCTTAACTTAAGGCATACAATCAAAAAATCGGGCGCCCAGATAACTCACAAGTACCGCCAAAACTTGGTAGACATTTCAGCACCTTTTATGTGGTCATCTACTGTAAGTTTACCACACCATATACCCCTTACACAAATCATGCAACTCAATACTAACCCCCTTATTTTGTACTTGCCTCTTACACATTATGCCACATGGATCGAGCCAAAATACACAACATGCCACATAAACAGGGGCATTGCGCGCCGAAGGTGCGCATTCAAAATCGACATCATAATGCCCATTGCATGCTAAGCCGCACACCATAATGTCGTATTACGCCAAACTCCATAACGCCTATTAAAAATTATGCTACATAAGTGCTGCTTATCTACATGCTTATTACCAGGGGTTCCATGCTCATTGCCATGTGGGATTACATGCTCATTGCCATGGTGGAATACATGCTCGCGCTAACTGGGGGACAGCTGCCACCGGGCAGAAGTGACAGCTATTGACAGCCGGGCAGAGAGCAGGTCCCGGCTATTTAAAATAATACCCCTTTCACACCAGAAAATGCAGGGATTTACCCAGGATTATGGTCCCAGGATCATGCCCCTTTTACAAATAGTCCCTGCATTTTCTGGTGTGAGGGGGAGAGAAAACAACCCCCCCCCTTTAACTAACTGGCTATATCCTTCAGAACCAACTGACCCATTTACATAAGACCAGTATCATAAAATTACAATTCAGAAAAATTGGTTTACCCACAATATCTCTGGGATCGATTAACCGATATGGACCACCCTGGTATCAGATTGAAGGTCAGCGATTTGTGTTCGAATGAGATCAACCTCGAGCTTCTGTGATGCCAGTGGGGGAACTGGCAGCCGTTGGAACTGGGTGGGGGTCGGAATTAGCGGGTCCCATGTTATCCTATGGGGAAAACGTTCCAGGTTTGCCTGGCGTGGTATCTCCGGTTCCCGGGGGCTGGCAAAATGAGGCCGGGCTTGTTGCAAAGCCCTGGCCCTCAGCTACAAAATGGGCCTATTTGGAGAGTGGGCCAGGGGCTACAGCTCCATCAGCTCAATCCGGCCCAGCTGCCAACATGCACTCTTTGGACACCGGCAGTGTGTACCTGGTCACCACCGTTATCCTATACGCCATACGGTGCTGATGGCAAATGATTATTATTCTTCCACAGGTGCGGTACCGAATGAGACATAATACGGTATGTACATGTGGATGAGGGCGGAGCAGAAGAGAACAATGGGGAGAACACCAAAGGAAATTTATGTCCTGGGAACAACAAGGTCAGCCTCTATTGGTCGACATGAGTTTTTTTTTAACCGACTTGTTCATACGTTATTACTCTAGTGGGTATAGCAGGACAATATAATATATAATAGTGTGCCAAGCACAACGAGCCATGCCAGGGGACGCAGTACACCTATACGGTGTCTATGTCGATATAGACTCAAAAAAATGTGAAAAACTTATGTTAATTAGATTTGGGCATGGGGTGTGTACACAGATGGTGACGGGGGAGCCGATGCTGAGCGACGTGTTTAGGCACGGATCACTCAGCACACATACCAGCTGCAGCCAGCACCCGCAATGCCCCCGGGATATGTGCTGAGTGATCCGTGCTGAGCAGCGTCTCACCTATGCTAATAGACAAACGCTGCGATCTTAGCAGGAAAGACAGCGGATTTGTCCTGCGATCAGATCTGAATTAGGCCCAAAGCCCTGGAAGTAGCAGTAACCTTAAATGTGCCAGTACTGAGTCTGACTGACCCTTACGCAGGGCTGTGAGGAGAAATCCTGGGGGATATTGCCCCTAAATTCTGCTGTAGGGCCAGAGTACGAGCCTTACACCACTATTTGTAGGGGAACCGGCTGTCTCCTCCCCCTGTGGAGTGTGTGACATACTGTATGTAAATGATCTGATGCAGCATCCAAGTATTATGCTATGCTCACTTCCGGGTGGAGTCACCCCTACATGAGTGAAGAGAGCCACCCTGGAGTGAGTATAACTTATATGTGGCTGAAATAGGGAGTAGAGTCAGGTCAGGAACATACAGCACGCTAATATATGTTATGCTCACTCCCGGGTGGAGTCACCCCTACCTGTGAGCCACCCTGGGGTGAGTATAACTTGTATGTGGCTGAAATAGGGAGTAGAGTCAGGTCAGGAACATACAGCACGCTAATATATGTTATGCTCACTCCAGGGTGGAGTCACCCGGGTGGAGTCACCCCTACCTGTGAGCCACCCACTCCCGGGTGGAGTCACCCCTACCTGTGAGCCACCCTGGGGTGAGTATAACTTGTATGTGGCTGAATCCTTCACAGATATATCGCGTTGGAGCATTGTGCTGTGTACCGGTGATCTGCCAACTGCCCATACAGCCGTGGGAGCTATCAGTGATTGACAGCTCATGCTTCCGCCTATTTGGGATGTCAGTCCTGACGGATAACACTGCCTGTATGGAGAACACACATTGCCTGATCCGTCTGTAGATATATCTACCAGCGTGTACCCAGCTTAAGCCTGAGGCTTCTACTAATCTGCGACTGACTATGGCTGGCAGTAGTCAGTGCCGATACAATATTTATCTATATACTGTATATATGGGTGTGTGTGTGTGTGTGTGTGTATCTATTATATATATATTTATGAACTCATATATATTTACATATTCATGCATTTATGCACACATAGTATTAATAACAGTCCTTATGCCGCCCATACACATCCCGATACGGGCGTGCTTTCCGTGCTTACCTAGCCTGTGCAATGTGATGAAAGCACATACTTTGTGTACTGTGCGATGAGGTGCCACGGGAGCGCGCACCTCAAAGCACACATCGGACAGCCCGCATCGCAGCGTGTATGGGCTGCTTTAGACTGAGACCCCGTATGTGGAGCAGAGATGGCTTGTGAGGCCTTCCGCTGCACCGCCATGAGTATCAGGTTTTGCATGTCGTTTGGTCTGCCAATGTAACCGGGGAGTGTGGGGGGGCAGAGCCAACTGCTGGGGGGTGGGGGGACCCCGAATGAACACTGGTAGACTGCTGTAGTTAGGAAAAACAATTCCTGTCTACAGCAGCAGCACAGCAAATGGTGATGGGCCTATTTTGATGAGGGGCCTGGAGCTACAGCTCCATCTGCCCCATATTAATCTGGCCCTGCCGTCAGAGCTGGATTAAGCCTTTGGGGGGCCCGGGGCACTTAAGAAAGGGGGGGGGGGCCCTCCTACTTGTTATTACTGGCCGCAAACTGCACGGGAGAATATTACACTGTCAAAACACAGAGTAAGAGCAGTATAAACTTGGTCAATGGTCAACTGCAGGGGGGGGGGGGGTTATAATAAACATGCATTATATAAAAATACTGCATGAAAAGCCTGTGTTTGTCCCTCTGTACCTTACTCTGTAGTGTTAATGGCGATTAAATATGACCAAAGAAACAATAAGTGAAAAGCGCAGGTTATGTATTAGGTCCGTAACCAGCGTACCCTTTATACCTAGCTACGTGCGAACAAAACGTAGCGCAGCGTAGCGTACCTTTATTGTGTATTGCACACCAAAGAACCAATACCTTAATAAGAGATCCTTTCGCAGTACTCTGACTCTAATCTGCGAATATACCATTAAGGACAGTGTCCGTAATATACCTTATCGCTATATGCGAATAAACAGACACAACCACAGTATAGAAGTAAGGAGATAGGAACTCCGTAAAAAGATGTATTTAAGTCCCTAACGGACAAAAGGGGGTTACAGGAATACAGGTATAACAAGTGATACAATAGTCTAACAATGAGTATAATAAACAGGCTCTACTAGGGGAAATACAGATACAGGATACAATCAGCCAACAATACAATGAAGATAAGTACCGTGAATGCAACCGTTTACCGTCCCATCAAATATGCGCAGCGCAGTCCGGTCGGAGCTCGCTATCGTTCAGGGTTGAACTATAGCCCGGTCGAAGGTCAGGGAAAGGAAGATGTGCCGAAGTGACCAAGGCCGCCCTGGGTCACCTATCTTATAGGGTCAGAAGGGGGAGGTCAAAGGCCCTTCCTATTGGTCGGAGGTCGTATGTCAGGTTCTCTGTGATTGGGGGTAAAATGATGCACCTGGTTTGAATAGGTGCAGGGGAGTGAACTTTGGAGTTCTTTGTTTGTTGGTATCGTCGTCAGGGGTTGTAAATAGCAGTAGAAACCGGTTACAACTAGATTCTTTTGTTATATACTGTACTTTTAAACAGAAACTGTCTTGGAGTTATGGATTTTGTCCATAACTATCGGACCGTATGTATTGCGAAATATTCGCAATGACCGGAATACTGCGCATAAGAAACGGAACGTAACGATACTAAACCTGATACAGACGGATGTATGCAATGCTAACTAAACTATGTGTGGCGTTCTAAACCTTTAACTATATTTTATTTAGTGTCAGTATGTTCTTATGAATTTATGTGTAATAGTATGGCTACGCTTCTGGTCCACTTTGTCGCACAGACTCGGGTATGGAAACTTTATTTGCGCAACTCTGCGAACCAAAATGGCGGCCATACTATCCTAAAATGGCGTGTATGCAACTCGACTTTAACAGTCCACCCTTTAACAGTAAATATAAAACTGTTACAATACAAAACATTTTAAACAACAATACAGAAATTCATAATCCTAACAGAGAAATTTGGATCCGTGAATTGAACATATAAGGGGAGTAAACCATCTGCTCTTTGGCCGATCCAGGATCATGGATAAACGATGGGCCGCATTTATCGAACAATCTACTCAGGGTGACGAAGGATAATGTACAATTTTTGGGATAAAAATAAAAACAAGGGAGGTTACAACATATACACGTTCACAAATATGGTTTCTTTAAAGGGAGGTGGTTTCGATTCTAGGGTCATATACCAAACCCTGGTCTTCCTCTGCATCTCTCGTTCTTACACTCATGATTTCGGTACGTTTTGTCTTTCCCCGGGTCACCACCTTTAAACATTTGAACAGTAGCACAAAGACTATGATGGCACCACCGATACAGAGAAGGAGTTTTCCTATGTTAGCTATGATTCCTTGCGCCCATTCTCCTAAACCGGAGAACCAGTGCATTGGATTCAACCAGGAGGTCCATTCGCTGACTTTGTTACCTATTTCTGCCAGGCTGATATTTTGTTCCCTTCTAAATTCCCATTTAAGCTGAAGAATCTCATCCATCCGATGATCGATGATTTCTTCTGGGTCTTCAGTATTGTTGGTGATGGTGATGTATGTACAACATTTCACCCCAAACTGTGTAGAGAGGGTGACACAATATCCTCCTGTCATAGCTGTCAGATAGTTCAACACCATCCGATGTTGGACTAGCTCTCTTTTATACGCTTGTAACTCCTTCCCAGTGTATCTAAAGGTGTCATCATAAATCTCAGTGATGTTATCTACCAAGCTGGCTAATGCTTGAATATACTTAAAATTTATGACTCCTCTGGCGGTATGGGTGATATCTAATGCAATGAGGAGTTGGATACCGAACGACTCGTGTATCATTTCCGAAGCTAGGGGTTCTTTCTTGATTGTTAAATCCCTTTTATGGATTTGATCATAATGGGTATGAGTGTAAGGAGGAGGTATACCTCTGTGTATGCTTACCATCTCCTCATGTGTGAGGGTCATCACTTCAGGTAACACTCTACCGAAATAACAAATTCCAACGTAGTTCATGGAGAGCGTGTGTGTGTATCTATTATATATATATTTATGAACTCATATATATTTACATATTCATGCATTTATGCACACATAGTATTAATAACAGTCCTTATGCCGCCCATACACATCACGATACGGGCGTGCGTTCCGTGCTTACCTAGCCTGTGCAATGTGATGAAAGCACATACTTTGTGTACTGTGCGATGAGGTGCCACGGGAGCGCGCACCTCAAAGCACACATCGGACAGCCCGCATCGCAGCGTGTATGGGCTGCTTTAGACTGAGACCCCGTATGTGGAGCAGAGATGGCTTGTGAGGCCTTCCGCTGCACCGCCATGAGTATCAGGTTTTGCATGTCGTTTGGTCTGCCAATGTAACCGGGGAGTGTGGGGGGGGGGGGGGCAGAGCCAACTGCTGGGGGGTGGGGGGACCCCGAATGAACACTGGTAGACTGCTGTAGTTAGGAAAAACAATTCCTGTCTACAGCAGCAGCACAGCAAATGGTGATGGGCCTATTTTGATGAGGGGCCTGGAGCTACAGCTCCATCCGCCCCATATTAATCTGGCCCTGCCGTCAGAGCTGGATTAAGCCTTTGGGGGGCCCGGGGCACTTTAGAAAGGGGGGGGCCCTCCTACTTGTTATTACTGGCCGCAAACTGCACGGGAGAATATTATACTGTCAAAACACAGAGTAAGAGCAGTATAAACTTGGTCAATGGTCAACTGCAGGGGGGGGGGGGGTTATAATAAACATGCAGTATATAAAAATACTGCATGAAAAGCCTGTGTTTGTCCCTCTGTACCTTACTCTGTAGTGTTAATGGCGATTAAATATGACCAAAGAAACAATAAGTGAAAAGCGCAGGTTACGTATTAGGTCCGTAACCAGCGCACCCTTTATACCTAGCTACGTGCGAACAAAACGTAGCGCAGCGTAGCGTACCTTTATTGTGTATTGCACACCAAAGAACCAATACCTTAATAAGAGATCCTTTCGCAGTACTCTGACTCTAATCTGCGAATATACCTTTAAGGACAGTGTCCGTAATATACCTTATCGCTATATGCGAATAAACAGACACAACCACAGTATAGAAGTAAGGAGATAGGAACTCCGTAAAAAGATGTATTTAAGTCCCTAACGGACAAAAGGGGGGTTACAGAAATACAGGTATAACAAGTGATACAATAGTCTAACAATGAGTATAATAAACAGGCTCTACTAGGGGAAGAAAATACAGATACAGGATACAATCAGCCAACAATACAATGAAGATAAGTACCGTGAATGCAACCGTTTACCGTCCCATCAAATATGCGCAGCGCAGTCCGGTCGGAGCTCGCTATCGTTCAGGGTTGAACTATAGCCCGGTCGAAGGTCAGGGAAAGGAAGATGTGCCGAAGTGACCAAGGCCGCCCTGGGTCACCTATCTTATAGGGTCAGAAGGGGGAGGTCAAAGGCCCTTCCTATTGGTCGGAGGTCGTATGTCAGGTTCTCTGTGATTGGGGGTAAAATGATGCACCTGGTTTGAATAGGTGCAGGGGAGTGAACTTTGGAGTTCTTTGTTTGTTGGTATCGTCGTCAGGGCTTGTAAATAGCAGTAGAAACCGGTTACAACTAGATTCTTTTGTTATATACTGTACTTTTAAACAGAAACTGTCTTGGAGTTATGGATTTTGTCCATAACTATCGGACCGTATGTATTGCGAAATATTCGCAATGACCGGAATACTGCGCATAAGAAACGTAACGTAACGATACTAAACCTGATACAGACGGATGTATGCAATGCTAACTAAACTATGTGTGGCATTCTAAACCTTTAACTATATTTTATTTAGTGTCAGTATGTTCTTATGAATTTATGTGTAATAGTATGGCTACGCTTCTGGTCCACTTTGTCGCACAGACTCGGGTATGGAAACTTTATTTGCGCAACTCTGCGAACCAAAATGGCGGCCATACTATCCTAAAATGGCGTGTATGCAACTCGACTTTAACAGTCCACCCTTTAACAGTAAATATAAAACTGTTACAATACAAAACATTTTAAACAACAATACAGAAATTCATAATCCTAACAGAGAAATTTGGATCCGTGAATTGAACATATAAGGGGAGTAAACCATCTGCTCTTTGGCCGATCCAGGATCATGGATAAACGATGGGCCGCATTTATCGAACAATCTACTCAGGGTGACGAAGGATAATGTACAATTTTTGGGATAAAAATAAAAACAAGGGAGGTTACAACATATACACTTTCACAAATATGGTTTCTTTAAAGGGAGGTGGTTTCGATTCTAGGGTCATATACCAAACCCTGGTCTTCCTCTGCATCTCTCGTTCTTACACTCATGATTTCGGTACGTTTTGTCTTTCCCCGGGTCACCACCTTTAAACATTTGAACAGTAGCACAAAGACTATGATGGCACCACCGATACAGAGAAGGAGTTTTCCTATGTTAGCTATGATTCCTTGCGCCCATTCTCCTAAACCGGAGAACCAGTGCATTGGATTCAACCAGGAGGTCCATTCGCTGACTTTGTTACCTATTTCAGCCAGGCTGATATTGTGTTCCCTTCTAAATTCCCATTTAAGCTGAAGAATCTCATCCATCCGATGATCGATGATTTCTTCTGGGTCTTCAGTATTGTTGGTGATGGTGATGTATGTACAACATTTCACCCCAAACTATGTAGAGAGGGTGACACAATATCCTCCTGTCATAGCTGTCAGATAGTTCAACACCATCCGATGTTGGACTAGCTCTCTTTTATACGCTTGTAACTCCTTCCCAGTGTATCTAAAGGTGTCATCATAAATCTCAGTGATGTTATCTACCAAGCTGGCTAATGCTTGAATATACTTAAAATTTATGACTCCTCTGGCGGTATGGGTGATATCTAATGCAATGAGGAGTTGGATACCGAACGACTCGTGTATCATTTCCGAAGCTAGGGGTTCTTTCTTGATTGTTAAATCCCTTTTATGGATTTGATCATAATGGGTATGAGTGTAAGGAGGAGGTATACCTCTGTGTATGCTTACCATCTCCTCATGTGTGAGGGTCATCACTTCAGGTAACACTCTACCTAAATAACAAATTCCAACGTAGTTCATGGAGAGCCATTTGTACGCCCTCCTACCACAAATATAATAAACGTCGTCAGGGAGGAAATAAGGGACAGAGTATTTCATGATTTTGTCACACATTATCCATAAGAACATTCCTGTCCCCTGCTCCCTGACTTGTTCCTCACAGGTTTCTGGCTGTAAAGTCATATTACAGTAGCCGGCTGATACTCTGCCGGCCATCATTTTACTTTTCTTCACCGTGTAGACATATTTATAATGTCTCCCACTGGTGCGGATCTTTAACAATAATTCCTTATCAATAGGCTCTCCATCTGGACGCTGGGAGTAAGTTATTGTCTGGTTGTGCCATGTCACTTCCCAAGTACCAATCGTTCTGGAACTCGAGAAGTTCATACATACCAGGGACTTATCCACTTGGTATGGGTGTAATCTAAGACTAGGGGACCTGGTATACAGGTATCTCTTATCCAGTGGCCTCCCTTTATTTAATACGCTTATCTCTGAAATATTAAGCGGGTATGGGACTAGGCCTACACTACTCCTTTTATGTAGCACTTGTGAACACACCCAGCATTCTGTTTGGTTTAAGACCTTACCCACTAGTGAGTGGTAATCACTCAAGGGATGTCGGCCAGTAGTTGCCTTACTTGTCGACTGACATCGCTGGATGCATTCTTCTTCCATTTTCGGTTGACAATATCTACAGACACAGTACTCACCAGATAATAACCCATCACATAGCCCTTGAACTACGTTTTCCTCATACCTTTTACCTTCTCCTGTTATGGGTAAAGTATCAAGCTGATTTAGGGATTCTACTTCACCCATATCTGGGTCCATTATTACACTGTCAGAACTCCGCTCTGATCGCTCTAGAATGTGGCAGCCACCGAGTATCCTTGGATAAGGAAGAGGAAACAGGAAGAAAACAAGGAAATAGATATATAACTGTGAACCTGTTGCTTGGAGTCCTTCCATCATCTCTACCAGGGGACTTTTATTTGCTCTGCTCTTGGACCTTTGTTCGCTCAGGTTGCTTGACCTTGGCTGCCTTTCCGTCTTCCCGGAACAATGCTTCTAGCGACACTTCTTCTCTTTCGCTCTCTGCACACTGGAACTCTGGGTTACTGGCTTTCTTGCAGTGGGACGAATGTATCCAAGTCTCTCTCTCTGCGACTTTAATTGATGTAGTGCTGGTCAACAAAACTTGGTACGGTCCTTCCCAACGGTCTATCAAACAACCTGAGCGTAAAAAATTTCGGATCATAACAAAGTCTCCTGGTTTAAGATTATGACAATTCTCGGTAGGCATATCAGGTGTCAATAAATTCAGCTCCTTTTGTTGTTTCCTTAGCTGTTTGTTTAGCTTTAGGATATACTGTACAGTTAGCTCATTGTTACATTTGAGATCATCCTGTGGGTCTATCATGACGTGTGGCTGCCGACCAAACAATATCTCAAAGGGGGACAAGTTGAGCGGAGCCCTGGGAGTGGTCCTAATGCTATACAGCACAATAGGCAATGCCTCTGGCCATAACAACCCTGTTTCAGCCATAACTTTACCCAATTTGTTCTTAATAGTACCATTCATTCTCTCAACTTTGGCGCTCGCCTGGGGACGATATGGAGTATGAAGTTTACTATTAATCCCCAGGAGTTTACACATGATTTGGAAGACCTCTCCTGTGAAATGAGTGCCTCTGTCACTCTCAATGACCTTTGGGATACCATATCTACAGACAAACTCTTGACATATTTTCTTTGCTGTAAAGGTAGCAGTGTTGGAGGCAGCGGGGAAAGCCTCCACCCAGCTGGAAAACATGTCAACACATACTAATACATACTTCAAATTTCTACAGGGTGGTAACTGTATGAAGTCGATTTGTATTACCTGGAAAGGGCCTTCTGTAGGAGGAATGTGGGATGGCTCTGTTGGGATGGCTTTTCCAATGTTCTTCCTCAAACAGGTGAGGCATGACATTGCCACTCTACCTGCTTGAGAAGCGAACCCTGGTGCACACCAGTAGGCCTTTACCAGTTTGCACATACCTTCCTTCCCAAGATGTGTCAGCCCATGGGCCGCCTCGGCTAGACTAGGAAGATATGCCCTGGGGGCCACTGGTTTCCTGTGTCCATCTCTCCAAAGTCCGGTGGACTCTTGGCCACATCCCTTCGACTTCCATACTGCTCTTTCCTGTGGGGAACACAAATTCTGCATGTCTATCAGTTTGGATGTGGATACCATGTTCAGTGTACAGAGGTTTGTAGGATGGGTGGAAATATTTACAGGGCATGCGGCCCTTTTCGCTGCCTCATCAGCGCGGCTGTTACCAAGGGACACTGGGTCCTTCTCTGATGTGTGAGCTTTGCACTTGATAACAGCCACTCTGTCTGGAAGCTGGATAGCTCCCAGAAGTCTTCTAATGTATGTCGCATGCGCCACTGGTGTGCCAGCCGCCGTCATGAAATTTCGGAGGCGCCATAGGGCTCCAAAATCATGTACTACTCCGAAAGCATATCTGGAGTCGGTATATATGTTAACTGATTTTCCCTTGGCCAGTTCACATGCTCTGGTCAGTGCCACCAGTTCTGCTACTTGTGCTGAGTGAGGTGGTCCCAAGGGTTCAGCTTCCACAATACCTTCTCCATCTACTACTGCGTAGCCTGTGCACAGCTCTCCCGTCTCCGTTTGTCTATGACAGCTACCATCAGTGAATAAGGTTATGTCTACCTCACTTAATGGGCTGTCGCTTATGTCAGGACGTGCTGTAAAGGTCTGATTCAGGTAGGTCATGCAATCATGTTTGTCCTCACCTTCACTAAACTCTGCTTTACCATATTCAGCAACATTCCCATCACCCTCCACCCTTTGTGCCTTGGAGGGCACATGAGGAAGGAATGTGGCTGGGTTTAGTGTGTTGCATCTTTTGATGGTAATATTTACTGGGGCCATCAGCGCCAGTTCCCACTTGGTGAACCGTGCTGAGGACACATGACGTGTTTGAGCAGAATTTAGGAGGGCAGAGACAGCATGGGGAGCATGAACAGTTAAATCGTGTCCTAACACCACATCCTCACTCTTGTTTACTAGTTGTGCTATTGCGGCCACACTTCGTAAGCAAGTTGGGAGTGAGCGTGCTACTGTGTCCAGCCACTGTAGTACGCTACTGGTCGGTTGGCATCACCATGTTTTTGGACAAGTACTCTTGCCGCACACCCAGCTGATTCAGTTCCGTACAGTTCAAAGGGTTTCCCATAATCTGGCATTCCCAGTGCTGGGACCTTTGTTAGGCTCACCTTTAGTTCCTCGAAAGCCAGCTCAGATTCCTCAGTATGAGAGACCCGGTCTGGCTTAGTTGAGGAAACCATCTCTTGTAGTGGTAATGCCAGAATAGAGAATCCTGGGATCCAATTGCGACAGTGTCCACACATGCCTAGGAACGTACGGATCTGGTGCTGGGTTTGTGGCAGTGCCATGTTTCGAATCGCTTGGATTCGGTCGTCGGTGAGGTGTCTCAGCCCTTGGGTAAGGCAGTGGCCCAGATACTTAACCCTGGTCTGGCATAATTGTAGCTTATCCTTTGATACTTTATGTCCTGTCTCTGAGAGATGCATCAGCAGCTGTCTAGTGTCATCCACTGATGACTCCAGTGACTCAGAACACAACAATAAGTCATCGACATATTGTATTAGTATCGAACCACTCATTGGTTGAAAGGATTGTAAACAATCATGCAAGGCCTGGGAGAAGATGCTGGGGCTGTCTATGAATCCCTGGGGGAGTCGTGTCCAGGTATACTGTACTCCTCTGTAGGTGAAGGCGAACAGATACTGGCTGTCAGGGTGTAAAGGGACAGAGAAAAACGCAGAACACAAATCAATGACTGTGAAATGAGTACAGTGAGGTGGGATTTGCATTAGGATGACAGCTGGGTTTGGCACTACGGGGAATTGGCTCTCAACTACTTTGTTTACCCCTCTTAAATCCTGCACTAGTCTGTAGCCCCTCCCCCCGCTCTTTTTCACAGGAAAGATGGGACTATTGGCCGTGCTGGAAGTTCTAACTAGGATTTCCTGTTGGAGCAATCGCTGGATCACAGCGTATACTCCTAGCTCAACTTCAGGTTTTAAAGGGTATTGCGGTATTTTTGGGGCTATCCTGCCTTCTTTTAAACGGATCTCTACTGGAGCTACATTTGCCATCAGCCCAGCATCCTGTCCATCTTTAGTCCAAAGGGAACTCGGTATTTGTGCTGTAATTTCAGCTACCCTAGATGGATTTGACTCTATAACAGTGGAATACAACATTAGCCTCTGAGGACTGTCCAGCATATCTTGCACTTCTTGTGTAAGATTTCTAGGAGTGTCCAGGAATACCCCATCGGGGGTGCAATAGATGACACATCCCATTTTACATAGTAAATCTCTACCGAGGAGGTTAGTCGGGGCCGCTGCAGCCAACAGAAAAGAGTGTTTGGTATGCAGAGGCCCGATTGTAACCTCTGCTGGTTTCGTCAGTGGGTAATGTTGTATTTTTCCTGTTACCCCAATTGCTGCTACTGATTGGTCGGTGAAACCCAAGTGAAGAGGAGTGTTGAGAACAGATCTGGCCGCCCCTGTATCAACCAAGAAGGTTTGCCTTACTCCAGCTATATCAACCTTCACCTGAGGTTCCTCTCTAAGGTGTTGTGTTAGTCTAACTGGCTGTAGGATACAGGTATGACCTGTTTCCTATTGTCTTACCTGGGTTGCCCTTAGTACAGTGTCAGCCATCAGATGGGGAGGAGGCATGTTGCGTGACCTGTCTGTCTCCTCCCATTGTCTAGTGTTTGGGTATCTCCTTGTCTCACCCTGGTGAGGCTCCCATTCTCGCCTATGTGTTTTGTAACTCCTGGGGTTTCTTGACTTACATTGTGCTGAGTAGTGTCCTTCCTTATTGCAGTTGTAACAAATAATCTGCTTTCTACCTGTGTCCCTGGTGTTTCGTTGGCATGCAGGTTTATTTGGGGCATTTGTAAGAGCTTGGATGCTAACCATCATCAGTTTATCAGTTTGCAGTTCTCTGTGCTTCTTAATGTTACGGTCGTGGTCCACAGCAGATTCCCGTAGGGCATCCACTGTCATTCCACGCCAATTTGGGAAAGAGGTTTGGACTCTGGCTCTCAGATTTTCTTTAAGCCCTTCCACCAGCATAGAGACAATCATCTCCCTCAGGTGGGGGTTGTCCTTAGGCTCGGAGACACCAGTGTATTTTGATACCGTTTTCAAGGCCCTGGTGAAATAATCACCAGCGGTTTCACCATCCTTTTGCTTTGATGGTGAAAATCTTGCTATATTCCACTGCCGCAGGAAAATATACTCCCAATTGTAAGTTGATTAGGCGTATATTTTCCTGGTTGATCTCATCATTTATCTCCCTATCCACTTTCAATCCACTGTCCTGAATGAATTTCGGGATGTCTATGTGGGTAGGGAGACAGGCCCTCAACATGATTCTCCAATCCTTGTTGGTGGGTTCATCAGAGTGTGACAGGCTCACTGACACGGTGTGGTGCAAGATGGCGTACCTTGAGCTGGACCCTCCGGCTTCCGATGTTCACCGCTTCTTCCTGGAAGACCTGTAGCAGGGGATAGGACAACCCAAGGAGACCCACAGAAGACAATACTTATACGCTTAGCAGCAACAAATATTTATTTAAGGAAGATATGTAAACCAGTTGCTGCAATACACTCACATCAAAAGAATGAAATTTGCAATGATCACATTAAAGAGAATAACTGCACAATAAATAACATCACAGCCACAAAAATATGGAAGATAAAGACCTTAAAGATAATTACGCTAAAGAGAATGATATTACGTCACTGAGACACGTCACTACACATATAACACTATACCACACTCTGCCAGGTGGCACTACACATCCTGCGTATGCTGAAATACAGTCTCTGAGGCAATCAAACAGTTACTAAAAAAACGGTCCCACGAAGAAAGGTCCTCACAAGTACAAGGGTCAGGCCCTAGTTTAGTGTGCACACTACTTTCATATGGACCCACGACAGGGTAACTAACAAAAACGATCCTCATCAACGAGGGGCAGGCAGATTCCCGTTTCCTGGGGCAACCTCCTGTATTAAGTTAGCAACAGGCCTCAGAAGCACTCTGTACATATAGAGGGCCTTCATCAAAGGGAGTCTCACTGGATGCCTGGTGCAGGGCTTTCAGGACAGAAATGTGACAACACAAAGTCCCTGTAGCTGGGGGTGACTTGGGGGATCTGTGATGGGGCAATATGGGTACAGGCTGGGTGGGGTATAGAGCACTCCAGTACCTTATATGTTGCTGGCTCCTGCCAGGTAACCACCAGCTGTGCAGCTCTTGTGTCTCCAGGTGCACCATGCACCACCATGCGGCTCCCAGCTCTCTGTATCACGTGCAGGGGTATGGGTCTCGATGTGTGCCTCTCCACTGTTCTCCTCTCTCTCTCTGCAGGGCCACTATTCTGCCTGCTGCCAGGTTCAAGTTACAAGCTGTCCTCCTCTCCCATTACTCTCTGGGCTGCTCTTCACATATCCAGCACACTGCTCTTTTTCACAGGGAGTTCACAGGGCTTTCTCCTCTCTCCACACTCCCTCTCACACTGCTGCTGGGATCACCTCTGACCTTCCAGTTTCCTGTCTGCAGGGGAGCTGGGACACTAGCTGACTCTGTTAACCCCTCACAGCCCTGCTGACAGGGGAAAGGACCTGTTCTGGCAGCATTGGCTGCAATGTTAACAACCTGGGGGTACAGGCATAAAAGGGGTACCCCCTGGGGATCGCAGCTCTAACCGTGTCCATGGGTTTAGCATGGTCATCTTTCTGGTAGGTATCACACCCTCTCTGTCTGCCTTACCATAGGGAACCTCCAGTGTGCGTACAGGGTATGTTTGTACCACATCCGCATTACTGGGACCTGGTTGGGAGTCGGCTGTGTCTGTGCTGTGTGGTGCTATCTTACCTGAGTCCATGACTATGCTGTTGGCATCAGCCGTCTCCTCTCCCTGTGCAGGGGCCCCAGCAGCAGGTTTTGCTGGTTCAGCCTTTCCTTCAATCATGTTAATTGCATGGGAGACGGCCAGTGCCAACAGCTGCTCGTTTTCCTCTCGGGTTTCCTTATAAGGGGATAAGACAGGATACAAGTTAGCAACTGTTACATTATTACTCATGTCTTGCTTATTAGTTATTAACCCCTTAGGCACATATGGGGGTGGGGGGCGGTAGCGGCTGCATTCTTATTGTGGCTGATTGTATCTGGCATTGCCAGACATTTGATTCCCCATTGTTCCTGCCCTTCCTTCTGCCACAATTTAAGAATTTCTATGTGCTTCACTCTCTTCTTATGACTGGAGAGTAGACATATTTCATCTTTTACTGCCGATAAGATTTCTGGATCAAAGCTACCAACACTGGGAAATTCTAACTTGCTGCCTTGTGTCATCTTTTTCCATTTCTTTTGGTAAACAACTGCTCGTTCACCGTGCTTACAGCACATAATGAAGGCTGCCGACCCTTTAGGTCGACTAGCTTCCTCCCTAACTGACACGTTATCACTGCGTGACCCGTTATTACCCATAATTACAGGAATAAACGTTCACAGCTAGTAGACACCGGTGGGTTATTTAAGTTGAGAGCTCCCCAAACACTCACTTCTCAGCGACCTAGAACGTTCCCACAATCAAGTGAGGCGCGAAGGGTACGAGGCAATAATACTCAATCACCAAGTCTTTCAACTGGTAGCGAACTACTAGCCAACTTGCAAGGTGCGGCAGTTTTTCCAGGGCACAACAAACTTGTTTTCCTGTACCCCCAAAAACTGTTTTTTCTAAATCAGCTGATCGGATCACTGGGTTCCGATTTAGCTTCTTGTACCCTCCTAGTGGATCAAAATAGGTAGTTCCACGGGAGGGGCAGTTCCTATGGGCACGTCGTCACGTGCACCCTGTCCTACCTGGACTGTCCTACTGGACTACACTGCGCTTGAGTCGTGCCGTCACACACCCGTTCGCCTCAGTTTTGTTTCACACTGGGCGCTAGTTACACCTTGGTCTTATGCTTAAATTTGAAATATTTCTGTACAGAAAAATCTTCCCAGGCTGGTAGCTTCTCACTAGGTACTTATGCAGGTATAAATCCCTTTTAAATAGCTATAGGAATCTATTAAAATAATGCTTGAGTTGCCTGTCTATGAGAAAATGAACAAAAAGAAAAACTTATTTTCTCTTATTAATCACCGCCTTATCCACAGTATATTACTATACTGTTTTAAATAAAGCTAGTGATTCAATACTGTTCACCTTTGCGTTCCTATGTGTGCTGCATGTGCAGTGCCAGTGAACAGCCACGTGTGTACGTGTGTTTTGTTAAACCTGTTCACAGGCCGCCAATGAATTGGCCACCCACGTGTTCTATAGTGTATTTGCAAGGTTGCGCTCGAGTTTCGCTATACGCAGTAATTGCGCCTAAATGTGGAATAAATCCCTTAACTTCGTCCGAAAGTTACGTATCAAGATGCGAAATAAGTCCCACACTTAATCCGTAAATCACGTACAAAGATGCGAAAATTTCTCCGATGTGAGCACGTGCGCGCGCACCTTGAGTAATACACAATAGACGCTTTACGTTACTGAAAAAGGCCCAGAACTTATCGCTGTCCCTGGCCCTGCAGTAACTAACACTAAAGTTATAGTTTTGCACAGAGGGGATCCTCTATGTACTATAATAAAACACAGGCCTTTGTCTCCACGTGTGCGAACTTTATCGCACGTGGCACATATACTGTAATAAACAAGCAACTCAAGACACTATACCCCGTTAAACTACTTGTGGCAGGCAGAAGTACAGTTTACTAAACACTTAGATATGCTTTAAAAACACGTGGCTTAATGTTTCCTTGGATTTCACTTATTGTACTTCGGGTTCAACGCTAGCACTTCTCGAACCCCGCACCGCCGCGGACCTGGCCTATCCAGCAATGGATAATAAATACTTCCACCCTTTTGCTGGTATAGGTCAGGCCGCGCGCCTGGTACTGAGCTCTAGAATGTGAAACGGACGGACGATGCCCCCAATTGTTAATGGCGATTAAATATGACCAAAGAAACAATAAGTGAAAAGCGCAGGTTACGTATTAGGTCCGTAACCAGCGTACCCTTTATACCTAGCTACGTGCGAACAAAACGTAGCGCAGCGTAGCGTACCTTTATTGTGTATTGCACACCAAAGAACCAATACCTTAATAAGAGATCCTTTCGCAGTACTCTGACTCTAATCTGCGAATATACCTTTAAGGACAGTGTCCGTAATATACCTTATCGCTATATGCGAATAAACAGACACAACCACAGTATAGAAGTAAGGAGATAGGAACTCCGTAAAAAGATGTATTTAAGTCCCTAACGGACAAAAGGGGGTTACAGGAATACAGGTATAACAAGTGATACAATAGTCTAACAATGAGTATAATAAACAGGCTCTACTAGGGGAAGAAAATACAGGATACAATCAGCCAACAATACAATGAAGATAAGTACCGTGAATGCAACCGTTTACCGTCCCATCAAATATGCGCAGCGCAGTCCGGTCGGAGCTCGCTATCGTTCAGGGTTGAACTATAGCCCGGTCGAAGGTCAGGGAAAGGAAGATGTGCCGAAGTGACCAAGGCCGCCCTGGGTCACCTATCTTATAGGGTCAGAAGGGGGAGGTCAAAGGCCCTTCCTATTGGTCGGAGGTCGTATGTCAGGTTCTCTGTGATTGGGGGTAAAATGATGCACCTGGTTTGAATAGGTGCAGGGGAGTGAACTTTGGAGTTCTTTGTTTGTTGGTATCGTCGTCAGGGGTTGTAAATAGCAGTAGAAACCGGTTACAACTAGATTCTTTTGTTATATACTTTTAAACAGAAACTGTCTTGGAGTTATGGATTTTGTCCATAACTATCGGACCGTATGTATTGCGAAATATTCGCAATGACCGGAATACTGCGCATAAGAAACGGAACGTAACGATACTAAACCTGATACAGACGGATGTATGCAATGCTAACTAAGCTATGTGTGGTGCTCTAAACTTTTAACTATATTTTATTTAGTGTAAGTATGTTATTATGAATTTATGTGTAATAGTATGGCTATGCTTCTGGTCCACTTTGTCGCACAGACTCGGGTATGGAAACTTTATTTGCACAACTCTGCGAACCAAAATGGCGGCCATACTATCCTAAACTGGCATGTATGCAACTCGACTTTAACAGTAGGAGCCCTGACAGGCTCAGCGCTGCCTTTGATTAAAAACCCTCCCGTAACAAGGCAGCTGCTGCTGCTATCCTTCATGGGCCTGAGCAGCATATGATGAGATCCACCAAGCAGAGCTCAGCACAAGCCACTCAGCCTCTGACCTCTAATGCATTGCACACTTGTGCAGTCAGTGTGCCTTGATTCCTTATGCTTAGCACCATTCATCATTGTCACATTGGCAGATGGGTGAAGCTGCAGCACTAAATATATATATTTTTTTGTAATACATGCCAACCACAGGGGGGCCCTAGATAGAGGGGGGCCCAGGGGTACTGACCCCTTGTGCCCCCATTATAATCCGGCCCTGCCTGCCCTTACTGTATAACATGGCGTTACATGTGTGAGAAACCCTCTTGTGTTATTGTAAGTGTTCTCCCACCAAATAAAAAAAAACTAACAAAAAACACCACCTTGCCCTGTACATATTCTGAAAACATTTAGAAATACCTGAATACGCTAATACTGTACCTCTCATTAGTGCAATTTAACATCAATTTGTGCAAATTTCAGATAAAATAATTATATGTAAATGACCACAGTATCAGTTGGAGCCTATGTATTACTATGCTGCAGGCTGGTGAGTAATGCTTTGGCATGGAGCAGATGTCAGGGGAAGCTGTGATAGCAATGGGACAGAGATGAGATTGCCGTCACTTAGCCCCAATCTGTGGCCCTGCAGGGGAGGTGCTTATGGGGTAGTGGGTGGGGCTTTATTATAAAGTTTGTAGAAATATTGTGTAAATTACTCAATACATGGGAATACATATTCTCAATAGCTGGTTTTCTCTATGCCAATAACAAAAATGGCCGCCGGAGTGCAGTGCTGAGAGCTGATTGGCCATTTTGAATCCTATGGACAGGTATAAAACCCATGCAGACTGGAGCATCAGTGGCATTTGATGAGTTGAAGCGGTTGATGCAGTTTATGCGGATGTGCTAAACTCTTGCCTCTGGAAGAGCGAACTAGACTGTTTCGGCATCTAGTGTTATTCTTCCAGCTTTGGATCGTGATATACAGCGCACAATAAAATCTGTGCTTTCCCTGGATTTTTTTATTTTGTATTTTCCTTTTTAGCATCTAACATCTGGAGATGAGCAGAAGAGAGCTGAGACGGCTCCTCCAGGACCAGAGCAGATGGAGGAGCCGTCATGAAGATCCTGGTAAGTGATATGTTAGGGGCAGTGATTCTATACTAAGGGGGCAAATTGTCAGAGCCTGGAGAGAGATGAAGTACCAAACTATCAGCTTCTAACTGCCATCCAAAATGACAGTAACTGGCTAGTGCTTTATCTCTCCCCACTGTACCTTACCTTTCTACAAGCTGTGATAAATCTCCCCCTATGTCCTCTCACCCTGTGTGGCATGCGGGGCGGCAGTTGGAGTTAGCTGCACATTAATATATGTCCTACCTTATACTCTGGGGGAGATTTATGGCAGCTTGGAAAGAGATAAGATGGAGAGAGGTAAAGGAGACCATTTATCAGCGAGTTTTTGAGATGTAAAACCCAATGTGTATGATAAGTGTTGCTCCAGCCAATCACCTCCTGTCATGTGTCTAAAAATTGACAGTTGGGGCTGATTGGCTGGATCACCATTTATCATACACATTGGGTTTTAAATAGCTAAATCTCATGATAGATGCGCCCCAAAGTGGTGTATGTACTAAAACTTGGAGAGAGATATAGTGGACAGAGAATGACTGCCAACTAACCAGCTCCCAACTGCCATTTTTCTAATACATCATGTGACTTGGCAGCTAGGAGCTGATTGGCTGGTGCTTAATCTCACTCTCCAAGCACTGAGAAATCTCCCCCCATGCCACCTAAGGAAGTCCATTTATTTATATATGCAAAGTCTATCTAATTTATTCATGTCGCACGCAACCAATAAGCGAATGTCCAGAATTATAATCAATGAATATTATTTATAAATGTAAGCAGATGAAACTGTATCATGGATTATACAATATAATAATACAGGTATTATAATTAATAACGATTATTACACCAGCATCCTTAACTACAGTTAACCTCAGTGTTATATATGTGTATGTGAATACAGTGCGGGAGGCGTGGCTATACAGTAGCATGAACGAACTTGATTGTCGGCCATTTTGGGCCAGAGCACATGTTGGTCTGCCGCATGGCATTCCGCCATTTTGTGGTAGACAATGATGAACACGACCCTGCATCAAACAACACTCACAATCCGGAATATAACTTGCACATTCAGCAAACACACTAAACCTGCAGCATACACAATTAAAATATCATTAAGCTACAATGTACTTCTCTGAACAGAGCACCTAAATGGCACTATACAATCCAAGGCCTAGCTATACCATAATCACATCACATGGCATTACACACACACCATCCGAGCACATGCTAACAACACTTGTTACATATAAGTTGGTTTTATCCGCCAGTTTATCTAGATATTCTCACTGGATATTACACAAAGCATTCACACACTGGATTTAGCACAGATGCTGGTATCCATACATGCTCACGCATAGCCAAACACATGCTTTCAAATACATGCGTCCCTTTGAGCAAACACACACTCTTGAATACAAAGAGTCCATTCAATATACTATAAAACTCTTCTTCACAATCAATCAGCTGCTGGAACAGTCGATCTAACAAAGACATGCTGTAGGCCGAAGCTTTGGCACATGTTACCACAGGAATTCCAGGCCTCCTTCATCCACCATGCTCAAATCAGTTAAATCACTACAGCTTATCCTTCTTATCACGTCCAAATCCACATGTAATGGAAGGAAACTCCCGGTGAGGCCAGACCCATCCTCTCTGCGTCGAGTTCGAACAGCAACTGCCTGTGTGGTTCTCTCTTGCTTTCCAAGAGAACTCTCGGGGGAGGGGAGAATCCATTCATTCACATTGTATCAATAGCCTATAGACACGCCCCCGGTTACTGCATTTCCTGGGTGGTTAGCTGGTGTTTGGGAATGTTAATGACTTCATCTCTAATGCTGGTTTTCTGTGATTACTCTAATGTGAACTTATAATTTGTATAAGATGTGAGTGAAACAAGATATGGAATTCTAATAACTGTCATCTGATAGCTAATATGATTCCAATCATTTAGAGACTAAACTTGGCATTATGAGCTAAAATGTGTAACTTGATATGCAATATTTCCTGGCTTATGGGATAAAGATTATTTCATCTCAGACTATATTAATGTTATGGGCATGGTTAAAAATCTTAATTATGGAAATTATATGCTGGGAAAATTAGGCATTGACAGTCGTCCCTTTGACAGTATATAAAACTGTCACATTAAAATTAATAATGCATAATTTCCGCATTAATTTTCATAATTCATAAAATTGTAATATTTTTCATAAAAATATTTTTCATTGATAAAATTTTTTTTTTTTTTGAAGTGTGGAACATGTGTGTATATGTAAAAAGAAGGGGATGTATCATTTTTGCGCAATGGCTAATCCTAGATTAATAATAAATGGGGGAGTGCATTTACTTAACGCCGGCATGTCCGGACCATGACCTCACAATAGTTGCAGGGCCACAGCCCAGACACACACGACTGAATGATACATTTGGGGAATGTATGTGTAGATGTCTATGTGGGTGTAGTGTTCCTGCATAGGTGTTGTGTTACCTACCGCAGGATGTACAGGGGTGAACAACCTTCATATGTCCTACAAAGGATGCTGGGAAAACATGGATGAACAACATAACAAACAATTTAACAGAGTATTATAAAGATTTCCTGAAAGAGTGGAGAACAGTCATTTCTCCTTGTGCAGTTAGTGGATTAAAAACCTGGATAGACTTTCCCAGGACAAAAACCGTCTAAGCACTTTTGGGTCATTCCTAATGTCTCTTGACATTAAAACTAAGGTCTAAAAAGTCTCTAGTGGGTCTTCTGCGCATCACGACGTGGGGTTGTCTAGGGGTCATCATTCTCTTGGTCGTCTTGTGTCCTTCGTCGGCTCTTGGGGCTTTCTAGCTGGGTTCCTGTCCAGTCATCTGTCGGTATCCAAGTCGTCATCTCGAGGACGATCATCTGTCTACAGCTGGGCTTGTCTTTTCTTATCCATTGCATCTGTAGGAAAAAGAAGTATCAATATTTTTTTATTTCCACCTTTTTTCCTACCATTCTTGGCATCTTGTATTCCATCCGATCCACTTGTAGACTTCCGATAGTTCTGTAGTCGACTTGTTTCCCTGCAGAGACATAAACAGAAAGACTTTCCCAAGCATTAAAGGTATCCCGCCTCCCACATCTGCGAAGCTTCTACACTCTAGAGTGCTACAGTTTAACCCTCGCCTTACTGTCTCTTGACACTAGGTGGCGCTCTAATTTATTTAAGGATATTTCTACCCTGTACTACCAAACCTCTTTCAGTTTAACCTCTATACCACTCCATATATTACAAATACAGTTTTCTGAGCCAAATAATCTGTGTTCTTCTTCGGAAAAATGTGACTGGAGGAAGTCTGAGATATTCAGCTTCCGTTTTGATATTCAATTTCTCATTTTCCTCTTCTCTGTCCAATCACTAGGGACTATCAGTTATTTGACATCTGGACCTAACACTATCAATATCTTGAGATTTTTAAATCTCATTTAAAAACACTGTAATATATATCTCGTTGTCTAGGGGATGAAACTTTTTCAATGTTAGGTCCATACGCTCTCCATGCAATTAGGAGCAACAGGGGTTTCCAAATCCAATGCGTCACATTTGACCGGGTCCAAACACAGCTCTTTCCGGCTTAACTAAACAACAAAAGAAAAACAAATCTTTAGACACCTTACATGACATATGTCTGATTCTGAGAACCATCAAAACAAACAATAACAATCAAACAAACAAAAGAGAGAACATACAGACTACCTTCCATTTCTCCTTACTTGATTCCTAAGAACCTGAACTGACAATTACATCACATACAAGTCACCACTAGGTGGCTATTAACTTTTAACCACTTCCCTATATCTATGTGTTTACATACATATGTGTCATGGGAACTATATGTCATGTAATGAACAAGCATGTTTCAAAAACAAATTTCCCAATACGTCGTCACCCTGGTACCGAGGGCGGATCGTATGCAGTACTCCTTTGAATAGAACATGTTATCTTGTTCTCTACCTTTCCTCGTGTTCTATACCTGTATTTCTTACCATAGTCTAAACCTTCATGTGTTCGTTGTAATCTTATGTTCTACGCTTAAATCTTTAATCTACTTGTTAAAAAGTGGAGAAAGAAAGTTAAGGAGTCTTGCTAGTTACCGTTCTTCATTTGTGCGACATCTCTGCTTCTCTATACCTACAGCAGTTATTAACCTGGGGATGTAATTAACTTCAAATACAATTTGGCATTCTCAATTTATCTTGTTACCTTAATACTTATTACCTGAGTCAGTGTGAAACCAGTATACCTACTTCTCCAGCTGTGTCAATTTGGCGTCAACCGTACCGTCTCTTACCACTTGGGAAAAACAGCATCCTCTCTGGCTGTTTGACTCCGCCTTACATTTGACTTCTCTCGTCTCGGAGTTGACAGCGGTCTGGAACATTACTTCAACACTTACTGATCCTTAACAAGGGGTTGACACAGGGTATAGGTTAGTCAGTTTCACAATTTCATCAGACCCTTTAGAATAACTGGTCCCATTATATACGAATGGGGGGGGGGGGGTATTGCTATTCCGCTTTAACAGTCTAATTGCACCTGTACCATCACTTTTCCTATTGCCATTGTCCTATACCACAATTTTAAACATTCACTATGTCTTTTCTTACCTCGCGTTGATGAGAGCAGACATATTTTCAATTCTTATTGTGTAATTCATCCGGTTCGAAGCTGCCAGTACCTGGAAATTCTACTATCTATATACTTCATCTTGTGGTGAGTCACTGCATTACTCACCTGTATGTCTACCTGACATTTCCTTTGAACTCAGCGGTCCTTCTTGGGTCCGCTCGGTTCTTCCCTAAATATCACAGTATCCCTGTGTAGCCCGTATGGGCACAGCTAGCAGAAACCGGTGGGCCGTTTATTCAGTGAGTCACTCCCAATTCACTCCTTCTCCACAAAATGGCACTATTCCGCACCTAAGCGTGAAGCCCAATATGCGAGGTAATGTACTCAATCACCAAGTCTTTCAACTAGTAGCGAACTACTAGTCAACTTGCAAGGCGCGGCCAGATTTTTCCAGGACACAACAAAACTTATTTTTCCTGTATCCCCAAAAACTGGAGGAGCTCAGCAGAATTCGAAGTTCCGATTTTCGCTCCTATACCCTTCCGGTGGATCAAAATAGGTAGGTCCACGGAAGGGGCAGTAAAAAAATGGGTACGTCGACTTGTACGTCGTCGCGTACCCCCGTGTGTCCTATTTCAACACACAAATCCTTAGCGCTAAGGGCAATCCTTTCACCACCCAGGGATTTCCACATCTGGGTACTATTCACTTAACTTTACTATCTATATTTCTGTACAGAAAACATTCCATGGTTGGCAGCTCTTCTACTGGATGTCACACGAGTGTTCCCTTGACTATCAATGGGAATTTAATCAATACTATTTGAATTTCTTGAATTTTGAACAATAATAAAAGAATCCTGTTTGTAACTCAACAGGAGTCTTACTCAATTTATTAATTATCACACAATTAATTACCACTACCCATCCTTGGGCATTTACCTGTACAGCGTACCTAGGCAATCACACGCGCCAGCACATGTGTCCATCACGCAAACAGTGTCTCAATGAGCGGCAGACGTTGACACCCATGTGTCCGAGTCCCGCCTTCTTTTGCATACTTCGCAACATATTTGCCTCCTTATATAGGCACTTCACTTCTACTTATGTGGGTTCACACAATGCCACTTGGCATGGTCTCTATCCCACAGTAACTTAACTATTCAAGAAATCCAAACAGTACACTCTTTCTATAACATTTGTGGTTAGCAAGGATATGGCACTATGAATTTAACACCTCTTACACTACTGTAGATATCTCACATTCACAGGGGAAAAACAAATGCAATTTTACTCTTAACATGTACAAACTCCACACAATACAATACCTCTTACCAGTTTTCATGCACTTATGCATTTGGGATAAAGATCACAACAGAAAAAAAAAAAATATTTAGTCTCTATTTCGCCTATTCAAAACTACAGTCGCTGCTGGGAGAGTATAAATGAGCCATTCCTATTCAAATTCTACCTTTGGCTATGGTTGTAAGTCTATTGTCTCAACACCTTAATTTACATCTAAATACCCTCTGGCTGGCACTTTTAATGTTAAGAATCTTTCTTTGCTGTGTTGTTACATGTTTAGGGGAAATCTGTCTTTTAGCCTGGAATAAAAAAAAGAAAAAAATGTTATTTATCATATTTGGTAACAATTAGTTTCAGTTTCAGATTTAATACTTTAGAGTAACATTCAAATTTCATACTGCTTGGAATTTGTACATTTACTTGATTTTTCTATTGACTGGTATTTTATCTCTCGCTACTTTATCACTAAACAATACTTTTGTATTTAAAATACCTCTGGTTCAATCCTACCAATTATGGGAACGATAGTTCACAATTAAACAATCTATACATTGCTCACTTTTATTCTCAGTACTTACCACTGTGCTTAGTTATGCCATTATTGTATGCTAGAAAAGATATCTAAAAAAAAAATTTCCTTTCCTAGAACAAGCATTTTAACCCAGAAATCTTTGAAATACAAACAAACTGTTTACACAATTATCAATAGCTCCTTCAGGTTGAATAACTGGCTGCAACATACTTGCAGTTTATGACTATGCATATATACTTTATAATCCGCTTCTGCTGCAATTATAAAATTGTGCATTTTATTTAAAATTTGCACTGCTTATAAAACAATTCAAATTTTGTTAGAACAATTCAACCTGAATCAGCCCTTGCCAATCATATCTCTATTATTTAAAAGATAAACATCAAAAGGAGATAACATCGCATGAGAGAAAACAAATTATTATAACATATATACTTATAGAATCGCATCTTGGTATTTAAATATAAATAAATGATTTTCCTGTTGTCCCAAAGTTCAAATTAGTATCTTACAGAATATGCATATGCAGGCCCGGACTATCAGCATTAGAAAAACCCAAAACAGAAGCGAAAAATTTAAAATAATTATTTCTATTCTATATGTGATCCCTCCCTTGCTGATTGGCTCAAATCTGCATAATATTGCATATCTTCAAGTATATAATATCCCGCGACGAGCACGCATCTAAGGAAGTCCATTTATTTATATATGCAAAGTCTATCTAATTTATTCATGTCGCACGCAACCAATAAGCGAATGTCCAGAATTATAATCAATGAATATTATTTATAAATGTAAGCAGATGAAACTGTATCATGGATTATACAATATAACAATACAGGTATTATAATTAATAACGATTATTACACCAGCATCCTTAACTACAGTTAACCTCAGTGTTATATATGTGTATGTGAATACAGTGCGGGAGGCGTGGCTATACAGTAGCATGAACGAACTTGATTGTCGGCCATTTTGGGCCAGAGCACATGTTGGTCTGCCGCATGGCATTCCGCCATTTTGTGGTAGACAATGATGAACACGACCCTGCATCAAACAACACTCACAATCCGGAACATAACTTGCACATTCAGCAAACACACTAAACCTGCAGCATACACAATTAAAATATCATTAAGCTACAATGTACTTCTCTAAACAGAGCACCTAAATGGCACTATACAATCCAAGGCCTAGCTATACCATAATCACATCACATGGCATTACACACACACCATCCGAGCACATGCTAACAACACTTGTTACATATAAGTTGGTTTTATCCGCCAGTTTATCTAGATATTCTCACTGGATATTACACAAAGCATTCACACACTGGATTTAGCACAGATGCTGGTATCCATACATGCTCACGCATAGCCAAACACATGCTTTCAAATACATGCGTCCCTTTGAGCAAACACACACTCTTGAATACAAAGAGTCCATTCAATATACTATAAAACTCTTCTCCACAATCAATCAGCTGCTGGAACAGTCGATCTAACAAAGACATGCTGTAGGTTGAAGCTTTGGCACATGTTACCACAGGAATTCCAGGCCTCCTTCATCCACCATGCTCAAATCAGTTAAATCACTACAGCTTATCCTTTCAAATACCAATCTATATGTTGATCCATAATCTACCAACCGCTGCTATATGTAGCTATTGTGAAACACAATACAATCCATGATGATATCACATGGCTGAGCACATGGCACACAGCCGATAGGCCTACACTTTATGGCCTAACAATCTTTCATGATACAGGGTTGTAAATCTCAATCTAACCAGTAAAACATATCCTATCTTAACAGATCAAAACATCACTTTTGCTACTCATACTCCTCCTTCGCTTACAGTTATTTGAAACACATCATGCTACTCATACAATGAAATACAACATTTTTGGCTATGTATTATTGAAGCTAGAATACATCTTTCCTATATCTCACACGTAGCTCTCTGCAACATAATACTCCTAAACATCCAGTCCATTAATCATATCCTAGTCCTGGCGCACAATTCAGTTTGATGATACATATTTACTTATCACGTCCAAATCCACATGTAATGGAAGGAAACTCCCGGTGAGGCCAGACCCATCCTCTCTGCGTCGAGTTCGAACAGCAACTGCCTGTGTGGTTCTCTCTTGCTTTCCAAGAGAACTCTCGGGGGAGGGGAGAATCCATTCATTCACATTGTATCAATAGCCTATAGACACGACCCCGGTTACTGCATTTCCTGGGTGGTTAGCTGGTGTTTGGGAATGTTAATGACTTCATCTCTAATGCTGGTTTTCTGTGATTACTCTAATGTGAACTTATAATTTGTATAAGATGTGAGTGAAACAAGATATGGAATTCTAATAACTGTCATCTGATAGCTAATATGATTCCAATCATTTAGAGACTAAACTTGGCATTATGAGCTAAAATGTGTAACTTGATATGCAATATTTCCTGGCTTATGGGATAAAGATTATTTCATCTCAGACTATATTAATGTTATGGGCATGGTTAAAAATCTTAATTATGGAAATTATATGCTGGGAAAAATTAGGCATTGACACACCTTACCCTGTGTGGTATGCGGGTGGCATTTGGAGATGTGACCCCCATACATCTGTTATAAACTGGGGCGATTGGGTATTTTGCAGGTGATCGTGTAAACAAAATCTACAATGTACGGGGTTCACAGATGGCAGATTCTGAGCACAAAGTGATTGGGATTGGTAATGTAGGTTTTCATACAATCTAATATATAAAAGTAGAAATGTGTCTGTCCTTCTGTCTTTCTATACAAATCCACAATTTACAAGGGAAGATCGTGATATTTTACAAACAAGTGTATTAAAACATGGCTGAGGCAACGAAAAAAAATCCAAATCAAAATGAATTGTTGTTAATGTTTTATTAATTAAAAAACACAATTTTTGATGTATGCTCATATCTATGTTCAAGCATAACTCCGGAATGACTGCAGCAATTTACACAAAACTCGGTACACATATTACTTACAATCTGTGAACAAACAAACACTGTGGGGTAAGACAGCCCTAGGGGTGATGCAGCAGCACAGAGTATTCCAGCAGAAGCATAACTCCAGAATGACTGCAGCAATTTACACAAAACTCGGTACATATATTACTTACAATCTGTGAACAAACAAACACTGTGGGGTAAGACAGCCCTAGGGGTGATGCAGCAGCACAGAGTATTCCAGCAGCAGCATAACTCCAGAATGACTGCAGCAATTTACACAAAACTCGGTACACATATTACTTACAATCTGTGAACAAACAAACACTGTGGGGTAAGACAGCCCTAGGGGTGATGCAGCAGCACAGAGTATTCCAGCAGCAGCATAACTCCAGAATGGCTGGAAAAATTTACACTAAACATCCTAGCCGCAGATGTGTGACCTCTTAGCATATAAGACATGACATATAATAATTTATACGACTAAATCAGAAATAACGAATCGGAGGCATAGGTTTGGCAGAAAATTGTTAGCTGAATTTATTTAAATGGTTTAAGCTCATTTTGATTGATTATTAATTAATTAATGGTGGCCCAGAAAGAACGGCTATTCAAACTAAGCTCCACCCCAAACTAGCATACGTAATCCAGCCTAATTTAACAAGCGGTATCCACTCCACCTACTGCATTGACTACCCCACCCAGCCGGGTGGGATCGCTGACCCTGAACGGGTGATCCAGCGAAGGCCTAAGCCAATGAGAGGCAAGTGCACCGAAAACAAACCAGATACGCTGCAAACATAACTTAATAAAGATTTAAAATCTATCAACTTGCCGTTCTTTCCCGCCTATCAGCCAGCGCAATTAAACCACCCCCAAAACCACCCAATAGGAGAGGGAGGGAGAACTTTCTCAGTAAAAAGAGGATGACTCCTCCTTTTCCTGTCCCTATATCCCAGCTAACCAAGCCATTCCTAACAACCTTATTGGCCCACTCCGAGTCACATGCTAACCCAAGGTACACACCCAGCTTTGTATGTTTAAGTCACTCCATGTCTATTCAGCCACTGCGTTGTTCAAAACTTCATACACATATTACTTACAATCTGTGAACAAACACTGTAGGGATAACACACCCCTAGGACTGAGGCAGCAGCACCGAGTATCTCAGCAGACAGCATAACTCCAGAATGGCTGGAGCAACATAAACAAAACTTCGTACACATATTACAATCTGTGAACAAACACTGTAGGGGTAACACACCCCTAGGGGTGAGACAGCAGCACAGAGTATTTTAGCAGCTGCATAGCTCTGGAATGGCTGGAGCAATTTACACCAGACTTGGTACACATATTACTTACAATCTGTGAACGAACACTGTGGGGGTAACACAGCCCTAGCACCCCTAGGGGTGAGCCACCAGCACAGAGTATTTCAGCAGACAGCATAACTCCAGAATGGCTGGAGCAATTTACACAAAAATTTGTACACATATTACTTACAATCTGTGAAAAAACACTGTAGCAGTAACGCACCCCTAGGGGTGAGTCAGCAGCACAGAGTATTCTAGCAGCAACATAACTAAGGAATGGCTGGAGCAATTTACACCAGACTTGGTACATATATAAATTGCCATGTGTGAACAAATACTGTGGGGGTAACACACCCCTAGCACCCCCTGGGGCAGGACAGGCTAACCTGTGGCTCTCCAGATGTTGTGAAACTACAAATCCCAGCATGCCTTGACACAGTTTTAACACTCCCTTATAGCAAAACTGTGGCAAGGCATGATGGGATTTGTAGTTTGTCAACATCTGGAGAGCCACAGGTTGGCCAGGCCTGCCCTAGGGGGTGAGGCACTAGCACCGAGTATTTCAGCAGACAGCATAACTCCAGAATGACTGCAGCAATTTACACCAAACTTGGTACACATATCACTTACAATCTGTGAACAAACACTGTAGGGGCAACACACCCCTAAGCACCCCTAGGGCTGAGGCACCAGCACAGAGTATTTCAGCAGACATCATAATGGTGCCCATACACGGTCCGTTAAACGGATCCGTTTGGGTCTTAATTAGCATGCATCGTATCGGATCGCATGCCTAGTGCATGCCTAGTGCATGCAATGCGATCCGATACGATGTTTAGCTAGTACAAAAAGTATGTGCAGCACATACTTTTTGTACCGTACTATGTGATGCGCGGGAGCGCGCATCGCATAGTACAAAACGGACGGTCCGGGAACGGACCGTCTATGGGTACCTTAACTCTGGAATGGCTGGATCAATTTACACTAAACTTGGTACACATATCAATTACAATCTGTGAATAAATACTGTAGGTGTAACACACCCCTAGCGGTGGAGCAGCAGCACAGAGTATATCAGGACATGCATGATATGTCAGTGATGACAGGGCTGAATGCGACAGGGACAGTGACATGATGTGAGGAGAGGAATAGAGATAGCACGAACCCACACACTGGGCAGTATTCAATGAGAATACTGACGACGTGCAGTGAATCCTGTTTAGGATTCGCTGCACATTCGCCACTGCCCACCGCGTTCCGTAGCCTCGCTGGCTCCAGTATTCAACGGGTCAGGGGCTCACTGCCCCTGACCGTCGAATTTTAACTCCTGCGGCGATGCCGCAGGGAGCCTGAGGACGGCGGCAGGCAGGGAGATGGAAGTCTCCCTGCCTGCCTCAGAAGTTTGGGGGGGGGGGGGGGGAAATAAAAATAGCATGCCCCTCCTCAGAATAAAATTCCTGATTTTTTTACACCAAATGTAAAAAACAAAACACTTTATTTTAAAAGTTCAGATTCCACTTCACCATAAAAAGATAGCGATTGCTACTCGGTGAATCATGGCGAAAAAAACCTTGAAATGTTTTCACCATCTGGTCATTGAATAGGGTGATTCACCGTTTTAGTCAAAAATTCGCCTTACAGCACAAAATCGCCATAAAAACCTGGATCAGCTTAATTGAATACTGCCCCAGCAGCACATAGTATAACAGGAGATGCATAATGTGTTGTGCTCCAATGTAAATGAATGAACAACTAATGCTAGTTATACTGTGTGTTTAATATTTAAATAGATTTTTATTTATTTATTTACAGTTTATTATATAGAGCAGCATATTCCATTGTTTTGTAAACAAACATTCTTAAAATCCCGGGCAATGACGCCAGGAACACCAGCTAGTTGATAATAAATAAAATTATGAACTGTTGAAGAGTCTATGGGGGGAGGGATCTTGCACTGCACACCCTAATTATTAACACACATCAAGAGGTGCTATCATGCTGGGACTTGTAGTGCTACAAAGAAAGGACACTACAGTGCTGATGGCCAAGCTATAATAATTATAATAAGCTCTGCTTTCTAACATTGAGTAATAACAAGGTTTTTGGTATATTAATACTAGTCTGGTATTTATGCAGATTTATGAACTGCTTTTTTGGGGTACAAACATAGGGGGTTAAATGGCCAAAACCATGTGCACTGCAGGTGGGGTAGATGTTACTTGTGCAGAGAGAGTTAGATCTGGATGCGGTTTTACATTAAAGTGAGATCTATATTGCAGTGTAAAAATAAAGAAGTCAGTATTTTCCCTGCACAGAAACAAAATAACTCACCCAAATCTAATTCTCTGCACATTTTACATCTGCCCCCTGCAGTGCACATGGTTTTGTCCATCTAAGAAGGAATTTGCCAGAAGGAGTGAACCAGAATAACCCCCATAGTATTAGGGATCCACAAGAGTTGATGTCACCTTTTAAAAATCAGCAGATCTGTATTTGTTCAATATGATCTGCAAATTACGGAAATATATTTGTAATATATGGGCGCAGATTGGGGAATCTCTAAATGGGGGGGGATAATAACAGAATTTGTGAAATAGATTTTTTGTGGAGTCTGTGAATCATTTCTTTGTGATTAGTGATGTATGGGGGCCACAGCGGTACATGGGGCCTGATTCGGGTTCAGTTGTAGTTTTCCAAAAAAAATAAAAAATGCAACTGCTGACTCCAGCATGCGGAGGAGCGACCAGCACAGGACAAGGCCGCCCGCTTACTGGGTCCCTCCATGCGATGAGATGGCAAACTATAAAAATAACCTTGTAAAAATGCATTTTAATTTGAATTAATTATTTAACTTTATTTCAATGTACAAATAAAAGGGGATTTTGGTCCTACCTGTAAAATCCTTTTTTCTGAATCGATGGTGGACACTGGGACAGTGGGGTGTGGGTGGAGCTTCAGCTACAGGCACCAAGTAGAATAGAGTTCTTCAAGTGCAGCCCAGGCTCCTCCTCCTCCACGCCCCTACAGGCTTCAGTTTGTTTAACAGCTTACCCGCAAGGTACAGGAAAAGGAAGAGAAACAGGAAAGAAACCAGCAACCCGAAGGAAGAATAAGTTTCAGGAAGGTGTAAGCCGACCCCCATTACTGTAGATCAGTGTGCGAGGGCGGGCGCCCAGTGTCCACCATGGATTCAGAAAAAAGGATTTTACAGGTAGGACCAAAATCCCCTTTTTTCATTCATGCCAATGGTGGTCACTGGGACAGTGGGACGTCCCAAAGCTGTCCCTTTTACGGGAGGGAACGCACCTGAGCTGCACTGATGACGCGTTGTCCAAAAGCAGAATCTGCCCTGGCGAACGTGTCAAAATGGTAAAATTTTAGAAAGGTGTGTGGAGAGGACCAAGTGGCCGCGCGACACAACTGTTCTGCAGAGGCTCCCTGATGAGCCGCCCAAGAGGCCGCTACCGAACGCGTGGAGTGGGCTCTGATAGAGGATGGAACTGGCTTATTGGAAGATACATAAGCCTGTTTTATAGTTAGCCGCAACCATCGAGCCAGTGTCTGCTTCGTTGCAGGCCAGCCTCTCTTGTTTGCATCATAGAGCACGAACAGGGCCTCTGTCTTGCGTAAGGATTGAGTCCTGTTAACGTAAACTTTTAAAGCTCTTGTAACATCCAAAGAGCGTAACTCTGGGGAGTCCTCCAACTGGGAAAAAGCAGGAACAACGATATCCTGGTTTATGTGAAAACTGGAAATAACTTTGGGTAGGAACTCCTTTTTTGTTCTTAAGACTGCCCTGTCCGGGTGGAACACCAGATACGGGGATGCACTAGACAAGGCTGACAGGTCCGAAACTCTTCTGGCCGAAGAAATAGCCAGTAGGAACACTGTTTTCCATGTTAGCCACCTGAGCTCTGAGGATTCTAGAGGCTCAAACGGTGGTCTTTGCAGTGCTGAGAGCACCACTGTGAGGTCCCAAGGTTGGATTGGGGGTACAAAGGGAGGCTGTATGTGAAGGACGCCCTGCAAAAAGGTCTGTATAGCCATCTTCTTTGCTAACTTCCGCTGAAACAAAATAGAGAGTGCGGAAACTTGGACCTTTAAGGAGGACAACCTTAGGCCCAAATCCAGGCCCGCCTGCAAGAAGGCCAGGATCCTGGAAAGTCGAAACTCCCTAGGCGGAAGGTTCTTCTTCGCACACCAGGTGAAAAAGGCATTCCAGATTCGATAGTAGATCCGGGAAGAAGCAGGTTTCCTTGCTGCTATCATGGTTTTTATGACCGGTAATGAAAATCCCTTCTCTCTTAAAACTTCCGTTTCAAGAGCCACGCCGTCAAAGCTAGTCTGCCTAGATTCGGATGAAGGCATGGTCCTTGTACTAGCAAGTCCGGACGAGCTGGCAGTCTCCAAGGTGGCTGCAGAGACATCTCCCGAAGGTCTGAGTACCAGGCTCTGCGGGGCCAGTCTGGGGCCAGGAGGATTGCTGTGGTCCCTTCTTGTTTGAGGCGCCTGAGGACTCTTGGTAGCAGTGCCACTGGAGGAAAAATGTAGACCAGGGAGAATGGCCATGGAGCCGACAGGGCATCCACCAGATATGCCTGAGGGTCCCTGGACCGAGCCCCGTAGCGGGGTAACTTTTTGTTGATGCTTGAGGCCATTAGGTCTATTTGCGGGAGTCCCCATCTGTTGACTAGTTCCTGGAACACATCCTCGTGGAGCCCCCATTCGCCTGACTGTACCTCCTGGCGGCTCAGAAAATCGGCCTCCCAGTTCTGAACCCCTGGTATGTGTACCGCTGACAAAGCTCACAGGTGATGTTCTGCCCACTGCAGAATCGATGTTACCTCTCTCATGGCTGCTAGGCTCCTGGTCCCCCCCTGGTGGTTGACGTATGCCACCGCAGTGGCATTGTCTGATTGAATCTTCACCGGTTTGGAGTGAATCAGAGGGCCTGCTGACTTGAGGGCTAGCAGAATGGCTCTTAGCTCCAGTATGTTTATTGGGAGCAGCGCCTCCTCCCTCGACCAACGGCCTTGGAAGGAATGTTCTGCCAGAACAGCTCCCCACCCTCGGAGGCTGGCGTCCGTTGTTAACATCACCCATTGAGGGATGACAAACTGGCGCCCTTTTTGAAGGTTTAGAGGACTGAGCCACCATGTGAGCGACAGACGTGTCTGCCTGGACAGAACAAAGGTCTGCGATTTCAGGCTTGGTTGGGAACGGTTCCAGTGACGCAGCATTTCCCTCTGCAGGGGCCTGGAATGGAACTGCGCAAATTCCGCCATGTCGTAACAAGAGACCATCTTGCCTAGGACTTTCATGCACAGGTGCACAGAGACCCTGTGTTGCTTCAGGAAGAGTTTCAGGAGGTCTCTGAGGAGTATCCACTTGTCCTCCGGCAGGTAAACCCTGAGAGTTTTTGTGTCTATCAAGGCTCCTAGATGCACCATCCGCTGTGATGGGGTTGTTGAGGATTTTTTCCAATTTATGAGCCAGCCGTGGGTCTGCAGGAGGGAAATCGTTAGCTCCAGATGCCTCTGGAGTGTCTGTGCGGATTGAGCCAGTATCAAGAGGTCATCTAGATATGGTAGTAGACGAACGCCCTGGGCCCTTAGGGCCGCCGCCATGGTGGCCATAATCTTTGTAAAGATTCGTGACGCGGTCGACAGCCCGAAGGGAAGGGCTATGAACTGGTAGTGGTTGCTTTTGACTGCAAACCTGAGGTAGCACTGGCTGTCCGATCGAATTGGCACATGGAGGTAGGCATCCTGGATGTCCAGGGATGCCATGAAGTCCCCCGGTTCCAGAGCTTGCAGGATAGACCTGAGGGACTCCATCCTGAACTTGGGAACACAGAGATGTTTGTTCAGGCCCTTCAGATTGAGGATGGGTCGGTATGACCCGTCCGGCTTTGTCACCAGGAACAGGCTTGAGTAGAAACCTGCTCCTCGCTGAGAAAGTGGGACAGGTACTATGACCCCTGCTGCCAGCAGGGTGTGAATGGAGCTGGTCAGAGCAGCCGCTCTGTCCTTCTCCCGGGGCATGCTTGTTGTGAAAAACCGAGATGGTGGACGCCCCTGAAAGGAGAGGGAGTAACCCTGGGCCACTATGGTGTTTACCCACCTGTCGGTGGTAGTGGCCTGCCAAACCCCGGCAAATGACAACAGGCGACCGCCCACCTGATGTGGTTGGTGGGCCGTCTGATCCTCATGCTGAGGGCTTGTCGGCCTGTTTTGGGGCCTGACGGCGACCCGCCCAGGACTGTTTGGTCTTGGGAGCGGATGGACGCCTTGTGGGGGCCTGCGCCCTTGATGAAGGCTGACCCCTGGGCCTCCCCTGTGGACGGAAGGTCCGAAAGGACTGAGATCTAGACCTAGCCGGTGCCGAAGGCAGAAAAGCTGTTTTGGACGTTGCAATGGTGGCTACAATCTTGTCCAGCTCAGAGCCGAACAGAACCTCCCCTGAGAATGGAAGGGCCTCTAATGCCTTTTTGGAATCAGAATCTGCGTTCCAAGTACGCAGCCACAGTGCACGCCGGGCAGCAATTGAAGAAGCTGAAATTTTTGAGTAGAGGGCAGCTGCATCTATCGCTGCCTCTTCCAGGTATGTGGCCCCTTCCCTAATGAGGTCCACCGTTGATAACAATTCAGAGCGACGTGTACCTGAGGAAATCTGCTCCTGCAGGGAGTCAGCCCAAGTTGCAATTGCCTTTGCTACCCAGGCTGAGGCCATAGCTGGTCTTGCTGACACGCCAGCATTGGAGAACACTGATTTTAGGCAGTGTTCAATCTTCCTATCAGTAGGATCCTTAAGAGAGGCCACTGTAGGAATGGGAAGGGTAGTAGCCTTAACTAGGCGGGCTACATGAGCATCAACCTGTGGAGGCTCCTCCCATTTCTTACGGTCCGCTGGAGCGAACGGGAAGAAGGAAATCAGGCGTTTGGACACTAAAAACTTTTTGTTAGGGTGTTGCCACGCTTCAGATAAGACCTCATCTAAGTTTGAGTTTGAGGGAAAAAGAGCCAACTCCTTCTTTTTCTTTTTAAAAAGAAGTGTGTCAGGTGTTGTGGTCTGGGTGTCCTGTATATTGAGAGACATCCTAACAGCCTTAACTAAGGAGTCTACTCTGGACTGGGTCATTCTTTCCTCCTTATCAGGTTCATCTATGTCAACATCATCTATGTCAACATCACTGTCTGTGTCGACCAGCACCTGGTCGTCCAAGTCATCCCCAGCATCTGATTGGTTAGAGGCTAAAGGAGCTTGTGCTTTGCGTTTAGGTGGAGCCCTCAATGCAGATTGCAGAGAAGCAGACACCTGGACTAAATCCTGAACAGAGGAGGATAAACCCTGTACCCAGGCCGGCTCTGATGCAGCAACAGCAGGCTGAGCTGGCAATGGCTGCGCAGCAGACTCTCTGTTTGCAGCTAACTGAGTAGCTAACTCCTTCATGGCTGCTGAGAGAGTGGAAGCCCAACTGGGTTCCCCATGTGTTGGGACTGAGGGGCCCCCCAGGGAGTCCTGTGCAGAACAGCGTTCACACAAACCAGCTTGCTCCTGTATGGAGGAATAATTCTCCTTACAGTTAGTGCATGTATAAGCATGCAGCTTAGGTGAATCCCTAGCTGGCTTTGCTTTGGGGTTTTTCTGTGACATTTTAACACAGACAGGTCCTGTGTGCACTGGTTACAATAATACAGTGGACAGTAACACCCTCTGAAACTATAAAGGTATACAGATGGATGACAGTAGAAAAGACACTATACTCTCTGACACTCAGCTAAATACTGAGGTACAGAAGGCTGCAGAAAAACCTGTTCCTGTAGCGTGTAGAGGAGCAGGGATTCCGGTGCACTTCTCCCACAGTGTAGTCCCGCGTAATGGCGTCTTCAGTACGCTGCTGGGGCGTGGGGAAGCTAAGCTCAGGCGGGAAAACAGCGTTATGCCGCTCTGAGCGTGGAGGCGGGGAGCTGTGGATCAAGGCCCCGCCTCCCCTGGAACCATCAGTGCCCTGCGCCATTAACAAAAATGGCGCTCCACAGTACGGCTCCCTGGTGGTCTAGTGGCCGCGCAGAAAAGACTGGGTGCCACTGCCAGGGTCACCCGGGCTGCACCCCGCCCGGTGACTCGACCGCTAGCGGTGCGCACATAAAATGGTGCGCGCGTCCCCTCACATGGAGGGCCCGCTTACCTGTGGTGGAGCGCGGCGTCCTCCGTGTCATGAGGAGAGCGGCGGGTCTGGCTATGAAAGTCAGCGCGCCGCTGCCAGCCACAGGGGAGCAGCGTAACGCTGTCTCCGTGTAAAAAAAAAAAAAAAATTTAAAATAAAAATGAAGATTTCAGACAGGGCACGGAGCCCTGTCCCATGGTACCTGTGCCTTGAGGCACCAAGAAACAACTGAAGCCTGTAGGGGCGTGGAGGAGGAGGAGCCTGGGCTGCACTTGAAGAACTCTATTCTACTTGGTGCCTGTAGCTGAAGCTCCACCCACAGCCCACTGTCCCAGTGACCACCATTGGCATGAATGAAAAAATATTGTATACATACTGTATATTGATGAACTGGATTATTGCTATTTGGACATGTGCTATTCTATATTAGGAGCTGGGTTTTCATGTTTATCACTTGGAAATTGCCTAGTTAGCAAATGGATAAATACAGATAAAAAATGAAACAAAACACAAACACCTAAATGTTATTGCTGTAGATATTTTGGCTACTATATAATGTATATATTTTCAGATGACGCTTCGGAGACCGTGTTTGAGGAGAGGCTGCGGTCCGAGCGCAGAAGTCCGGATACCGGGGTGGTCGCGGGGGTCCCGCGAATCGCGGGAGGGGGGTCGCGGGGGTCCCGCGAATCGCGGGAGGGGGGGTTCGCGGGGGTCCTGCGAATCACGGGAGGGGGGGTCGCGGGGGTCCCGCGACTCGCGGGGGTCCCGCGACTCGCGGGGGTCCCGCGACTCGCGGGAGGGTGGAAAGCGGGGGTCCCGCGAATCGTGGGAGGGGGGGTGCGGGGTCCTGCGAATGGCGGGAGGGGGGGTCACGGGGGTTCCGCAAATCGCGGGAGGGGGGGTCGCGGGGGTCCCGCGAATCGCGGGAGGGGGGGTCGCGGGGGTCCCGCGAATCGCGGGAGGGGGGTCGCGGGGGTCCCGCGATTCGCGGGAGGGGGGGGGCACGGGGGGTCCTGCGAATCGCGGGAGGGGGGGTCGCGGGGGGGTCCCGCAAATCGCGGGAGGGGGGGGTCGCGGGGGGTCCCCCGAATCGCGGGAGGGGGGTCGCGGGGGTTCTGGCAGAGGGTAGGGATGTGCAGGAGTAATGGTGGATGGTGGCTGTGGAGTAATGGTGGATTGTGGGCGTGTACTGTAGCCCTGGCTGGGCGGGGGGAGGTGATGTCAAGGGGGTGGAACGTTAAACACATGAAAGTGAAACTGTTCTACACAGGAACGTTCTCCACAGGGGTTGAGTGACAGATCTGGCTAAATATATAAGAGATAAAACTAATTTGCAAATATGTTGGGAAATGGGGAAACATTGGTAAAATATTCTTCGGTACTTCTGTAATAGAACGGCGCCCACTAAGCAAATAGCTTTGTGGGATAGTCTGCGTAGTGAAATCGTATCGCATCGCATGCCATTATTGTATGGCATGCGATGCGATGAGATACGATTTTCCTATTTAATTTATTCACTGCTCTCTGTCAGTGAATAAATCAAAAAACTCGTATACGATGAAAAAATCGGGGTCCGATGAAAAAAATCGGATCCGATATCGGATTCGATATCGGACCAGATTTTACCTGTTATAATGGCATTTTATGTACTAAAAAAATCTGGTACGATGAAAAAAAATCGGGTCCGATATCGGATACGATTTTAACTGTTATAATGACAATTAATGTGGTATACAATTAAATGACATATAATGTCATTTATTTAGGTCCCCCCCAATATCCACGTCATCCCGAAGCGTGGCGAGCGGTGGCGGAACGCGTCCGCCCGACCTTTTCATACCCCCACTATCCACGAGTTTTTTTGATTTATTCACTGACAGAGAGCAGTGAATAAATTACATAGGAAAATAATGGCATGCGATGCGATGCGATACGATTTCACTACGTTAGCGTACGTAGGGAAAGTGGGCGCCGTGCTAATACACAAGTACCGATTCTTCTTTAGTTGAGGGAATGTAAATATAATTTTACTTATTTTGTTATTCAATATTTGTCATGATTGCTCAGTTCACTCTAATGAATCCATCAGACCATCGCTTTTATCTTTTGTTAACTAAAATCTATGTTTAAGTTAAATAGAAGCTAGTAGAAGCCAGGGATGGATTAAGGGTGAAATGGGCCTGGAGCTGAAAATCAGAATCAGCTTTAATGGAAAGAATACTTGCGTATACTAGGAATCTGCTGTGGAGTTCAGTGCAGTAGAGTAGCAGAAATAATATACAAGTCAAAATACAGTGACTAAATTACGCAATTTACCTGCTAAACATCGGACGCTAGCCCACCCATCTGGGGGGCCCGGGAGGGAGAACCGATTTTAAAGACCCTCCAGGCCATTCCCGGCAGATAGGTAAGTATTGTATACATGTGGTTGGGAATATAGATTGTAAGCTCGGTACTTGTGAGTTATCCGGGCGCCCGATTTTTGGTCGTATGCGCATCGCGTCGCATCGCATGGCATCGTATGTTAACCAAATGGCATGCGATGCGACGCGACGAGATGACCACCCGAACCCGATTTTACATCGGGTACTATGTAAAGTGTCGCATCGCATGGCATGTTAACCACATGGCATGCGATGCGATGCGATACCACCCGATTTTCGCAGTGTAAAACCCCCAATAAAGTGTCCCAAAAAGTGACACAATGTCAGTCCCATCCCCATTGTTAACACCACTCCACTATCAACGTGAACCCGAAGCGTGGCGAGCGCAGCGAGCCCGCGAGGGGCGGCGGTACGCGTCCTACGACCTTTTCATGCCCTACTATCCACTAGGGCGTGGAGTGAGAATATAATAGTGTGGCGAGCGCAGCGAGCCACCGAGCCCGAAGCGTGGCGAGCGCAGCGAGCCCCGCGAGGGGACACGGATACCTTCACAGGTAAGCGCGTCCCTTCGTGGGCTTCACAGGTGTCCACAGTGACGTGGACACCTGTGAAGCCCACGAAGGGACGCGCTTACCTGTGAAGGTATCCGTGTCCCCTCGCGGGGCTCGCTGCGCTCGCCACGCTTCGGGCTCGGTGGCTCGCTGCGCTCGCCACACTATTATATTCTCACTCCACGCCCTAGTGGATAGTAGGGCATGAAAAGGTCGTAGGACGCGTACCGCCGCCCCTCGCGGGCTCGCTGCGCTCGCCACGCTTCGGGTTGGCTGTGAGCATCCAATATCATTCATCCATATCATGCATATCTGACACATTAACGACAACTGAATTAAAGGTAATAACTGTGTAATTAACATAAGAATGAAATAAATTAGCATAACAAATAATCATAAAGCACACAATAATCTTAATCAACATCATGATTTATCAACATCATGATTTATCAAGTAATGTGAGCGCATGCAGAATACGCTCAAATACATTGTCTCTCGCCAGGCATTTTCTCCACACGAATTCCTGCATATAGGAATCTAGATGATGGCGTGCTGTTCCCCGCTGGCGTTTGTTGCGCCATTTGGCACACCCCCAAAGTCGCTCAATATTCTGCGTGTGTGCACCAGTCTCTGGGTCGACGAAGTTGAAGCGGTGATTAACCCGCAAGTGGCTGTAACCAGCCCGCTCCAGTTCACTGGTTTGATAGGCACGCCAGCAATCACTTACGATGGTGCTGCCAGGTGCCACGTGCTGCACAATTGCACCAATGAGAGTGGGTGCATCTCTTTTCGGAACTGCAATCATAAAACAGTCTCCTGTCTCCCGGCACACTCCTCCGAACACCCACTGCTGTGGGAGTACTCTGCCAACATTGGCCTTGCGTTTGACAAAGAGGCTTTCATCAACCTCCACCATTTTCCCTGGGCCTCCAATCTGTTGCTGTGGCTGTGCCATTAAATCACACTGGCATGCCTCCCGCATCAGGGCATTGTAGAAAATGGTGCTTTTATTGCAGAGTTTTAGATTTTTGGTACAGAATTCAATGGATGTGAGTTCATCGCACCAGCACCAGATAAACCGCAGGATCGTCATGAAGGGGAGCCTGCACCCAGGATAGAACAGGGAGGCCCGCAGAGTCTGCTTTTTGCTGCAGATTTTAATATAGCAGCGCCATTTGCGTTCTTTCAGGGACAGGCGCATAGGGTGGCCATTTGGGCATGTGGCAGTCAATGGGAGCAGCCCTTTCTCCTGGAGGAATGTGACTGTCTCTTCCTCTGTTTTTGGGAGGCTGAAGATGCCATCAACCACAGCCATTTTGCCAATAATAGTGTAAGGGGTGAAATGGGGCAGGTGTAAAGGGCCAAATGGGGCAATATTGGGGTAAATGTCCAATAATTCACCTCAGTAATATGCAACAATGCTGAAAATCAATTTCTCTCACTCAAACACTTGCTCTCTCCTCTGGAAACTACCTCACACTGATTTTCTGCCAGATGTGCCAGAGGGCGGGTTTAAAAATGGGCGGGAAGTGTAAACATCGCGTCGCGTCGCATCGTATCCCATCGCATGCCATTATAATAAGCATACGATGCGACGATATACGACGCGATGGAAAATCGCGTCGCATCGCGTCGTATCGTATGCTTATTATAATGGCATGCGATGACCACATCGGGCGCCCGGATAACTCACAAGTACCGTAAGCTCCACTGGGGCAGGGACTGATGTGAATGTTCAAATATTATCTGTAAAGTGCTGCAGAATATATTATCTTCTAGAAGGTGCTAAATAAATAAGTAGATTCTGATTGGTTGCCCATAGCAACATCCAATGTGAAATCTTAGTAAATTTCCCCCATAATATCAGAACATACCTTCACAGATTTCCCCTTAGAAGGCCCCAGCCACTTCCTGTCATTATGACATCACAGGAAGCATTAGAATGCAGCTGAGTTCCGTGTGATGTCACAGAATTCTACAGTTTCAGCCATTTGTTAGGTAGTTTTCAGAGGAGAAAGACACAAAATTGAAGTGTTCCTGTTTGTGGACATTTTTAGTCCTATTATTTATTACACCTGGCAAAGGAACAACAACTGCGATGGCTGAAGTCCCATATTTAGGATTCTATATAGACCATGCCCCGACAAAAGAATATTCTGTCTTTTTGGAAAACTATGGATTGATGTTTGCCATTACCTGTGTCCTTGTGGTATATGTAGCAGTTATGACCGCCATCTGCAAATACATCTCCAAAGGAAAGAAATCAGAACCTGACATTGAGAAAGGAGATAATGGCAGCTGGAGCATAATAGAGGTAACACCAGTGAAACAAAAAAAAAGAGTTCGGTTTATGGATGACAAGGACTCTATTAAGAAGGCAGAAAAAGATGCGAATGCAATCAAATTGACAAGAACAAGAGGTAACACCAAGAGGAAGAGAACAATCACCCGTGACCTCAAGAAGCATCGCAAAGTGTGCGGTCCTGAGTCCTCTCATCTCTGTAGATGTTAGAGGCAACAGCTCTGGCTTGGGAACCAAAAAGAGACCCAAATACAGGCTTGGGAACCTCAGACAAAGAAACCCACCCACCCCACCCGTGGCTGTTATTGCATGGCTATCGTGCATGGCCCCTTGACGATGGAGTTACCAGTTCCAGCTCTGGCTTGGGAACCAAAAAGAGACCCACAAACAGGCTTGGGAACCTTAGACAAAGAGACCCACAAACAGGCTTAGGAACCTGAGACAAAGAGACCCACAAACAGGCTTAGAAACCTGAGACAAAGAGACCCAAATACAGGCTTGGGAACCTTAGACAAAGAGACCCACAAACAGGCTTGGGAACCTTAGACAAAGAGACCCAAATACAGGCTTAGGAACCTTAGACAAAGAGACCTACATACAGGCTTGGGAACCTGAGACAAAGAGACCCAAATACAGGCTTGGGAACCTTAGACAAAGAGACCCACACACAGGCTTGATAACCTGAGACAAAGAGACCCACACACAGGCTTGGGAACCTGAGACAAAGAGACCCAAATACAGGCTTAGGAACCTTAGACAAAGAGACCTACATACAGGCTTGGGAACCTGAGACAAAGAGACCCAAATACAGGCTTGGGAACCTTAGACAAAGAGACCCACACACAGGCTTGGGAACCTGAGACAAAGAGACCCACACACAGGCTTGGGAACCTGAGACAAAGAGACCCACATACAGGCTTGGGAACCTGAGACAAAGAAACCCAACCCCCCACCCCCACCCCCTCCCCCTCCCCACCCCCTCCCCACCCGTGGCTGTTATTGCATGGCTATCGGGCGTGGCCCCTTGGCGATGGGGTTACCAGTTCTTTAAGAATTGGTAGTGGCAAAGCCACCATGGACCAACGCAATATACATTTTGCTGTTAAGTTATAACCGTCTAAATGTGCTGTCAGACTTGCTGTGATAGAATGCACTGACAACTTTCAGCTTTATTTGCAAAACATCTATTATTCCATATAAATAATTCAGAAATCACCACCAAATGTTGTGCAAAGATTAGGGCCATTTCTAGGCCATTTGGTTCCTAGAGAAAAATATAACATTTTCTGCACAAACACATGTATATAATATTCCTGCTGTGCCAGATCTACAGCAGACAGCAAGGGGTTAATGTTCTCAGAGACCAGACACCCTGTATGGTTTGTATGTTGCCTACTTTTCAAAAAGCATCTCGGGGATATTGTGAAGGGGGCACCTGGAAACGCAGACATGTACCGCGACATCTGAGAGCGCATCATATACCGACTTACATCCAAATGTAGATGAGCCCCAAAGCAGTAACGGCTCTTTTCCTGTGATTGATTTCTGCAAAGAACCCAAATTGCAGGTGACTGACAGTGGGTCTGATGCAATGCGCGGTTATGGGACCTCCGAGTCACCCCTGTTTGAGAAGCAATCTCTAGGATTGCTTCTGAGCTAGGCCCGTTCTGCTAGAATTTACAGTGTAAAAGTAAATAAATATAAAAACCCAGCATGGGGTTCCCCCACCTGGCTATAATCAGCCCCACGGTGTAGGGGCCTTAGCTATACGATGTGCAGCCACATGCATCGCTATCGCCTGGGGAATAATATCCAGCGCGCCGGAGAACAATGGCCCTGTAATATACAGTGTACTGCTCGCTTGCCTCCTTATTTTATAAACACCTCTATTGTCTTTTACTAAACTACTACTATATGTTGTGTGTATTTTAAATGTCACAATTTTTATCTTTATCCTATTAAAAGTGAATGTTTATACTACATTTGGTGCACCCCACTAAGGACAAAACTTTCTCTCTACTTTTTCTGAATATCTCCTTGTCCATTGTTCATACACCCCCACCATAATACTATCGTAGTATACACTAATATTTGGGGGTCCTTATAAACGTTATATAGGCCTGTGCGACTGGCACCACACCCTCTCTTGCTCCCGGAAATTATAGATACGTGCAGGAACGGACTAAGGACCAAATGGGCCAGGAGCTGAAAATGTTCAAGGACCTATTATGAGAAGTGGATGAGGGGCGTCTAATGCCATGTAGGCATGTAGACCCCATACACTGTACACACCAGTGGCTCTCTACATATACAAAGGACAATAATTGCTTTAATGTGTACAGTAGAGTAATATTCAGGGATTAACAATGGGCCTGATGGACACACAATATCTTTCCTGGCACTCCGGTGTCCCAAATCTGGGTTACCTCCTTAGGGGTGAGTCCATTCTATACAGTCGCAGGAAGGTAGGTGGCACACAAAAGGCTCCAAACTTATTAGGAAAAGTGCTTGTGCAGTTTAATGCATCTATCTATCTATCTATCTATCGCCGATGTTCTAAGATACTTGCAGGGTGGGGCAGCATTCCAGTCATAAAAAAAAATACTGAAAGCCAAAACTTGGTAGACATTTCAGCACCTTTTGGGAGAAAATTTACTAAAGGAAATTTGTAAAAAAAAATAGGTGTATTTGTATCCAGAAATACACTTATTTTTTACATTTACTATCCCGAAAATACGGCAATTCGTATTCGTATTGATGTGCTATCAATACGAATTGCCGTATTTTCGGGATAGTAAATGTCAAAAATAAGTGTATTTCTGGATACAAATACACCTATTTTTTTACAAATTTCCTTTAGTAAATTTCCCCCTTTATGTGGTCACCTAAGTTTACCACACCATATACCCCTTACACAAATCATGCAACACAATACTAACCCCCTTATACTGTTTTTTTTTATTGTAAAAATTTTTTATTTTATTACATTTATACATTAAACATACAAAAGATAACAATACAAAAATCGATGCTATTACTTCCCAAAACATTATAATAAAAAGTAGATCAGTACATACATTCATGTTGACTATATTTGCGGTCCCTCCTCCCAGTTCCCTACCCGTCCCCCATGCCCCTCAGAGATTCAAGCCATTGTGATGGAACCTATCCATTCATGTGCTCCCCAACGGGTTTGCTTAGGCGCAGTTCAGCCTTATTATTATTTAATAGATAAATTTAAAAAAAAAAGGGTGGGTAATAATAAAAGAATGAGAACCCAAGCAATACTTGCTCCATCCTAATACTATGTGTACATATACTGGTGTTTTCCTCCCTCTTTTTTTTCTTCCCTTCTTTCCCCTCCCTCCCCTCTCTACCTATTCTGTGACCTGTGTAAATACTTTATATCTATATATAGTGTTAATTTACTACTTGCTTATTGCTGCTTATTTTAAGACAGCTCTTAGTAAAAAAAAAAAAAAAAAATGCTTAAAAAGTGACTACTTTTATTTTAATGTTTTACTGTGTGTATATAATCTAAGGAAGAGAAAAAAAAAAAAAAAAAATTATATTCACTAGTGTATCTATGTGTATATATATGTATTTTCGTGCACAATAGCTTCATATACAAATACAATATCATAAAAGGAGAAAAAAAAAAAAAAAAAGTATATTTTTCCATTACGCCGACTGCGCTTTACAATCCCCCCTCCACACATTGATCATACATTATTGAGTTGCACCATAGATCCCATTTAGCATGATATTTGACCATGGCTTTTTGCTCTCTATACATGTATTTCTCGTGTCTATGTACTTCATTAACCAATGCTCTCCACTGCATTAATTCCGGGCTCTTAGCTGAGAACCATACTCGAGCTATCAACACTTTCGCTAGAGTACATAGGCACATAAGGCAGGAATATATGTCCCTAGAGCATATATCTCGCACCCCAACTCCAAACATACAAACTTTTGGGCTGAGTTGTATATTGGTGGGAACTATATGTTCAATATCACGCCAAACTTTCCTCCAAAATCGCTGTATCGCTGGACATTCCCAGAGTAAGTGCCAAAACCCTGCCTTATCCCCCCCACACCTTGGACAGTTATCATCAGTTCGCAACTTGTGTTTGTACATTTTTGCCGGTGACCAATAAACTCTATGTAAAATAAAAAAATAAATTTGTTGAAACCTAACATTTGCAGTGGCAGTTTTTATTGAGGACTTATACTGTACTTGCCTCTTACACATTATGCCACATGGATCGAGCCAAAATACACAACATGCCACATAAACAGGGGCATTGCGCGCCGAAGGTGCGCATTCAAAATCTACATCATAATGCCCATTGTATGCTAAGCCGCACACCATAATGTCGTATTACGCCAAACTCCATAACACCTATTAAAAATGATGTTACATAAGTGCTGCTTACCTACATGCTTATTACCAGGGGTTCAATGCTCATTGCCATGTGGAATTACATGCTCATTGCCATGGTGGAATACATGCTCGCGCTAACTGGGGGACAGCTGCCACCGGGCAGAAGTGACAGCTATTGACAGCCGGCCAGAGAGCAGGTCCCGGCTATTTGAAATAATACCCCTTTCACACCAGAAAATGCAGGGATTTACCCAGGATTATGGTCCCAGGATCATGCCCCTTTTACAAATAGTCCCTGCATTTTCTGGTGTGAGGGGGAGAGAAAACAACCCCCCCCCCCTTTAACTAACTGGCTATATCCTTCAGAACCAACTGACCCATTTACATAAGACCAGTATCATATTAAAGAATTTTTGAGTGGGCTTTGAATGATTTTGGTCCTGTGAAACTTGGTCATTTGATTCCAGAGAAATCTCCCCTCAGACAACATGAACAGCCATGAAATTACAATTCAGAAAAATTGGTTTACCCACAATATCTCTGGGACCGATTAACCGATATGTACCACCCTGGTATCAGATTGAAGGTGAGCGATTTGTGTTCGAATGAGATCAACCTCGAGCTTCTGCGATGCCAGTGGGGGAACTGGCAGCCGTTGGAACTGGGTGGGGGTCGGAATTAGCGGGTCCCATGTTATCCTATGGGGAAAACGTTCCAGGTTTGCCTGGCGTGGTATCTCCGGTTCCCGGGGGCTGGCAAAATGAGGCCGGGCTTGTTGGAAAGCCCTGGCCCTCAGCTACAAAATGGGCCTATTTGGAGAGTGGGCCTGGGGCTACAGCTCCATCAGGCCCATTGTTAATCCGGCCCAGCTGCCAACATGCACTCTTTGGACACCGGCAGTGTGTGCCTGGTCACCACCGTTATCCTATACGCCATACGGTGCTGATGGCAAATGATTATTATTCTTCCACAGGTGTGGTACCGAATGAGACCTAATACGGTATGTACATGTGGATGAGGGCGGAGCAGAAGAGAACAATGGGGAGAACACCAAAGGAAATTTATGTCCTGGGAACAACAAGGTCAGCCTCTATTGGTCGACATGAGGTTTTTTTTTAACCAACTTGTTCATACGTTATTACTCTACTGGGTATAGCAGGACAATATAATATATAATAGTGTGCCAAGCACAACGAGCCATGCGAGGGGACGCAGTACACCTATACGGTGTCTATGTCGATATAGACTCAAAAAAATGTGAAAAACTTATGTTAATTAGATTTGGGCATGGGGTGTGTTCGAACTGAAATCGAAATTGCAGTGTAAGAATAAAGCAGCCAGAATTTACCCTGCACAGAAACAAAATAACTCCCCCAAATCTAAAGCCCCGTACACAGATGGTGACGGGGGAGCCGAAGCTGAGCGACGTGTTTAGGCACGGATCACTCAGCACACATACCAGCTGCAGCCAGCACCCGCATTGCCCCCGGGATATGTGCTGAGTGATCCGTGCTGAGCAGCGTCTCACCTATGCTAATAGACAAAACGCTGCGATCTTAGCAGGAAAGACAGCGGATTTGTCCTGCGATCAGATCTGAATTAGGCCCAAAGCCCTGCAAGTAGCAGTAACCTTAAATGTGCCGGTACTGAGTCTGACTGACCCTTACGCAGGGCTGTGAGGAGAAATCCTGGGGGATATTGCCCCTAAATTCTGCTGTAGGGCCATAGTACGAGCCTTACACCCCTATATGTGGGGGAACCGGCTGTCTCCTCCCCCTGTGCAGTGTGTGACATACTGTATGTAAATGATCTGATGCAGCATCCAAGTATTATGCTATGCTCACTTCCGGGTGGAGTCACCCCTACATGAGTGAAGAGAGCCACCCTGGAGTGAGTATAACTTCTATGTGGCTGAAATAGGGAGTAGAGTCAGGTCAGGAACATATATGTTATGCTCACTCCCGGGTGGAGTCACCCCTACCTGTGAGCCACCCTGGGGTGAGTATAACTTGTATAACTTGTTTGTGGCTAAATCGTGCACAGATATATCGCGTTGGAGCATTGTGCTGTGTACTGGTGATCTGCCAACCGCCCATACAGCCGTGGGAGCTATCAGTGATTGACAGCTCATGCTCCCGCCTATTTGGGATGTCAGTCCTGACGGATAACACCGCCTGTATGGAGAACAACCATTGCCTGATCCGTCTGTAGATATACCTACCAGCGTGTACCCAGCTTAAGCCTAAGGCTTCTACTAATCTGCGACTGACTATGGCTGGCAGTAGTCAGTGCCGATACAATATTTATCTATATACTGTATATATGGGTGTGTGTGTGTGTGTGTATCTATTATATATATATTTATGAACTCATATATATTTACATATTCAAATATTATATATCCAATATATAGTTAGTAGGGGTGTATCTTTTCTTTATGTTTTGATTAGTTATAAGCCATTTATGCACACGTAGTATTAATAACAGTCCTTATGCCGCCCATACACGTCCCGATACGGGCGTGCGTTCCGTGCTTACCTAGCCTGTGCAATGTGATGAAAGCACATACTTTTTGTACTGTGCTATGAGGTGCCACGGGAGCGCACACCTCAAAGCACACATCGGACAGCCCGCATCGCAGCATGTATGGGCTGCTTTAGACTGAGACCCCGTATGTGGAGCAGAGACGGCTTGTGAGGCCTTCCGCTGCACCGCCATGAGTATCAGGTTTTGCATGTCGTTTGGTCTGCCAATGTAACCGGAGAGTTATGCCCTGTACATATTCTGAAAACATTTAGAAATACCTGAATACGCTAATACTGTACCTCTCATTAGTGCAATGTAACATCAATTTGTGGAAATTTCAGATAAAATAATTATATGTAAATGACCACAGTATCAGTTGGAGCCTATGTATTACTATGCTGCAGGCTGGTGAGTAATGCTTTGGCATGGAGCAGATGTCAGGGGAAGCTGTGATAGCAATGGGACAGAGATGAGATTGCCGTCACTTAGCCCCAATCTGTGGCCCTGCAGCGGAGGTGCTTATGGGGTAGTGGGTGGGGCTTTATTATAAAGTTTGTAGAAATATTGTGTAATTTACTCAATACATTCATGGGAATACATATTCTCAATAGCTGGTTTTCTCTATGCCAATAACAAATATGGCCGCCGGAGTGCAGTGCTGAGAGCTGATTGGCCATTTTGAATCCTATGGACAGGTATAAAACCCATGCAGACTGGAGCATCAGTGGCATTTGATGAGTTGAAGCGGTTGATGCAGTTTATGCGGATGTGCTAAACTCTTGCCTCTGGAAGAGCAAACTAGACTGTTTCGGCATCTAGTGTTATACTTCCAGCTTTGGATCGTGATATACAGCGCACAATAAAATCTGTGCTTTCCCTGGATTTTTTTATTTTGTATTTTCCTTTTTAGCATCTAACATCTGGAGATGAGCAGAAGAGAGCTGAGACGGCTCCTCCAGGACCAGAGAAGATGGAGGAGCCGTCATGAAGATCCTGGTAAGTGATATGTTAGGGGCAGTGATTCTATACTAAGGGGGCAAATTGTCAGAGCCTGGAGAGAGATGAAGTACCAAACTATCAGCTTCTAACTGCCATCCAAAATGACAGTAACTGGCTGGTGCTTTATCTCTCCCCACTGTACCTTACCTTTCTACAAGCTGTGATAAATCTCCCCCTATGTCCTCTCACCCTGTGTGGCATGCGGGCGGCAGTTGGAGTTAGCTGCACATTAGTATATGTCCTACCTTATACTCTGGGGGAGATTTATGGCAGCTTGGAAAGAGATAAGATGGAGAGAGGTAAAGGAGACCATTTATCAGCGAGTTTTTGAGATGTAAAACCCAATGTGTATGATTAGTGTTGCTCCAGCCAATCACCTCCTGTCATGTGTCTGAAAAATGACAGTTGGGGCTGATTGGCTGGATCACCATTTATCATACACATTGGGTTTTAAATAGCTAAAACTCATGATAGATGCGCCCCCAAAGTGGTGTGTGTACTAAAACTTGGAGAGAGATATAGTGGACAGAGAATGACTGCCAACTAACCAGCTCCCAACTGCCATTTTTCTAATGCAGCATGTGACTTGGCAGCTAGGAGCTGATTGGCTGGTGCTTAATCTCACTCTCCAAGCACTGAGAAATCTCCACCCCATGCCACCTTACCCTGTGTGGTATGCGGGTGGCATTTCGAGATGTGACCCCCATACATCTGTTATAAACTGGGGAGATTGGGTATTTTGGAGGTGATTGTGTAAACAAAATCTACAATGTACGGGGTTCACAGATGGCAGATTCTGAGCACAAAGTGATTGGGATTGGTAATGTAGGTTTTCATACAATCTAATATATAAAAGTAGAAATGTGTCTGTCCTTCTTTCTATACAAATCCACAATTTACAAGGGAAGATCGTGATATTTTACAAACAAGTGTATTAAAACATGGCTGAGGCAACAGCAGCATAACTCCAGAATGACTGTAGCAATTTACACAAAACTCGGTACACATGTTACTTACAATCTGTGAACAAACAAACACTGTGGGGTAAGACAGCCCTAGGGGTGATGCAGCAGCACAGAGTATTCCAGCAGCAGCATAACTCCAGAATGGCTGGAGAAATTTACACTAAACATCCTAGCCGCAGATGTGTGACCTCTTAGCATATAAGACATGACATATAATAATTTATACGACTAAATCAGAAATAACGAATCGGAGACATAGGTTTGGCAGAAAATTGTTAGCTGAATTTATTTAAATGGTTTAAGCTAATTTTGATTGATTATTAATTAATTTATGGTGGCCCAGAAAGAACGGCTATTCAAACTAAGCTCCACCCCAAACTAGCATATGTAATCCAGCCTAATTTAACAAGCGGTATCCACTCCACCTACTGCATTAACTACCCCACCCAGCCGGGTGGGATCGCTGACCCTGAACGGGTGATCCAGAGAAGGCCTAAGCCAATGAGAGGCAAGTGCACCGAAAACAAACCAGATACGCTGCAAACATAACTTAATAAAGATTTAAAATCTATCAACTTGCCGTTCTTTCCCGCCTATCAGCCAGCGCAATTAAACCACCGCCAAAACCACCCAATAGGAGAGGGAGGGAGAACTTTCTCAGGAAAAAGAGGATGACTCCTCCTTTTCCTGTCCCTATATCCCAGCTAACCAAGCCATTCCTAAGAACCTTATTGGCCCACTCCGAGTCACATGCTAACCCAAGGTACACACCCAGCTTTGTATGTTTAAGTCACTCCATGTCTATTCAGCCACTGCGTTGTTCAAAACTTCATACACATATTACTTACAATCTGTGAACAAACACTGTAGGGATAACACACCCCTAGGACTGAGGCAGCAGCACCGAGTATCTCAGAAGACAGCATAACTCCAGAATGGCTGGAGCAACATAAACAAAACTTCATACACATATTACAATCTGTGAACAAACACTGTAGGGGTAACACACCCCTAGGGGTGAGACAGCAGCACAGAGTATTTTAGCAGCTGCATAGCTCTGGAATGGCTGGAGCAATTTACACCAGACTTGGTACACATATTACTTACAATCTGTGAACAAACACTGTGGGGGTAACACAGCCCTAGCACCCCAAGGGGTGAGGCACCAGCACAGAGTATTTCAGCAGACAGCATAACTCCAGAATGGCTGGAGCAATTTACACAAAACTTCGTACACATATTACTTACAATCTGTGAAAAAACACTGTAGCAGTAACGCACCCCTAGGGGTGAGCCAGCAGCACAGAGTATTCCAGCAGCAACATAACTAAGGAATGGCTGGAGCAATTTACACCAGACTTGGTACATATATAAATTGCCATCTGTGAACAAATACTGTGGGGGTAACACACCCCTAGCACCCCCTGGGGCAGGACAGGCTAACCTGTGGCTCTCCAGATGTTGTGAAACTACAAATCCCAGCATGCCTTGACACAGTTTTAACACTCCCTTATAGCAAAACTGTGGCAAGGCATGATGGGATTTGTAGTTTGTCAACATCTGGAGAGCCACAGGTTGGCCAGGCCTGCCCTAGGGGGTGAGGCACTAGCACCGAGTATTTCAGCAGACAGCATAACTCCAGAATGACTGCAGCAATTTACACCAAACTTGGTACACATATCACTTACAATCTGTGAACAAACACTGTAGGGGCAACACACCCCTAAGCACCCCTAGGGCTGAGGCACCAGCACAGAGTATTTCAGCAGACATCATAATGGTGCCCATACACGGTCCGTTAAACTGATCCATTTGGGTCTTAATTAGCATGCATCGTATCGGATCGCATGCCTAGTGCATGCAATGCGATCCGATACGATGTTTAGCTAGTACAAAAAATATGTGCAGCACATACTTTTTGTACCGTACTATGTGATGCGCGGGAGCGCGCATCGCATAGTACAAATCGGACGGTCCGGGAACGGACCGTCTATGGGTACCTTAACTCTGGAATGGCTGGATCAATTTACACTAAACTTGGTACACATATCAATTACAATCTGTGAATAAATACTGTAGGTGTAACACACTCCTAGCGGTGGAGCAGCAGCACAGAGTATATCAGGACATGCATGATATGTCAGTGATGACAGGGCTGAATGCGACAGGGACAGTGACATGATGTGAGGAGAGGAATAGAGATAGCACGAACCCACACACTGGGCAGTATTCAATGAGAATACTGACGACGTGCAGCGAATCCTGTTTAGGATTCGCTGCACATTCGCCACTGCCCACCGCGTTCCGGAGCCTCGCTGGCTCCAGTATTCAACGAGTCAGGGGCTCACTGCCCCTGACCGATGAATTTTAACTCCTGCGGCGATGCCGCAGGGAGCCTGAGGACGGCGGCAGGCAGGGAGATGGAAGTGGGGGGGGGGGAATAAAAATAGCATGCCCCTCCTCAGAATAAAATTCCTGATTTTTTTACACCAAATGTAAAAAACAAAACACTTTATTTTAAAAGTTCACATTCCACTTCACCATAAAAAGATAGCGATTGCTACTCGGTGAATCATGGCGAAAAAAACCTTGAAATGTTTTCGCCATCTGGTCATTGAATAGGGTGATTCACCGTTTTAGTCAGAAATTCGCCTTACAGCACAAAATCGCCATAAAAACCTGGCGAATCAGCCTCATTGAATACTGCCTACTGAGTTATATAGTGGCAGTAGCAAGGTCCCCCAGCAGCACATAATATAACAGGAGATGCATAATGTGCTGTGCTCCAATGTAAATGAATGAACAACTAATGCTAGTTATACTGTGTGTTTAATATTTAAATAGATTTTTATTTATTTATTTACAGTTTAATATATAGAGCAGCATATTCCATTGTTTTGTAAACAAACATTCTTAAAATCCCGGGCAATGCCCCCGGGAACACCAGCTAGTTGATAATAAATAAAATTATGAACTGTTCAAGAGTCTATGGGGGGAGGGATCTTGCACTGCACACCCTAATTATACACACACATCAAGAGGTGCTATCATGCTGGGACTTGTAGTGCTACAAAGAAAGGACACTACAGTGCTGATGCCCAAGCTATAATAATTATAATAAGCTCTGCTTTCTAACATTGAGTAATAACAAGGTTTTTGGTATATTAATACTAGTCTGGTATTTATGCAGATTTATGGACTGCTTTTTTGGGGTACAAACATAGGGGGTTATTCTGGTTCACTCTTTCTTGCAAATTCCTTCTTAGATGGCCAAAACCATGTGCACTGCAGGTGGGGTAGATGTTACTTGTGCAGAGAGAGTTAGATCTGGATGCGGTTTTACATTAAAGTGAGATCTATATTGCAGTGTAAAAATAAAGCAGTCAGTATTTTCCCTGCACAGAAACAAAATAACTCACCCAAATCTAATTCTCTCTGCACATTTTACATCTGCCCCACCTGCAGTGCACATGGTTTTGTCCATCTAAGAAGGAACTTGCCAGATTTTTTGTGGAGTCTGTGAATCATTTCTTTGTGATTAGTGATGTATGGGGCCACAGCGGTACATGGGGCCTGATTCGGGTTCGGTTGTAGTTTTCCAAAAAAACTTAAAAATGCAACTGCTGACTCCAGCATGCGGAGGAGCGACCAGCACAGGACAAGGCCGCCCGCTTACTGGGTCCCTCCATGCGATGAGATGGCAAACTATAAAAAACCTTGTAAAAATGCATTTTAATTTGAATGAATTATTTAACTTTATTAAAATGTACAAATAAAATATTGTATACATATATTGATGAACTGGATTATTGGCTATTTGGACATGTGCTATTTTATATTAGGAGCTGGGTTTTCATGTTTATCACTTGGAAGTTGCCTAGTTAGCAAATGGATAAATACATATAAAAAATTAATCAAAACACAAACACCTAAATGTTATTGCTGTAGATATTTTGGCTACTATATAATGTATATATTTTCAGATGACGCTTCGGAGACCGTGTTTGAGGAGAGGCTGCGGTCCGAGCGCAGAAGAGGAAGAACTCGCCAGCAACATCATGAGCATCCCTCAACAGGAGAAACATCTGCTCGTCTGCAGCGACCACAACGAGAGGACACAGACAGAAGCCGTTCTCCTCCACCTGCTTCTGCTTCAGCGTGGGACAGACCAAGCCCAGATCATCTCCCCGGGCCAAGCCATTGTCATCAACCCTCTCCGCAACCAGCAGAGAATGGGCCGAATCTCCCAGCCATCGTTTCAGAGATCAACTTCATCATCACGTCGGCCATGGTGCTTGAGATCAGCGGGCGGAACCTCCCTGCCTTCATGTTGATGTTCGACGGACCAGGTGAGGATTTCCAGGTCATGGAGGCGGAGATCACCAGCAACCATCTTCCGGCCAGGTTGGTGGAGATCAGCGGGCCGAACAACCCTCCCATGGTGGCAGACATCTGCGGATTCCCAGCTCACCATGCTATGGAGGATGAAGCCGCAGAATCCTGTGTCATCTGTCTGATGGACTTCGTGCCGGGAGAGCTGGTGGCCGTCCTGCCCTGCAGCCACATTTTCCACGCAAGCTGCATCTACGAGTGGACGGACACAAACCCCAGCTGTCCCGTGTGCCGAGGACCGTGCATCCCATCGCCGGTCATGTTTCGGATCTCCTGAGTACGGCAGGAGGATAAAGATCTACATCACCGTACATTCAGGTACTGTATTTCATCCTATTGGCCACATTTATCAAGCAATATTTGCGGCTAAATCCCCGAAAACATCAGTTTTCGGGGGTTAACTGCAAATATTTAGTATCCCCAAATGTATTAAAGGGGGCCGCAGCAGGAATCTCTGATCCCTGCTGCGATTCCCCCTGCAGCGCCGCCGGCCGCATCCCCTATAGGTTTCTATGGTGGATGCGAAGCTGCCTGATGTATCAACATCGGGCAGCCGGGCTTCGCACTCCTGGGCTATCGCCATTCTGATATGGCGATAGACCATTGTAGCCTATGGCTACACATCGCACTGCCCGAGCAGCGGTCAGAGGGGTCGGCTGGGGTCAGCGCATAACCGCGCATGCACAGACCCCCCGGCTTCCGAGTCAGGGCTTCGCAGGGACAGGCTCCTTTTGGAGCCCTGTCCCTGCGCCCTCAAATTGATACATCCCGGCGGTATCACATGATACCACAATGCGATGCCCGGCGATGTCATCATGCCGGCATCGCTATATAATGATAAATGCCCCCCAAAATCTCTCCTCTCTGCTGTTATCCTGCTTCCTTCTCTCTTCCCTCTTTTTATCACTCTTTCCATATTTCTCTGTTTCTTTTCCTTCTCCTCTCCTTTCCATATTATCCCAATGTGCAATTCCTCTCTGTGCAATTGCATCAGCACTCAGCCATCTTCTATCTCCCCTGCTCTCCCCGCCCTCCTGCGGTATGGAGCAGATGTATTTGCAGACACAGTCAGCATACTGGGCCTGATTCTTGCCCTGCGCTGTAGTGATGCACAGGGTCGGCGAGAGTGGGAAGGAGGGGGTACTAATTACCCAGGACTGGGCTTGCTGGAGAAGCCCGCCGCTGACCCTGGCCCGACCACCCTCCGCCCCTCCCCTTCCCTCTCTGTCCCTCCTGGGCAGCAGCACACACCTACAGCATGTGCTGTGCTGACAGCAGGCTCAGCTTGAGTGTCTCACTTACAGCATGAGAGCTCATGCCGAGCCTGCTGTCAGCACAGCACATGCTGTAGGTGTGTGCTGCTGAGGGGGGGACAAAAACACTCCATCCTCGACTTTTAACTCCCCTGAATCATTTTGAAGGCATTTCCTAATCGCAGGAGGTGAGATTTAGGCCACGCCCTAAAAATTTTCCGGGGCCCGGCATACCTGTGATGCATGTAGCAAAGTACAGAGGTTTGGTACCTTGCACATGTGTCGGACCCATATAGCACATGTGCACTACAGGTCCATGACTTTGGTCAGACTACGGCCCATTGTCAGCGATTGACAGTCTGATGCTGCTTGGGGGTGGCAGGCGTGACACCTCCTGCTGCATTACCATATGAGTATTAGAATCAGTATCAGCTTTATTGGCCAGGTATATATGCGTGAACTAGGAATTTGTTTCGGTGTACAATGCAGCAGCCGAGAGGTAACAAGTAAACAGGTGGTGGTGGTGGTGGCGGGGACACTACAGACTTCAGATAGGATTACACTAAGGGGACACAGAGAAGATTACATACCGATGATATAAATGACTAGTTCGTCTGTTCATCTGTTCAAGTGTTCAGGATTGCGGATTGGCGCAGCTACTTCAGCAGCAGGTTTTACGGTTCCAGAAATTAGAGGTAAATTTAGATGGGAGTTCTGTTTAAGATGGGATGTTGCCCAGAGCAACCAATCAGATTCTACTTTTTATTTAGTTTGCACCATCTAGAATATAATAGATTGAATCTGATTGGTTGCTATGGGCAACATCCCATCTTCAATAGAACTCCTATCTTAGTAAATTTACCCCCTAGGCCTTGGGCTGATGGAGATCGGCCAGTTACACACGTTATATTAGGCCGTTGCTGTAACTAGTAGTTACAGTTTTGTGTTCATCTTTCAGTCTGTTACTGGGGTGTTGTGTCCAGCGGCAGCTCCGTGCTGGAGGGGGACTGCCACTGGCCGTGATGCCAGCCCCCTCCACTGCCCCCACTGATGCCCGCTGTGGTCATGGGACTGGCGCATGTGCAGTATCGTCCTTGGTATTACATATGCACATACCCTGGATTTTATGGGCTGCAGCCAAAGCAGCCAATAGAGGCATCCCGGAGGGAGGGAACCCCTCCCAATGGGACTGCCTTGGATGACTGGCAGGTGGGACTTGCAATAGGAAGTCACAACCAGTCACAGTGAAGCCAGTACAGTCTCACAGGCTGCATCTGGCTCCACTTGTCAGAGCACAGTGGTGGATTTTACCTGGGGGGCTGCAGTCCTACAACCCATAGGTAAAATCCACCACTGGTTATGTCCAATGTCGTTTGTCTTGTGTTTGTCTTGTCTGTTCCCCTGTCCATCCTACTCGGAGATTAGCTACTCGCCATTGTTGGCAATGGGAGTCTTGAGGGATTTACAATTTTTGCCTGTACTGACGGACTAATTCGGCTATTTACAATTACACAATTTGGTTCTAGGTCTGTCCCTCAGCAGGTTTTTATTTTACCTCTTGCCGAGTTCACTTGTGTTTCCCTAAATACCCCTCCCCCCATATTCCCCTCTGTGTCTTCATGTTTGTTGAGGCCACTTTAGCTGAGTTGCCAATACAATTAGTAGCAGTTTTTTCTTTTGGTAGATCCTCCTATATATCAATAATCATTTGTATTAATAAACAGCTTCTCTGCCAAATCTACGTCTCCGTGTCTTTATTCCATTACAGTATAAGAGTAAGTGACCTGCACCCATGACACCCCTCATCCTATAGAAGGTTTAGGGACCAGAAAACCTCCATAGGTCTTATGCACAACTTTACATTATGGGCAACCCGTGTTTCCACAGCAATTCTGGAACTACAAGTCCCAGCATGCTACAGAACATACATACATAAATCTGCTTCCTGATGCACAAAGTCCCGGTTATCAGTGCTTTTGGCATGTGTAGGACCCGTTCATGTGGGTCCTGTGGTGTAGGGTGCCAGACTGTCAGTGACTGACAGGGGCCTGATTCAGACCTGCTCACTAAGCAGCGTTCTTTCGCTGACTAGCAAGCGGAAAATCGCCGCCCGCTGGGGGAATGACCACCTGCCTACCTTTATCGACCAAAAGTCTGCGCCTGCATGCAAATGACTGTGTACGCTTACACCTACATTCACATGCAGCGGCAAGGGCTAAAATATATTCGATCGTCGCCGACCATCGAATGATTTTCACCCTCTTGCAGATGAAAGTCAGTCTGAACTGAGATGGCCGAAAAGGGGGCGGGCTCTGATGTCATGTGAAGTCATGTGACATCAGCCACCCACCCCGAACAGGCATTGGCCCATCTGTGTTCCCAGCATTTTCATGGGGGCGCCCATAAAACGATGGGAGATCCCCTGCCCGAGGCCACTCTCTGCCCCTTCCCTCCCTTCAGTGTGTGAACGCCTGGTGTTCGCACATCGGGTCTGCACATGCGTATTTTGCATACGCATGTGCACACCCGCAACATTGAGCTATCCTGAATCACCCCCACAATGCAATTTTCATGGGGTGCACACGCGGGGGGTGGAGGCTGAGGGGTAGAGGAAAGGGGTCTCCGTCTGTAAAGATATGTCATGTCAATGCTTTTAGGTGGGGGAAGAGGCCCGGGATGTAAAGGTGTCCATACACTTAGGCGGCATCTCTGACAGGAGGTACCTGGGCGGCAGAACTGTATTACCCATTATGCCGTCCTTATGCATACGATCATGTATTGACAAGCCTGCTGAGATGTGATAAATCTATCGTGCATCAGGTGCGATCTTCAGGCTCCGATGCAATGCACACGGGACAGCGCATCGCTGAGGATTTGCCCTGGTGTATGGGCACCTTTAGTCACATGGGTGCAGCAAGTCGGCCAATGGTGTGTCAGTGATCCGATGCTGCGTCCTAGGGCACAGCACAGATCACTACTGCAGCAGGAGCTGTCTACCTGTAACCATTCAGTGTTTACAGAGCAGATCACTTGTTTCTCAGCACCGCCGGTATCGTTATATTGGCAGTGCCACATATCGTATAGTGTGTACGGGGCATTAGAAAAGGTGTCTCACTTCAATGTAGTTTCCAATGGGTGATGGAATATCTTTAGTTTTGAGAAACACTTTCTCTCCAAACATGTAAAAAAGAAGCAGACAAAGAGAGACCATCAGGTATTTTTTCGTATATCAATAGACAGGGTTTTCAAAGGAAAGCTCCCAACTTCCCACAGATGGATGGCTTACACGTGCTTACAGGGTATAGCGTGCATATAATCCTATCTGGGTATCTTTTAGATGGACCACCACGTGGCCTGAGAACTTGGCAGCGGATGCCCATAGAAGTCACTGAAGTCTGTGATGGTGAGCAGATGCGCCGACACTAGGCAGAATGCGGGTGTTGACGGGTCCGCCGTCAGCGAGTTGCGCCGTGGGGATGTCTGCTGAAGATGGCGCCCGCACTGGTATAGGTCAGAGTGGAAGTCACCAGGCCACGCAGTTGGCTCCGGTCCCACCACACCTGCCCGGGAACACCGATCAGCTCAGCAGGTGCAGGGGAACTTTAAAGGTGTTGCTGAGTGGGCCAAGGGGTGTCTAGTTACACACAGGCAGGATATATTACAGGATTTTGGCGGAGCTCTCTCACCCTCCGTCCTCTCACATGACCAGCCAAGCCACGCCCCTGCCCTAACCACCCTTAGTCAAAAGTGTGAATGTGACAAAGTGAAAGACAGTTCTGCCCGCCCACTGAGCTGTCAATCACCGGCAGCTCTAGTGCACGCGTATGGGTGGTTGGTGGATCACTCGTGTATACAGCATGGTGCGCCGATATATCGGCTATCGGTGATACTGTACAGGCAATGCAATAGGTCTGCCAACTACACCATTGACAGACATATTGATGGTACACACTGACTGATGGTCCAATATATAGGCCAGTACATATGAATATATACTGGCCGATATATCGACGGACCATCAGGACTGAGACTCATACAAAGAACCTGGCACACACACATGTATGTATGTGAAATATATAAATCTATATATATATATTAGTTCTAGCACATCCATCTAATTCCCCGTTCTCACTGCAGGCAAATTCCCAGTTCTAGCATGTCGACCCGGAAATTTGCCTTTTAGCACAGGTTTTTTTGCAGTGTGAACGGGTCGCATACCCGGATCTCATACATGGGTAAAACCCTTCTTTTTACCCGTTTTTGAGATCTGGGTATGCAGACACGGCTTGACCCGTTCTCACTGCATAAAAACCCATGTTAAAAGGAAAATTACCGGGTAGAACTTCTTCACCCGGGAATTGGCCTTGCAGTGAGAACGGGGGTCAGGCCCTGCAGTCCCGGCATTTTAATGCCGGATAAAAGCCGTGTATTTCTCACTGGCAGTGAGAACATGGTATAATGTGATTACAGGCAGTGTCAGCATTCTAGTTGTTACAATACCTCATCTTCTAGAGGTGTAGGACCAGAACACAGTGCTCTACACCTCACAGGAGACGGGCTGTCAGTCACTGCTTTTCTGCAGTCTGCCTTGGTTGCATGTCACGTGGGGGATGCCGGCCTGTGCGGAACAGGAAGTCGAGGAGGATCATGTAGGCGTCACATAAGTTTTTATCAAAACAGATGCCCCAGCCACTTCAGACTAATACATAAATACCCCCCACCATCTCCCTCTCACACATATGTGCTTCTGCCCCAGCTACCTCCCTCTTTCTCACATATATCACAGTCATCTCGGTATGAATTACACACGTATACACACACCTGCACCCATCACCCTCTATCACACACCCATACCCCAGCCCTGCACCCATCACCCTCCATCACACATCCATACCCCAGTCCTGCACCCAGCACCCTCCATCACACACCCATACCCCAGCCCTGCAACCATCACTCTCCCTCACACATCCATACCCCAGCCCTGCACCCAGCACCAGGGCCGGTGCTAGGGTGTCCGGCACCCTCCTGCAAACTGTAAATTTTGCGCCCTTCTACAGATGTGGTCCTGCTCATCCTACCCCTACCAACAAGTAGCTGCATAATGCTTGCAACTAGCCATAGCCTGTTTGTGGGAGCATATTTACCATGCGATCTTATAGGAACGCTTATTGTGGCAAATGAGTCACATTTGCTGCAATAAGCTTTTAAGCTAAAAAGGGACATATCTGAATGTCCTCTTGATATGTATCTTTACTGTTATATAGTTTGAAAATGTGAAAAGCTAGAAAGGGCAACTTGGACAGGGCGAGATTCAGTGGGTGACAGGAGAGAGAGGGGATGGGGAGAGGGAGAGAGTCAGCAGGTGACAGGAGAGAGATGTGACAGGTGAGAGGGAGGGAGTCAGTAGGTGACAGGAGAGAGATGGGATATGGAGAGGGAGAGAGTCAGCAGGTGACAGGAGAGAGATGTGACAGGTGAGAGGGAGGGAGTCAGTAGGTGACAGGAGAGAGATGGGATTGGGAGAGGGAGGGAGTCAGTAGGTGACAGGAGAGAGATGGGATTGGGAGAGGGAGAGAGTCAGAAGGTGACAGGAGAGAGATGTGACAGGTGAGAGGGAGAGAGTCAGAAGGTGACAGGAGAGAGATGTGACAGGTGAGAGGGAGAGAGTCAGCGAGTGACAGGATACAGAAGTGATGGCCAGGAAGAGGCAGTGAGTGACAGGCAAAGCATTAATAAGAAAAAAAATAGTAACATAACTTTGTTAATATGATACTACCCCCACCCCAAGCATCACATTGCTGCCATGAAACTAGTTGCCCCCTCCCATCCAGCACACATTATTAACATGGAAATACCACCCCACTCCCACGAGCATTAATAACATAGGACTATCCCCAGTGACATGGCTGAGGGGGGGGAGTTGCACAATGACCCCCTCCCCTCATTTATCTGCAGGAGAACTTACCTTAGACGCTGCTCCCCTGTCTGCACCTGTTGAGGATGCTGCAGGCTGTCACAGACACTAGCTGGGCTGCTCCTCAGTCCTCTCGTGCGTGCTGGCTCCTCCAGCGTGTGTACAGTCATGTGACTTTCTTTTCCTGCCTAAGCAGGAAGCAAACTCAGCAGAGCATTGGGAGGAGCTGCCCAGCGTCTGCAGTGAGAACATAAATATGGCACTGATGGGAGGAGGGTGGCCCGCCGCGGTGCTGCTGCCCCCTGTGTGTTATGTTGACAGGTCAGGAGGCGCAGGGAGGATAGGGAAGGGGAGGGCACAAGTGATCATGCTAGACTTCTATAGGATTTTTTAAGCTGGCTGCCAGCGCTGATGCTTTGTCATAGTGTGACAAGCGCAACGCAGACTGTGTAGCAGCAATACTGCACTGCAGATCAGCAGGGTGCAGAGCAGGGGGAGAGCGCCTCTCAAGCCTGGCGCCTCCCTGCTTTGCATACCTGAGTGGGTAGCACCGGCTCTGCCCAGCACCCTCTCTCACACACCAATACCTGCACCCAGCACCCTCACACCCATATCCCAGCCCTGCACCAAGCACCCTCTCTCACACATCCATACCCCAGCCCTGCACCCAGAAACCTCCCCCACACACCCATAGGCCGGTTTCACACACTCCGGCTCCTGCCGGACGGTGAAATCCCGCACGGCCAGGGAGCCGTGCCGCACACAGTAGTTTATCATGGAGGGGATGGCCACAGCCCGGCAGCCGTCCCTTCCAGTGGCAGGATCCGGCTGCAGCCGTGCGGCCGGGCCGTGGCCGTCCCGTGTGAATGGACACAATAGTGTCCATTCACAACTAATGTGTGCGGCATGGCTCCCTGGCCGTGCGGGATTTCACCTTCCGGCAGGAGCCGGAGTGTGTGAAACCGGCCTTATACACCAATCCAGCACCCTCCCCTCTCCTGGCAGCAGTCGGAACTGGGTGGGGGTCAGAATTACCAGATCCCATGTTATCAATCATTCCAGCTTTGCCCAGCAGTATCTCCGGTTCCCAGGGGGCTAGCGACGCCTGGAGCTGTAGCTCCATCAGGCCCCTTATTAATCCGGCCCTGTGGACAGGGGTATATGCGGCTGCAGTAACGTTGGGTGAGACCGAGGGTGTGTTGGGGTGGAAAAGCTGGCCAAATCTGTTCGACTGTGTGTATAACGCTGGGAGGGGGGTGAAGTTAAGTGTTAACTGTGACTCCTCCCAGCGTTATACACACAGTGATTGACAGATCTGGCTAAATATATAAGAGATTGTGACAAGGATCACACAGACTGGGTAAAAGTACAACAGCATCTTTATTTCTCCACAGCAGTTATTCACATGGATACAGCAAAGAAGGGGTCTCGGACAACGGATAGACAACAAAAAGGTCGACATTCATTTAGGTCGACATGCATTAAGGTTGACATGTGGACTTTAATGCATGTCGACCTAATGGTCGTCGACCTTTTTGCTGTCTACCCATTGTCCGGATACCGCAGAGAAGCACACTACACAAACTTCTCACAATTTGGTACAGCATTCCAATGGCCCCTCCCATAGTTCACACCCTCAGCCTATTGCCTGGGCAGGTAGTCCACCATCAGGAGCCCAATACTGGTCTACAGAACACATTTTTAAAGGCATCTTACAGCTTAGCAGAGTTGATTCCTGAGCTGCAACCAAAAGCTGGAATTGCTCTCTGTTTAACTGCTGTAATGTGAATGAAACATGAAAAACCTATTAACCCTGTCACACTCCTTCCCCCTTAGCTTCAACTACCTTGGTGAAGCTACGCATTTTCAGGTAAGCTATTTGCCTTGCCTAACTCTATTTACATATACTGTATAAATAAATATACATTAAACTGTTCCTGGAATACTACTAACTTTCTTTATTTCTTGATTATCAAGTGAAGCGGGGGAGTACTTTTGTTTCTGACATGGCGGCTATATTTACCATGGAAGGAATCAGCCAAGTTCTGGACTCGGCCATTGCCGCTGAAGAATGCACATTGCCGGTATAAAGCTACTATACTGTGCATGTTCCCAATCTTCAGCCAGAAACTTGGGTTTCCCCATTTTTATAATACAATGCAGGTTTCTCCTATAGGACACGGGAAAGAAGAGTCTGTGTTCAGTGTTCAGCTTTAGTTTAATTTAATGTGAAAATCTATAAGTGGAGGTTCTGGAGAATAAGGCCCTTATTCTAGTTGAATCGGACTGATGCGAATTTCGGACAGGAAGCAAGTGTTCCTAGCCCCGTCTACCGTACGGATCGCTCACACCGTCCGAATGCGGTAAGACGCTGAACGAACGGACCGCGAGTGGATGTTTCATGTAAACACCTCCTCCATCTGTGGGAACCTCCCCCATCCTCCGATGGTCGCCGACCATCGAATGATGGACCGAGTGGTCAGGCAGCACTGAGTACTCCAGACCAATCGGACATGTTTCCGTATGAAAGCAGGGATATGGGTGGGCAGCTGATATCCGGCTATGTCAGCCGTCCGCCCCCCACATGTGCGTCATGGCCGCATTACCATATGAACGCCCAGCGCTTTCATGGGAATGCCCATGAAACACAGGGCGTACGCATATGAGCCCAAACAGCCCTTCACGCCCCTCTCCACCCCCTGCTCGGGGGTTGGGATCATTTGGTCTATTGCATTATGGTCGAAAGTCATTAGGTCGAATCCATTAGGTCGACATGCTAAAAGGTCGACATGACTCTATGTCGACATGGGAAAAGGTCGACATGATTCTAGGTCGAAAGGTCATTAGTTCGACAGGTCATTAGTTCGACAAGGTCATTAGTTCGACATTGTCTATGTCGACATTCACAAGGTCGACATGGGGTTTTTCACTGTTTTTTTACCTGAATGTCAACACAGTCGACATGGACACAGTTTAAAGTGCACTGCATCCCCTCGCTGCGCTCGCTATGCGTCGGGCACGGTGCCTCGCTACGCTCGGCACACTATTTTATTCTCCCACCACGCCCTAGTGGATGGTAGGGCATGAAATACCGCCTGTCGGCACATGTTGGCTCAAAAAACAGTGAAAAACTCCATGTCGACCTTGTGAATGTCGACATAGACAATGTCGAACTAATGACCTTGTCGAACTAATGACCTGTCGAACTAATGACCTTTCGAACTAGAATCATGTCGACCTTTTCCCATGTCGACCTAGAGTCAGGTCGACCTTTTAGCATGTCGACCTAATGGATTCGACCTAATGACTGTCGACCATAATGCAGTAGACCAAATGACCGCATCCCCTGCTCGGATGGTTCCGTACGATCATTTTCTGCACAGACCTCACGCCGTGTTCGTACGTGTGAGGCATTTGCACATGCTCAGAAACGCCTCTGCACTTGCGCAAACACCAACCATTTGCCGTCCGTCCGCACTCTGAGCCATCCGACTCAATCAGAATAAGCGCCTTAGTGCAGTAAGATAAATGTGTGCTTTTATTCTCAGGAATCACTATTTATTGTATACTTAGAATTCTGGACTGAAAGTTAAGGCTCCCATACACTATGTGGATCAGTCTGAGAAATCAGGTGAAATCGGCCCAAATCGCATGTGTATGACATCCAATTCCATCCGATGCGCAGCCCCGTGCTCATCAGACCGGAGTCAGAGTGGCTGCACATAACATAAGTCATTTGAAAGGTTTTTTTTTATTATTCTGTGTCCGCCCCCCCCCCCCCCCCCCCACACCTGCAGCTCCCCGGGATCAGTATTACATGCGCTAAATTGCATGTGAGCTATCACATAAAATGTCACATCAAGTGCCAAATCGTAAGTGAGCTTTCCTGGGGGCCTTTACACAAAAGGAATCACTTCTGTACCCAGTGGCGGATTCGGGGTGGGGGGGGGGGGGTGGGGAGCACTAGGCATGTGCCCCCCCTCCCCCCTTTCATTTCTGGAGCTTTCCAGCCCAGCCCCGCATCGTTAGCCCCCCGGAAAGTGGAGATACCACCGGGCAAATCTGGAACGTTTCCCTCATAGGATAACATGGGACCCGCTTATTCTAACCTAAATCGCCAGACTGGTCCATATGGGTCAATTGGTTCCAGAGGGTAAACCAATTTTTTTTTATTTCTGAAATGTAATTTCATAACTGTTCATGTTCTTTGAGGGCAGATTTCTCTGGAACCAAACGGCCTAGTTTCACCGGACCAAAATCATTCGAAGCCCACTCAAAAGTTCTTCAATATGATACTGGTCTGATGTAAATGGGTCAGTTAGTTCCGAAGATTTAGCCAGTTAAACAATATAGCCAGTTTAAGGAAGGGGGGTTCTCTCCCCCTCACACCAGAAAATGCAGGGACTAGGCTGGTTTAAAAGGGGCCAACCGGAATGTCCCTGCATGATCCTGGGACCATATTCCCGGGTAAATCCCTGGATTTTCTGGTGTGAAAGGGGTATTATTTAAAATAATCCGAAACGTCTGGTTACCACCCATAAACACCGGCTTTCTGTCATTTACCTTGCTTATGGCCAGCAATTAAAAAACAAGCAGGATTTTATAACAGGATTGTCTTGCTCATGCGCACTACGAGCCGTATGCTTGCGCAGTCTATAAATAATTACCCAGCCTGCGAATTTGCAGCCATGCGATCAGGTCTGAATAACCCCCATAGTCCACCATGAAAGAATTTCCCATCCCTTACAGAGGTCCTGATTTGCTTGTGGCAGATTGACTGCTCTGGCGAGAGCTTGCGGAAAGGCGCTCCATCTGATGGGGAGGTGCAAGTGTCTCACACGCATGTACTTCCCGTCAACATGGCGGCGGGGAGCGCTTTCCCTGCCCGTCTCTGCTTCAGGGAGACAGGCAGGGTTAAGGGGGGGGTTTGCGGGGAGCTACAGGGGAGTGGCGGGGAAACGACGGGAGGCAGTGAAGGGCTCAGACAGAATGGGCCGCGCGAGCGTATCGTGTGTGCATGTCCCCTTCCTTATGATTATGGGTGCTGGCGGTTGGTGATAGAATCACCAGGACCTGCCACAAGGAGAGGCTCTCCATCTGTAGCTATTTTGGAGTGGATGAGGGTGCTCAGTAAGTAGCGGAGAGTGCAGGTCTACAGTGCTGCTGCCGCTCAAATATCAGAACCATTTCCTGTATCCAGCTACATAGTCCCTGATATCTATCTGGTATACAGTAGGCGCAGAGTGTTTGGTGCACCACGCCACTCCACACACCCTGGTCGAACTGTGGCTGCCATGGTGCCCACCTTCCAATATTCAGTGTGCCATATTTACAGCTCTGTAAAAGCAGTTAGAAGGAGTATAACATATGGGTCTTCTAACTCTTAAAATGCCCCTGTCATCCCCCTCCCCACATGGGAAGAGCAGGCAGCCCATGCATATGGCATAATATGAGAGACAAATGATCTATCTGTAAACTAAAAAATCTGTTTGCCTCTGTGAAAGAACCTGGAGAGCCTCTCTATGTTGCAGGTCCTGGTGATTCTATCACAAACCGCCAGGACCCGCAATCCCTTTATCCGTACTGATAATACTGTATACGGATGGATTGGACTCCTTGAAAATGTTTGATACATACAACACCCAAGCTTAAAGAAAAATAATCATTATTTATATAATACACTGCACCACTGTACAGAACACATTACAAAACAAAATGAAACTTTTGTGTAAATTTCTTTATGATTAATGTTGAAGCTTTTGCCGGCCAATATGTCTCTCCGTTGCTAAAAGCTGTCAATATGTAACTTTAGCCGATCTATATATCTCATATAGAACTTCTAATATACTAACTATGCCTCCCCTCTATCAGGTGAAGTACCGCTAGTGACCACCAGAGGGCATTCGACGTACAAAATGTCTCTTTAACAGAAAGTGAAAGCAACTTTTGCAGGGACACTGTTTCAAACTTGCTGGATACGGAGGGAGCTGTGAAGACAGAGATTGGAGGCACATTGCAGAAGCTGCCATTTTGATGGGTTTTTAACTAGTTATAGAATAGTGTTCTGAGTGTTTTGAGCAGTCTACATTGGTATTAGTAGTAACTAAATTATGGGCAATACATGGCAATCATTATCGACTAAGTAAACTGAGAATAGCCTGCATAGCAGCAATAAGAAGTGGAACAGGAAAGTTCATCTGGGAAGATCCAGACCATATATAATCTTGCTTGCAAAATGCATTTTCCTGTAGGTGTTCCGGGCTTTCTACAGAACCTACAATAAAGACAGAAATGATCTCTGATTAAAAAATACTGAGTTAGAACATAGTAATCAAATACATAGTTACTGAGAACAGTTCTTGGAAAATGTAAATAAAGGCAAATTGGACAGACATTACATTAGAAATATATACTGCTGGTCAAAAATATGTAACATTTATCATAATGATACAATAATCAGGGCCTTATTAAAAGTTCCAGGTACCATAGGCTAATACACATGTACAGTAGCTCCCCTTGTAATGCTGCTAAACACATGTGTATGGGCAAAAGAAGAGTTTTTAGGCAAAAAAAATCGGGCGCTTCGTCTAGCCTTAGGCAGCTCCAGCTCCAGCTGTAGAGGACCAATCCCTCTGGTCCCCAAATAGTTAGAAAGAGGGGGGATAGATGATGGAGAGGGTGCTCTTTTTATCTTTAGTTTGTCTTTTAATGCTGTATGAAAAAACTGGATGAGATGAAAAAAAAAAAGAACAGAATAAGGGAGGAACTACATGAAGATCTTATTGGGATAAGTATTTCTCCATATCTATGATTGCACTAGTCTAACGCCATCTCCCTCCCCTATTCCTCCCCTCATTCTAATATGTGTATGGGCGCTCAGGGACTCGCCAGTCATACTGCCCATGTGCATGTAACGAGGGTTATACAACTGGCATGTAATACCCCATTCACACCAGAAATACAGGGACAAACCCGGGAATTCAGTTCCCGGGACAACCAGGGACATTCCCGGGTTTTGACCCATTCACACCAGAAATGTCCCTGCATTTTCTGGTGTGAGAAGGGGGCGGGAAGGAGGCGGGCAGTCGGCGGGATGGCGCTGGGCAGTCAGCGGGATGGCGGCAGAGGTGGGGAGAATACTCACCCTGGTTGCTGGTCCTCCGCACAGGCCAGGGATCCACACAGGCGGCGGCGCAAATGATGGGACAGGTGGCGGATAAAGATGACGCAGCTCTCCGGCACCCTCACTGCCGCTGGAGAGCTGCGTCATCATCATCCACAGGCTGTCCCGTCATTTGCGCCCGCCGCCTGCATTAATTCCCGTCGGACAGGACCTGGAGGACCCAGCAACCCGGGTAAGTATACCCTACACCTTTTACACCAGCCAGGTCCCTGGGTTGAACCCGGGAACAACCCTGCTACCTAGCAGGGTTGAAATTAGCCTTGGATTTTGTCCCGGGAACCTTTCACACCAGCGCTAGTACCGGGTTGTTTCCGGACTCAACCTGGGAATTTAGGCTGGTGTGAATGGGGTATAATATTTAATGCTTGTGGCGTGGGAAGGAGACTTTGTCTTTAGGCTACCCAGCTGGCACTGTAGAATCTGGCAGTCATCAGGCAGTCACCATAGGAACTCTACCCCCCCCCCCCCACAGTACAACGGGACAGGTGATAGCACATGTTCTACTTTTGTTAATGTCTAACTAATGCATGTCTAACTTTTGTCAATGTCTAATTAATGCATGTCTAACTTTTGTCAATGTTTAACTAATGCATGTCAAACTTTTGTCAATGTCCAACTAATGCATGTCTAACTTTTGTCAATGTCTCACTAATGCATGTCTAACTTTTGTCAATGTCTCACTAATGCATATCTAACTTTTGCCAATGTCTAACTAATGCATGTCTAACTTTTGTCAGTGTCTCATTAATGCATGTCTAACTTTTGTCAATGTATCTCTAATGCATGTCTAACTAATGCAAGTCTAATTTTTGTCAATGTCTAACTAACGCATGTCTAACTTTTGTCAATGTCTAAGTAGCGCATGTCTAACTTTTGTCAATGTCTCACTAATGCATATCTAACTTTTGTTAATGTCTCACTAATGCATGTCTAACTTTTGTCAATGTCTCACTAATGCATATCTAACTTTTGTTAATGTCTCACTAATGCATATCTAACATTTGTCATTGTCTAACTAATGCATGTCTAACTTTTGTCAATGTCTAACAATGCATGTCTAACTTTTGTCATTGTCTAACTATTGCATTGTCTAACTAATGCATGTCTAACTTTTGGTGTCAACCTATTGACTTCTGACTAGACATTGTCTGTGAGTTATTCCTTGACTGTCACCTGCAAAGCACCCCCCCCCCCCGTCCTGTCGCCCTAGGCTGCAGCCAATCAGTCTATTAGTTAATGCTGGTGAGTTATCGCATGGGAGGTTTGCATGTGATACCCCACAGTAATGTATGGGGGCCTGTAGTATACTTTCCTAAAATTAATTTGAAGCTACAGATTTTCAGTGTCAGAAACAAAATAAAGAACTGTTCTGGTTAAATGCAAACTATAGCCATAATACTTGTACGGGTTTTCTAACAAGATCCTGAAAACATATATGCTATACATTATACGTCCATAGAGACGGGCATTAGGTTGTTGGTGTTACCTCTTGAGTTGTTCCAGATGTAGAACTTCAGCTCCATCAGTATCTCTGTCATATTCTCCACCTTGCTGTGTAAATATGCGTTCTCCGTCTGCAAGTCTCTGAGAATGTCATGTAGCTGGAAACACATTCTGCATCTCCATAGGGTGAGCAACAAGCAGCACACAAGCCAGTACCGCATGCTTCCAATATTCCCTCAGCTGGGTCAGATTATCCCTGCTCCTTGTCACTGTTCCCACTCGGCTTAACCTGCAATTCTCCACTACGTTCAATGACAAGCCAGAGTTGGAGAAAACCCCTCAGAGAAATCCAGTTCACATCATCATTCCCTTACAATGCTCAACAGAAAGAATAATGATCTGGCAGAGTTAATAATGCAGATAATAGATTCAGTGAAGTGCAAATTCACAGTGGCATTGATTTGGTCAGATACAAGGACACTAATAATTGGATATAGAGGACGCTAACTCATAAAAGTTATTGCAGTGGCCTACAGCTGTTCTTTCTATTGGCTGAGATCTGAGCAGCGCACAGCCCCTCACCCCTGTCTGATATCGATGTGCAGCTATTTTAGTGCCAGTTGTCATTACCAATTCCTAACAAAGTAGTGCACACTGTAATTGCTTATACCAATTTGGTGAAGACAAGAATGGGAATGTCATTTATTTATTATCACAAGTTAGTGCTTACTGACGAAAATTACTTGATCATTATGGAAAAGTAACCAATGACAAATGTTTTTGCACAGATACAGTATATCAGCAATCAGGTATTTATCAAAGCCTGGCTAAAGTGGACAGGCTGATCAGCTCCTAACTGTTACTTTACTGGCTGTTTTTTTTAAATGACAGAAGCTTATTGGTTGGTACTTTTTGGTCTGTAAAGAGATAAGTCTTGGAAAGAGATAAGTTTTGGAAAGAGATAAAGGGGCTTATTCTGGTTCCTTCAGTCCCCTGCGCGTTCGCACGGGGGAACTGATGTTTTTCTGCGCATTTGCATATGCTGGGTGCGAGCGGGCACGGCGAACTGCTAGTTTGCTGTACCGTTCGCACCCACCAGTGCGGGCGGGGGGCGCGGGCAGGGCCATTGTTTCGTATAGGCTTAATGGGCACTTGCCCAGGGGCCCCAGGTGTATAAATGCCCTATGATGATAGCCGAGGATCCCCTTTTTCCAGGGATACCAGAATTTTGAAAATCGGCCCTGGGGAACTGGAGATATCCAACTTCAAAGCAGCAGTCCACATCCGACCTGTTAATTGCAATTCCCAGTCATATTTCGCAGGTTCTCTCTAACGTAGAGTTTTTCTGAGAGTAAGAGTAATTCCAAAAGCTGGGACTCTCCCCTTTCTGTGGACACTAGCGGCTTGTCTATCATGCCCAGAACCAGAGATATCAGCCTTCCAGCAGCCGCTCCCTGCCCCAGCCCCAAACGTCTGGTGTACATTTTTATATTTTTGTCAATGGATTGCTCTGGCTCCTGATCTCTGATCCCCAAGTCCCCAGCACCTCCAGAAAGTTGGGACTCTAGGTTTTTATACTATTGAAGGCTAAGAAATCTATTTCCAGATAATGGCGATATCTGCAGTCAAACAAGCTGCCCTTCCACCGGAAAATGACGAATATTAAGCCCACTCCATTATCCAACCCTCCCCTGCGTATAAAACACCCCCTACCTCCCTGGAAGTCATTTACAAGGGACCCTTCATTCAGCTCAGTGCCCCCTTCCACACGTTAGTGTTCTCCCTCCCACCACCTGTGCGGTAAAGGAGTAATTAGCAGAAGTTACTGCTCCAGGTCCTACATGTTGAATGGAAGATAGAGCACCCCCTGCCACCCGTGGGTCATCAAAGCTGCTGCTGATACCACCCCCCACCCCTAGGAGGGGAGAATGGGTAAGGGCCCCAGTGCATTGCTTTGCCCAGGGGCCCACACTGCTGTTAAGATGGCCCTGGGCGTGGGGCGGGGTGAGTGGGTGCGCTCATAGAAACGCCCAGTGTTTCATTGGTGTTCCCTTGAAACACTGGACATTTCCATGGAAATAAGGCAGTGACGTGGCTGCCGGGGGTGGGCAGCTGACATCCCTGCACTGCGTGTGGACCAGAAAAAGGTCCAAAATACCAAGCTTCTGCCATTTTTTAAACCTCGGAATATCCAGTTACTTACAGTAAAACATATTTTTCACTATTTTTCCCGTTGTTCTTTTTGAGCTATTCGATTGGTTAGCCCGATAAAAACCCGTTTTGATGCACAAACGCACAGGTTTATTGAATCCTGTGTGTTTTCCAGTAGCCTAACCCTAACCCACCCCACAGCCTGACTCCCTCTCACTAGTGCTTAACCCCAGCACCCCAGCACCTAAACTTAACTGCCCTGCCCAACACTAACCCCCCTTTTGGGTGCCTAACCCTAATCCTCCCTCCCACAGCCTAACCCTAAATCCCCCACTAGTGCTTAATGCTAACCCCCCTTCCCCAAGCGCACGTTACCATTGGCCGCATACTTACTGTTCTGCATCCCAGCAGTCGAGATTCCGGTGCCGGCATCCTTATTGATGTTGGGACTATGGCACCGGTGTTATTAGTATACTGAACAACGGCATCCTGACCACTGTAATGTAGACTGCATCCCGTTTCCATGTATACCCTTCCCAATACCAAATCAACTGCCAAATCTCAAGCAGGTTAACTCTCTATAAAGCTTAGTAAATAGACCCCTTAATATCTCATGTTTCTCAGTATTTCTCAGTTATTAATTGTAAACCATTATGGAAACTTTAATTACAACACAGGTTATTAACTAATTACAACACAGCTTATTATATGCTTATTATATGACAATAGTTATAAAAGCTTGAAGAGAGCTTTTCTAAAGAACCAACCAATCAAACACAGCCTGTAATATGAGAGTTAGGAGATGATTGGTTAGTAGTTTCTTGACAACTTAGTAAAATATCCCCATAACAATTGTTCATACATCTACCCCTTAATTTCCTAAAGTTCTCCATGTTCTGCATTTTTATTCATTCCATATTTAGTATAAGGATTTATGGTGACATTTACTCCTATCCCCTAATTAATATTGAATATACCCATCGATGAAGATACTATTATTGTGGCAATTTCTAAATATTTGTGAACTTGCACAACAGATCTACTATATACACACCTTCCAATGTCTTATGAACATTCATCATCTATACAGATGTCTAGTGTCCGTGAGTCTCTGAAACACTGGCATCTGCTGGCAGAGAAAAAAACGACATATTTTTCTCATACATGCACATACACAGAAGGTAGCAGACTAACTTTCGAAGCTTTTGCTTCAAGCGGGTTTACTAGTTAAAGAATAATACAGGTTAATCACAGCAAACACCTTTTTAATGACTCTATCTTTGAACACTTGTTATTTTAAACTTTTACTTTTTGTTAAATATTATTGTTAAGTCTTATTTCATTCCAATAAAAGTTATGATTTATATGACTCTAAAATTAACAGTATGCTCAATTAGACCAACAATAGAGAAATAAAGAGCTGCTGTACTCACTATCCATTTTTTTTTATTGAGATGGCAATCTAGAAGATTATTGTTATTTTTGAAAAATTGGCTGATGGGAAAAATCAGGTTCGCCCACACACTATTTGATTTCTCCACCTGAAAATATGATCAGATTATTGTCAACATTGGGAGATTGTGGCAGATACTGACCAGACAGATCTGATAACCGAAATGTGTTTGTGGTCAATATTTGTTTGAGTCATCTGCAGAACACTGATATGATTATTTATACTCACTATACAATAATTCAGGCCAATCTTCCAATCTCCCGAAAATTGGCAAATAGTTGTATAGTGTAGCTTTAGATTATACATTTCAATATACTGTATAGTACACTATATTTCCACTCTTGTTTTTCCCTTATTCCCCCAATAATACAAGATTAAGACTCAAATCAAAACCTGGCTCTTCAGAAAGGTCCTAATTTCAAGAATGCTAAGTCCCAGTATATAAAGAGAGCCCTTGTATTCACAACTTTTTTCAAAATATCCTGACAGTTTGCTAGAAATGCCAACTCAGTTTTAAGCTATAATAGTTTTAATTTTTTGCAGGAAAGTCCAACACAGTGTGCTTTCACCTACTCATCACAGCTGGATGTTAGCACCCTCTAATGTACGATTATAAAGAATGTGGTTTTGGTGGGGAAGAAACCTGAAATATTCCCTTGGGGAAGTACTTGTGTCTCCTTTGTCCAAGTTGCATGTGCAACAGCTTGATGAGTTGGTCACGGTGGTGGCTGGTCCACGCGGGGTGGTAGCAGCTGGTCCACAAGGCAAGGAAGTGGCTGGTAGACGCGGGCAGGTGTTGGCAGGTTAACAAGGCGCACTGTTGGCAGGTCCGGGAGGTGTGCTGGTAGCAGGTCCATGAGGCGTGGTGTTGGCAGGTCCATGAGGCACTGTGTTTACAGGTCCACAAGATGTGGGGGAGGCAGGTCCATGAGGTGCGATGTTGGCAGGTCCAAAAGGTGCAGTGTTGGCTGGTCCACAAGGCATGGTGTTGGCAGTACCATCTGGCGTGGAGTTGGCTGGTCCACTCAGGCTCAAGTTAACTTGTGTTAGACAAATGTAATAGCCTCATATTTTGGGGGCTGTGTAAGTTGCCGGGCAACATTTTTTAAAGGGGCAATAACTAACATGGCAATGTAAATATTAACTGAATGATATAACTTGATTTAATACAGCAATTTCTGTGAAGGTGGATTTCGAATAAGAAGTCAGTAAGAAAGCTGCTCGGCTAAGAATCCTCGTTAGTGTTACCGACCGTCATTTTATCATTACATTTTTCATCGTTTTGTTTCTTAACCACATTAAAAAAAGGCATGCCCTCTTCTAACATGGCGGCCATACGTCGCGTGTACGTGTGATGCATATCCGGTGGAGGCGAGTCATTGACGGAGAGGAAATAAGCCGCAGCTCCGCCCCTTTCCCTTCCTTTCCTTCCCCTGGCTGAGCGGAGAGAGGTAACGTGCTTCGTCCGCTGTTCTTGCACCGGGGACAGGCGGCTCCGGGGAAGGTCTGTGCGGCCGCAGTGCGTCCTCGTTACTCCTCTTTGACGCTGGCCTGCGCCTGTCTCCGCCATGTGGAGCTGGGGAGAGGCGGCCTATATGCCGCATGTTCCCGGCCTGTTCCCCCGGGCCTCATGGTGGACGTGTAATTCCCGGGCCGTGCTGGTAACAGGGTACTAGGGCTGGTTGCTGCCGTACGTGCAAGCTGTAGTATTGTTACCCATCGCGGGTACAGCCCTCCGCCGCCGTTTAGCACTGCGGCCTGAGCAATGCTACTCGCACTGTGCGTCACCCGCACTGTGCTATAGTATGTGCCCAGGGTGTCTCACGCTTGGCCAGTCCTGCCGATTACGCTGTAGTGTAATAAAGCCTCCAGCTGTTTATTTTGTAATTAATAAACCAAATCTCTGTTCCACATGTAAATCAGTGTTTGTACATATACTCCCTTCCCCTCTGTGTATATGTATCTGTGTAGAGCTATGTACTACATACTGTACATTGCTTAAAGCATATCTGGCATTCATCCCACAGGCTCCCTATAGGAGGGGTAGGTGTAGGGTCATCTTTAGATACATAGTTGAATTCCAATCCTTTTTGTTTTATTAACCCCAAAAACTGTTAGCTGGTTTTCCTTTTTTTGTTGCTTTCTTTTTAAGCGAAAGTGTCTATTTTCATTGCAGAGTTATAGTGTGTACACACGGTTAGATTTGGCTTACGATGTTCCCGATCTAGGGAACATCGGAAGCCAAATCGCATGCTTTTTTAGGGCTTTCGAGCCCGATGTGCGCTCCCATGTGAGCGCATATCGGCAGCCAGATAGAGAGGGCAGGCAACACTCTATAGTGCAGATCTGCACTACATAGTGTAAATTGTGCCCCTTTGGCATGCCGTGGGATGCGAGTCCCAATGCGATCTGATTGCGTCGGGACTCATCTCACGGCAGGATCTGCCGTGTGTACACACCTTAAGAGAAGTCTTATGTCTAAAGACTTTTTGACCCTAGTTTGTGCTTTTTTTTTATACGGAGGAATATTAAAGGTAGATTTGGTCTTTAGGGAATTGATTTCCAAACTCCATCTTCAATGCACCTAATCTGCATTTTAAGGAAATCAATGCAAGCACACCAACGTACTATTTTAGCCACCTTTTCTCAAACCGTTAACCATTCAAGGCACCCTAGTAGTCCAGGTTTTTAGGCTGAGTTTGGGAGTCGCTGCTATACTGTACAGTCATTTTGTGAGAAGGTAACATTACATGTGTGCTCGCTGAATAACATAAAACGTTTAAAGGTTTTTTAGTAGCTTAAGCCAGTGGTTCCCAAACTGTGTGCTGTGGCACCTTGGGGTGCCCTTAGTTTATGGTCCAGGACCAGGCAGAACCAGTGCTAGTGGCTGCCAGTTATAAAATATGTGGACAAAACAAAGCTAATCTTGTACCTCACCACTTAAGAAACCTAAGGAGGGCATAAATACAATTAATGTAACTTATGACTCTTTCTGAATTATAAATAAGAAACTCTTGGCCTAGGGGCCCTGAAAAATTTCTAATACTCTAGGTTGCCGTGATTGAAAAAAAGTTTGGGAACCCCTGGATTAAGCTGATCTGTCTAGTCCTTTGGTACCCAAACAGTGCAGGTTTTAAGGATATTCATGCCACGGCACGTATGGTGAAATGAAATTGAGGTAATTAAATACCTGTGGCCAAGCATGGAAATATTTAAAACCTGAACTGTTGGGGTGCCTTGAGGACCAAGCGTGGGAACCTTTTATTCTTGTCTGGTGTTTTTCATCTTTCATTTTTGAAAGTTTACAAACATTTTCCTCAAGGCAACCCAACCGATAGGTTGTAATGCTATCCCTGCTTGTGCACAGATAGTATAATAAAACTGAGGTACTAATGAAGTCATTGGTGTCTAAACATGGATATCCTTAAAAACCTGAGGCGCCATGAGGATCGCAATGGGAATAGCTGACTTATAGTTTAAAAGCAGGTAGCTGGTTCTTCAGAATTTTGTTCCTTCTCTTTATTATTGTGCGTATTAAACTGTCCTAGATAACATTTAACTGTCTTGTTGTACTGTAGGTGCTGAAAATGTCTGCCAGTCTGCAATGGATGATCGTCAGGAACTGCTCTAGTTTCCTAATCAAAAGAAACAAGCAGGTGTACAGCACTGTAAGTATCCACTTTTCTGGCTCTTAAAGGAAACCAAATTAATTTAACTAATTTAATTCACTTTATTTTTAATGCAAGTGATGTCAAGCTATATCACAAATTACATTAGAGCTCACAAATAATACAAAAGTCAGACAGGTCATAGTAGTCAGATATATGAAGCTTCAAAAAGTGATAAGCAACCAGCTCCTAACTATCATTTTTTCAAACCCAGCCTGTAACATGGCAGTTCGGAGCTGATTGGCTTGCTGTTTATCACTCTCCATTTTATCACTTTATGAAGCTCCATACATCCGGCCCCTAGTGTTCAGACAAAGGATACACAATATAGGCGCTGCTGATTGCGGGTGCACTAGGCACATGTGATGACGAGGGTAGGAAGTCCTGACCAGATGCTTAAACTGGGTACACACCTAAAGTATTTCTGTCCAATTTGTCTGGTGGGAAGAAAAGTCGGTACTTGTGAGTTATCCGGGCTGCCGATTTCTAAATCGGGTCGGATCGGGCACATCGCATCGCATGCGACCATCGGATGCGATGCGATGACCCGATTTTTCCATAGGAATCAATGTTAAAATGGACTGAGTCCATTTTAACATGGAATTCAATGGGAAAAAGGGTCCTTTTCATACCCCTACTATCCAAGTGGGCATGGAGTTGGATATAAACCTGTGGCGAGCGTAGCGAGCCACCGAGCCCGAAGCGTGGCGAGCGTAGCGAGCCCCGCGAGGGGCCACAGAATACCGTCCCCTCGCGGGGCTCGCTTCGCTCGCCACGCTTCGGGCTCGGTGGCTCGCTACGCTCGCCACAGGTTTATATCCAACTCCATGCCCACTTGGATAGTAGGGGTATGAAAAGGACCCTTTTTCCCATTGAATTCCATGTTAAAATGGACTCAGTCCATTTTAACATTGATTCCTATGGAAAAATCGGGTCATCGCATCCGATGATCGCATGCGATGCGATATCGCATCGCATCTGATTGTATGCCTTAACTTAAGGCATACAATCAAAAAATCGGCAGCCCAGATAACTCACAAGTACCGAAAAGTCTTGCAATGTATGGAAGCAAGTGACACTTTTTGCTCCCAAATGTGGGGAAAATGACACAAATGATCTGAGACATTTGGTAAATCAAACAGATTTAACCCATTTGTCTGGACAACCATTGTTGGCTGTTCCAGCATTTGGGAGCAATTAGCATGCTTTGGTGAACAGGTGCATTTTCAGAGCATGTTTGTATAGATTGTAAGGCAGGCATGTCCAAACAATGACCCTCCAGCTGTTGTGAAACTACACATCCCAGCATGCTTTGCCATAGTTTTAGCTTTCCCTAATAGCAAAACTGTGGCAAGGCATGATGGGACTTGTAGTCTTATAACAGCTGGAGGGCCATAGTTTGGACATGCCTGTTGTAAGGTGTACTGGTGTGAATTGCTGAAGAGTCTCTGGAAAGCACTGCTATATAAAGAACTGGCAATGGTAACAATACGGTAAACCTATATCCTGGCTGAGTAGCTGTGCAGTCATACTACCTATTGGGGTATGGTTTGAAGATAAGGCAGGTGCTGTAAAAGCCTATGGAAGGATAACAGTCTGGATGCATGCTTCGAGAATTTCACCCATCAGAGCTGTTGGTATACATTCACATGACCCCTAGTGGCAATATTTAATTGAAAATGGCAACGCCGCATAGTCCTCCTTTCTGGTTTTGGGAACAAGATCTTGGCTAGGCCACACTTAAGGTGATATTTTAAACAATATTTCTAATTTTGGCCCTTCTGAACCCAAAGTTTGTAATATTGTCTAGTCTAGTGCAGGGATAACCAACTCCAGTCCTCGAGAGCTACCAACAGTTAATGTTTTCCAGATCTCCTCACATAATCGCAAGTGAAATAATTAGCTCCACCTGTGGATCTTTTAAAATGTTTCAGTCAGTAATGAGTGCACCTGTGTACCTGGGAGGTGAGCTAGAAACCGTGAACTGTTGGTAGCTCTCGAGGACTGGAGTTGGCTGCCCCTGGTCTAGTGTGTACGCTCAATATAGTTAACGATGCTTGCTCCCGTGACATTACTGAATGATGTAATTGACTATCGTTCCGTGTGTTTGCACTATATTATTCTCCAGGGAGTTTAAAGGAAATAGTTGATATCATCACTTTGTGTGTGAACACCTTTTAGTCTTTGGGAAAGTCTAAATGGCAAACCCTGTGTTTAGGCAGGTGTGTGATCCTTATACTTACTAAACACCAGCATTCCACAGAAACCAATTGCGTCAAGTAGAATGTTGTCATTGTTATAGGCCTCTTAAGCATTTTTTTCAATTAAAATAATCTGACCCTCAATGTACCTATCCTTATTAAACCTAAGTGGGGTTTCTTTGTTTATATTGATTCATAAATGTTAGGTTTTTTTTTTTAAAATAGCAAGTAGATTTTTAATTGCAGTATAGAGATTTCTCTATACTGGAAATACAACGTATCACTACGGGCCATACTAAACTGAAGTTGGTGGTTTTTAAACCTTACATTTCTCTAGGATGTGGTGTGTCATTCAGTTCTCTTCAATTATCTTCCACTTAGGAACCCAACAACCTGAAGGCCAGGAACTCTTTTCGCTACAATGGGCTTATCCACAGGAAAACTGTGGGCGTTGAGCCTGCTGCTGACGGAAAGGGGATCATTGTTGTCCTGAAGAAGCGTGCCGGTAAGATTCTTATGGCCCTACAGCTTCTTGGTGCTTCATTACAGAAGATCTTGTAATAAGTTAATGCTTACACAGTGGTTCTCAAACTCTCTCCTCAGGACCCCACACAGTTCACATTTTCCAGGTCACCCGACAGATGCACTTATTACTGACTGACACATTTTAAAAGAAACATAGGTGGAGCTAATTATTTCAATTGATCCTGTGAGGAGACCATGCACTGTGTGGGGTACTGAGGACAGAGTTTGAGAACCTGTGCTCTTACAACTGATCCCTGGTTATGCTATTACCCTTATTGAACTTTGTATTAGAAGTGCTTTGAAAGGGAGTGTTGTGATTTTTTTTTTTTTTGCCTTCGTTGCTTTAAAGCCCACCTTGGGCCAGTGCTTTGAAGTGGACATATAATTGGTCAGATCGCTTAGAAATGGGGCTGAAATCACCCCATGTCTATGCCCCTATAGACCTGGCTACTGGAGTATAGTCCTGAGAATTTTATTTATTTTTTATTATTTACACTTAATGTTTTGACATTTTGAACACTTTTAATAATGAACTTTGATTTTATGCTTTGCTTTTATTCACATTCTAGCCATATTCCAGTTCACAGATCCACTTTTTTAACGCTGGAATGTAATTCTAATGGTGGCTATACACTGTATGGTCATCTGCATGTCACCTCTGCTGATTGGGCCAGTAATTGCAATGTATGGCTCCAACCGAGCAGCAATAATTGCTATTTGGGGGATTAGACAACTTTCAGTATGCGAGTCGTATACGGTTCAGCAGCTGCGCTTGGGTTATTGGACTTTTCTCATACTTGTGTCACGAGAATCATATAGTGCAAATGGGTGGCACTTTCCAAACAGACATGTTTACGGTTATAGACTTGCGTTCCTATTTGGCAGGGTCAACTAAGTCCCATAACAAGGAATAATGTTTTTACCATGGATAACTACAAAACTGTATTCAGAGTATATAGAAAATATATTGAATGTTATGTAGTTGTAACATGAAATCTTGTGTTTAGGCCAGCGCAAACCTGCTACGTCCTATGAAAAAATCACCATCAACAAGAACTCCCGCGCCACCCTTAGCAGCTTGCGCCACATTATTCGCAAGAATAATTACAGGAGGGACCTCCGTATGGTGAGTGGATGTTTTGGCATAGAGGAATATTACAGTACTTTTTAAGCTTCCTGAACCAATCTATTATCTAATTGATACATTTCAATCTGTTCACACTTGTGTCCGGTGATGAAGACCACATCTCTTGAGCAGTGTTTAAAATCTAGAAGTACCAAAACCTAGGTTTGATCTGGGTTATTGATACGGTTTCAAACTGTATCACAGCGGCTGGAAACCTCATTCCCACCACAGGCTTGACCCAGTTTAGTGGCATGTCTTCCTCTGCCTAGGCGTTTGTAGATTTCCACGCACCGGTGGGTTTTTGTCTTGATTCTTTTTGAGCTGTGTTTATACATAGCTTATTATTCTAGTGTATTTCAGCGTTGTGGCGGCATCTGATATTAATGTTTGCGTTGTTCTGCCACAGCATACATTAGTTTTTGTCAAAGTTCTTAGCTTTTGGCTCCCTAATTAACCTGTCCTATATCTGGTGTAATATAGCGGTACGTTGTATAATGTCGCACACACCTCTTCCTTCTATGTTCATAGTGAGGGATTTGAAGTTGACCTAGTATAAATGAAGAGGTTTTCCACACAAAATGTAACTTTAGGCTGACATGTACTATAGTAAGTTAACTCCGCCCACACTGGGCACACACTACTACACAATGATCTCACACATCCCTGGATCATTTTATGATTGGTCAGAGAATTGTATAAATCAGGCATGTCCAACATGTGGCTCCAGCTGTTGTGAAACTACACATCCCAGCATGCCTTGCCATAGTTTTAGCATTCAAGAATAGCAAAACTGTGTCAAGGCATGATGGGGCTTGTAGTTTCACAAGGGCCGCAGGTTGAACATGCCTGATATAAAGGGTATGCACTTAGTGTTCTTACGGCGGATTAATTGGTCTCCTCTAATGATTGGGGTCTTGAAATATGCTAACAAATAACCTCATTTGGTTGAGGAATTGTGCAGATCTTTTGCATTGCATACATTATACAATTAAACACCAGGTGAACCCCAAGAAAATGAGTGTTTGCGTGACTGGTCGCCATCAGCCTGACATGCTGAATCGCTCAGCAGGTCTGTCTGATGCAGTATTTTTGGGGTTGCAAGTCTGTAACTTCGGGCAGTGTACACGCTGCCTTAATTGACACTGACATTTCCCCAGTTCCTTCACATCAACGAAATAGGTAAAGGTCTCCTCCACAGTGAAGAACCCGGATACCGTGTCCATATGCACTAAACTCTTGTAGATTGTATTATATCAGGCTGACCAAGCATGACCAGCATGGGTGTGTATGGTGTAATGACCAGCATTCCAATAGTTGTGACGTACATACGATCATTTCTAATCCTTTGGGTCATTAGGGCAGATAAATAGTGAATATTGGGATTAACATTTTGTGGGGCAGATGTACTCCTACTCAGTCTTGGTGATGGGGAAGGTACCAGTCAAAAGGGATCCTGACATTTTTAAACCCAGCCTGGAATATGGCATTTAGGAGTGATTGGCTGGTACTTAGGGGTAGATTTATGAAGCAGTGATGAGGGAGGAGAAGTGATACAGTGCCTGGTAATTTATCACCGGCCAATCATCTCCTATTTAAGCCCAGCCTGTAACTTAACAGTCAGGTGCTGATTGGCCAGTGATAAAGTACCAGGCACTTTATCACTTCTCCTCCCTTATCACTGCTTCATAAATCTACCCCTCTATGTCTTTACTTTATCACTCTCCAATGCTTGATATTGGATGTATCCCATGCATGATACTGGATGTTTCCTTGTAAAGCGCAACAGAATCTGCTGCGCTATATAAGAAACTAAATAAATAAATCAGGAGTTTCATTTAATCTTAGCCATGTTGGGTGCTGTATTTGGAACAAATCCTAATTCTTGGAAACAAGATATTGGGATTATAATATGCACTACTGATACTATATACTACTCATAGCAGTAAGCTAGGTGCATACTATACAATTATTGGACCAATTTGCCAATCATTAGGTGATCGGCCTATTTCATACAATTGTGAAGCGCAACGGAATCTGCTGCGCTATATAAGAAACTGTAAATAAATAGAGTGGTCATGAGCATTTTGGCCAAATGGTGACCCCTTTCCAAATACGATCGGTAACTCTGACAACAGATATCGCCCAAGAGGTCCTGATATGCGGTGTGTGCACAATCTTGGTGACCTGTCCATATTGCCGCCTTTTTATCTGGATGACCTCATCCCCCTAGTGGGTGCACATAAACAAATTATGGGGGTATGCAATCTGGGATCACGGCTGTCGATCCCCACCGACAGCCGTGATCCTGGCCTGTTTGCGGTCAGATCGACCGCATTACGACAGACGGGATTCAATGTCCCGCCTGCCAATGGGTGCAAACGGGGTGTGGCCACAAACTGCCGTGGGTTGTCGATCTGTGGCCCGGATAACGACAATCCACGGCCGTTATCGGCAGAACGGGCCCGACTGCTTCTGAAGTCGGGCCCGTTCTGCCGTGATCCAGCATTGATGTTGTCGTTAATGAATAGGGAGCCGCCGCTATTTCCCACGTCTGAAATAGCGGCGGCACATTGCATACCCCCCTCAGTGTGGTGCAGCTGAATATTGTAAAAATGTTTAATGTGTGTTGCAGATAAAGGGACCTTCAAGTGGCAGAAAAGCCATCCGATTCAACCATAAACGTGCATAGTGTGTACCTAGCTTTACCCTTTAAGTGACTGAAGAGTATGAATTCTACAGCATTCTCCTAATCCCATTTTAATAGTTTTGGTGAAATGGAAATATGCAGGCTGGTCAATAACAAGTGTTGGTTTCCTTTTTAGGCGGCTCTTCGCCGTGCCAGTGCTATCCTGAGGAGCCAGAAACCAGTGGTGGTGAAGAAGAAGCGTACCCGGGCCACCAAGACTGCATAAACTTCCTGCAGATTTCTGTAATAAAACAATTGGACTCAAACTGTTTGCCAGTTTTTATTTTAGTGTCACGAACGTTACTTTATAGCATTCATAAATAGGATTGTATAGTTACACTATTTGTTTTCTTTTAGTTAGATAAGAAGTCTCCTACAGGTTTTGTAGTGTATTATTCAGAAAGCTTAACACTGTAGTGTAGACCAGATTTTCTCCCCTAATCTAGACCTCAGCCTACCTCCCAACTTTACCCAGGAGAGAAGTTATCGCTATCTTACGTCGCTGGCACAGCAGCCGTCCTTGGCAGTGGTTATTCACGGCATTGTCACTGAGACCGTGCCATATTCGTGTCATCTGAAAGCGTGTGTAACAGTCTGTAGGCTTTCCTCCAGTGTTTTCTCTTTATGCTGCTCAATCCAATCTGCACTCTTTCAAAAAGATGTCTGGTCCACAAAACAGTGCTCCAACCCCTGCATTATGTTACTGCTGTGATGCATGTTATCAAAATTGTGTTCTATAGAGAATTGTTTCTAGTTATTTATATAGAAAACAGTCTGCAGCGCTTCAGAGAATATTTGGCCAATCGCATTAGTCCCTGCCGCAGGAGAGCTCACAATCTATACACAGTCATGCTAAAGTTAATATTCTTGGCTGCCAATTAACCTACAAGTATGTATTTGGATTGTGAGAGGGAAACTGGTGTACCTGGGGGAAACTCGCACAAGCATGATGAGAATATACAGAGAATATCCTGGTTGGAATGGAACCCATGACCTCAGTGCATTGAGGGCCTACTGTTGACCTTACACTTGCTCCGGAGTTTTAGTACATGTAGGTCCAAGCCAATTCCCTTTGATCCTCCATGCCTTTATATTATTTTGGCCGTGTCTACAAGTCTTCTAGAGAGTTGCTATTCCAATTTTACATAAAAAGAATATGCCATGTTTGCGCACAAAACAAAGACCGTTACATTTATGTCCTATTTAGATAAGAAATTATATGAAATAGGCACATTGCGATGTGGTAAACGGGCAGCTAAGGTGTATTAACACGTAGATTCTGGGTTGTGTTACGGAAATCTATTGAATAACCTGAATCGTAAGCCCCAGAGAGTGTACTGAATGCAGACTTTCCCTCGTAGCCTCAGGAGCTGTGAGGAAAAAAGTTCTACATCTTCCTGTGTCTTAAGCGCCTTAAACTATCCCTATCACCCTAATAAGTAATGCAACAAGTTAGTTGTATGTACAGTATATATCATTCTCCAATTCCTCTCCAGTATATGCCCATTCTAAGGCACGTCATTTTTTTGCAATCTAATTTATCACCATAGTGGTTAGGTTGTGGGGGGGTGCTGATGCGATGTCTGCGGGATGCCATACACACTTGTGCTGATACCAGGGGTGTTGGGGAGCAGGGGCTATACTGCATTCTGTGGTATCTTTCATTATATTTCCCTGCATGTATAGGACTTTACTGTGTGGGGTAGCAACATTAATACTCCGTTCTCACGGGAATTTGCCTTTACAGTGAGAACGGGGGTTCAGTGCTGCAATCCCGGCATTAAAATGCTGAGTAAAAGCAGTGTTCACAATGGCATTGTGCACATGGCATTAGTTGAATAGCTCAGGGCTAATTGAATCTATCCATGTGGAGCAAATTAATTTGCTATGATAATGGCTGCCAGCAATTACCTAATGGCTGTTTGGAAATTCATCTGTACCCTTAATGTATCGTGTCCTTTACATATCACTGTACAGCTCTCGTGCTTTTGCTGTACCCCTTCAAGCCATAATTGCCCCATGAATTTATCTCCTGGTCTAACTCTGCAATATGCTATTAATATGACCCTACAGTATGTGTAACCTGTGTGCCTACCATGAGCACTAATCACATTTACTGCAACCCCATCCCTATGAATCTCATGTTCTCTATACCAGTGGTTCTCAAGGCCCCCTAACAGTGCACGGTTTACAGGTCTCCTGGCAGGTGCACTCATTATTCACTGACACATTTTAAAAGGTGGAGCTAATTAGTTCACCTGTGATTCTGTGTGGAGACCTGGAAACCGTGCACTGTTGGGGGTCCTTGAGAAACGAGGTTGAGAACCGCTGCTCTATACCACTATCCCCATTCCTCTATCACCAGTCCTTGCATTCCATGTTCTCTATACTACTGCATGCACATTCCTTCACACTTCTGCATGGTATGGTCATATCTAGCTAAAACTTGTTACACACGGGGGAAATTTCAGCACATATCGCTGGCAATATGGTTGCTGAGCGACCATATTGCCAGTGATTTCATGTGCTGTGGGAGATAAATCGCAGGGAGCAAGCTCCCGCAGCTAGCCCTTCATGGTCGCAGGAGCAGGCTCCTCCGATTGTGGAACAAAATTGCTGGTCATTGGTGCACTGTGCTGTGCACCAGCGATTTCTAGCCAAAATGAGGTAGAGACAGAATAGCTTGTAATTTTCAGCCACAATTGCTGGTCGCTGATAAAACCGGACACTGCGCAATCTATTGCTGAGCGATTTTAAGCCCAAATCCCTCAGTGACCAAATGGCACCGTGTGTCCACAGCTTTACATTGCTTATTGTTTTCTGCAGAAGGAAACTAAACCAAGTTGGCTGGAGCGATCCGGGGGTATAGCGAACAGGAAGCCGGCTGGGTGCGTCTGAACATATCATCGCAGTCATTGTATCTCATGCATTTTCACTTCTGATAAGCCGACAAAGCTTTGACATGTTTGTAAATGGTATTAATAGCTCTTGTGATAAAGCGACGGACTGCTATGCTGTTCAGGGCTAACCCCAGGTCTACCAGCACCCTGGAGGGGCAATTTTTGGAGCATGCCACCCCCTTTATTCAACTAATACTTTTATTTAGGAAACTATTGGTAAATATTAATTTTAAATATATGTATTTTTTAATTACAAAAAGGCCATGTTGCCTCTATGGCAGGAATTCAATGATATTGTTCACCTTGTGCAGCGAATCATGTTTAGGGTTCGCTGCACAGTCGCCGGGTTCCGGAGGGCTGGAGCATACTCTGCCGGCTCTCCCTCGAGCCCCTGACAGCGATTTTTAACCCCTGCTGCGAATGCCGCCGGGGGATGGCGGAAGGGAGGGAGATGGAAGCCTGCCCCCCGTAGAGCTGTCAAGGGACCTGGTTAGGAAGCCGCTGCACTGGTCCCGCTCGTACATATGTAATGAGCGGGACCAGTGTGCAGTGAATGTCTAATGAGCGGCTCCCCGCCCCATGACATCATGTGAATATAAAAAATTAAATATATATATTCATGTGCTGCAATCACATGAATCCAAATAGCATGCCTCTTCTCAGAATAAAATAACTTTTTTTTTAAAAGAATCACATTCCAGTTCACCTTAAAAAGACGTTGAATGCAAAATGGTGAATGATGGCGAAAATCATGCTGAAAGCAGTTCTCCATCCTAGCATTGAATATCTCCGCGAATCCCAGTGATAACCCCATTGAAATACACCAGCGAATTGCAGAAACATGAAACAGAGAACTGGCCGGCACTCACTGTTCGCTTTCGGGGAACAGTGAACATTGAATAGGGTGAATCACATCTTCAGTGAAAAAGATTCACCGCAAGGAGTGAAAAGCCTGATTCGCCGAAAAAAATGGTGAATCTGGAGCATTAAATACTGCCCAATATGTCATTGGATTCACAATAGTGATGTATTACAATGCCCCCACTGGCGTTATTTCTGTGGCGCTGCTATGGCACTCCGAATGGTAAGTATTGATCTCCCTGCACCCATTTTATTTTTTTCAATACTTCTGTGCTGGAGTTCTGCATCTGTGGCAGAAGTGCTTCAGAATGCACTGGAAAAATGGAGTAGCGGCCAGATTGTTTACTCTTGTAGTGCCCCTACATGCAATTGTGCCCTCAGAGTTCCTAATTATTGTATGTGGTACACCTGGCCCACCTCAAAAAGGTTATGCAGTCAAAATCCAGTCAGATCACCATAGTTCTCACCAGAGAACACTGATCAGCACAGATTGCTCAGCACACATTGCTGATGCATCGCATGTGTGTCAGCGATGCGTGCTGTGCGATCTGTGCTTAAGCACATCACTCAGCATGGGACTCCCGTCACCCCGTGTGTACGGTGCTTAAGATTTGTGTGGGTGTGTGTTCAAATTAAAATCTAAATTGCAGCGTAAAAATGAAGCAGCCAGTATTTACCCTGCACAGAAACACATGGTTTTGCTCATGAGAACAAATGTGTCGGTTGTGATCAGAACTGAATTGGGTCAAATATTCTGTTCAGATACAGTATGCTGTATTATTAGTCAGGAAGGTATCTATAAAATACTTTACCAAACAATACTGACGTTTTACTATTGGGATCCTTCTGCCTGGATTCTGTAACCAACCCTGGGCAAACATGTTAAGGCCCCCATACACTATAGCGATTTGGGCTGATTTCACCCGTTTCTGACAGATCGGGCAGAGAAATTGGCCCAAATTGGATGTGTATGAAATGCCATCGGGTCCGATGCGCAGTCCCCTGTGCATCGGACCTGAGTTGGAGGTGGGACCTTCTGCCCATCTGACCACCGATTCGGACCCACTCCTGGCTGCGGGGAATAAGGGTCTCATGCAATCCTGTCATCTGGGGTGGCTCACGGGGATCGGATGGCCATACACTGCTGCGATACATCGCAGTAGTGTATGGCCAGCTTTAGAATTGACAGCAGCATTAGCCTAATGCTACCTGGCAACTGCCGTCTTACCGAAAAGACGGCAGTTTTCGACTAGAGTAGGTCAGAAGGGGTTCCGACCTATTCAATGCTAGCTGTATTTTTTTCGATATGTCGGAATGTTCCGACTTGCTGAAAACCAGGTGGATTGGTGGAATAGCCATAAATCCACCTGCTTTTGATGGAAACAGCCAAAACCGAAAGGTTTTGGCCATGTTTCTGGCAATCTCAATCCAACATGAACAGATTTCTGATTAAGGCAGGAGGACGGTGCCGGGTGAGCAGCAGCAGCTTACATGGCGCCGTCCACTACCTGTCCCGCCGCCGGGCCGGGTGAGAGCTGCTCACCCGGCCCCGTCCCGGGTTCTGCCGCCACTGCACTGACCCGGTAGCCATGCAGACATCCGGATTTGGCTGCTGCATTGAATAGACGGTTCCATTCCATCAAAAGATTTTCCGAATGGATCCAACATTAAAAGAATATACCCCATATTGGACTAAGTAAACCCTTTATGGCCCCCTTTAAATGGACATTATTCAAAAATGTATTGCACAGACTGTATTGGGATGATTGTAGCCATTCAAATACCAACATATAATGTACGAAAAATTGTAAAATGATTTGGCAGATGCTATCAAGTTACAATGAATTGCAATGTCTTGGTGTAGAGCTTCAATGCTTTATGTACTGCAAATGTAAAACAAACAAACCATATTACTTCCCCTGTTACTTAGATCCTCATTTGTCTACTTTACTAGTTTCATCACTGGGATACACCGGAAACACGTAATGGGTCATAAAGTGTTAGGGCTATTTCACATGCTCCGGCTTCAGCCGGGCATCGAAACCCCGCACGGCCAAATGCTGTGCCGCACACAGTAGTTAATAATGGACACAATTGTGTCCATTCACACGGGGCGGCCCGGTTGCAGCCGGATCCCACCACTGGAAGATGGCTGCCGGGCTGTGGCCATCCCTACCATTGTAAACTTCTGTGTGCGGCACGGCTTCCTGGCCGTGCGGGGTTTCGCCGCCCGGCAGGAGCCGGAGCATGTGAAATAGCCCTAAATCATCATTAAAATGTGACAGGAGATGTATATATATTGAAACAATAAATCATTTTGGAAAGTCAACGTTTTTATGTTTAATGTCTTGATTTCTCTTGAATAGGTTTTCTGGCCATCTAGAATCAGAAGATAATGTTCTTAAAATAGCCGTGTGCCTTGTAATAGGTTTATACAGGTCACGCTGTGTGACTTTGGAGGTCATACCATATTAAAGACAAGCTTCTTACAACAGGTTTGTTCCTTCCCCTTTTGCATAGGAAGATTATATCCCCTGGCTAAAAGGATTGTAAAGCCCTTCTAATTGTAATTACGTATACATATGCTATGCGCTGACTTAACTGTACAGTTTGCATCTAAATCAGTAGTTTAAAAACCAGGTCTGAGAAGAGCTTAGATACATAAATGATGGTCTTGCTTAGAAGCAGGTTATAGCGAGATTTATTGGTCATGAAAGTCATTAGAAGCATGTTCGATCAAAGTTGAATCACCCCCCATATGTACTATTCCTCTTGCTGCCCTTATGGTCAGCAACTAAAATTACCATACTGTAGTGATGTCTGAACGAAGAGTGGATTGGCCATAGGCCTCAGCGAGAGTTTTCCTATTAAGCTGCCAATCACAATGGGAATGGGATCATTTGGTCAACTGTTGTTAGGTCGACACCATTAGGTCGACATGGGGTTTTTGACTGTTTTTTACCCGAATATTGACATGGACACTGGTTAGCGTGCACTTGCTGCGCTCGCCATGCTTCAGGCACTATTTTACACCACCGGACGGGGTCCTGACAGGCATTTACCCGATGTCGGGATCCCAACTGTCAAAACACCAACAGCCGCGTTCCCAACGGCCGTCGGCTATTTACCCCATGGGGGTCCACGACCCCCGTAGAGGGAGAATAGAATAGGTGGCAAGCATAGCGAGCCACCGTGCCCACAAGGGGCTTAGTTGCGCTTACCATGCTGTCTGGGTCCGGCCACTTGGGATCCCGACATCGGGCTAATGACTGTTGGGATCCTGACTGTCGGACCCCTGTACCATACCCTTTTCAATACTGTTTGTTTAGTATTGAATGAAAACCACACAGTGGACATTGCAGGTGTCCCTGACAAATGCGCTATAAAATTGTGAAAACTGCATCAAAGTGCCTATTTAGCGCTTATCTGTTGTCAAATTCTCTGTTTCTACAGACGGAGTCAGCCTCAGCCAGCCGGCCAGCGCGACACATCCGTAGCGTAGGCTCACTCGCTTGCACGTCTCACTCACTCAGCGGCGGGTATTGGGTGCTTCCCTGGCCATCTCTGCTTCAGGGAGATAAGCAGGGAGGGGTGGCAAGCGGGGGAGACAGGCATGCAAGCCCCATTTTATCGCCAGGAGCCGATCTAATGAGAGCGGCTCCATTTGTATGTTAAATCAATCTACCCCAAGCTGCATCCGTGAGAGACCCAACTGTTGCTTCGGACAGGAGGAAGGTGAGTGTGGGAGAGGTCCAGAGTGAGATACAGTAGGTAGAAGCCTGCTTACAATTAGCAAATTCCCGTGTCTTCCAGAGCTGCACCCCTACATCTCTGTGCCCAGCCTTTGATAGTTCCACACTGCTCGACATGGTGTGAGCATGGCTGATCCCTGAGGAGGGAGGGGCCAGCCTCCAGGCCGCAGTTTCTAGTAAACCAGCAGCAGTGGCCCCAACCTGTCCACGGCCAGAACAGCCAGCCACAACCGGGAGTACTAATAATAATAGTAATATTATTTTGTAATTATCAGATACCTGTGCGGTATCCCATGAACAACCATCTCACTGGCCAGAACAACCAGCCCCATGAGCCACTGGCCCATTGGGAATATCACAGCGATGTTTAAAACAATTAAAAAACAAATGTAAAGTATATTATTTGTGGCACTCTGCAGTATGGATGAGGAATGACCTGACATTGTCATCATAGTTAGAGAAATTATTTTGATATCAGTGGTTAATAAACAAGTTTACCGCAGATATGTAAAATGTGATTCACCACAATAAGCAAACGTAGGGTGAAGCTCCCTCCTCCAATCCAGCGGCTCAATTCATGACCTCAATAGCGGTAGTATAGCTCCCAAACTTTTTAATCATGGTGCCCTAGAGTATCTGAATTTTTTCTTGCCACCCCAGTCCAAATGGAGAAATTTAAAAACAAAATATAAACTAAATTGTGTTCCTATGTCCTTAGATTATTAAATAATGTGGTGACAGACAAGATTGGCAGCCAATATCTCTGGATTTGCCAAATGGACCACCAATCCAAGGCACTCCTGCAAATCGGGACACCCCAGGGTGCTACTGCACACAATTTGGGAATCACTGGTCTATATAATATTATTTCAGTAGAGCTGTGGTCACAGCAAGCAGCATAACCGATGGAATGAACCACTGCATATGCCTAGAGACAGCAGATTTCCTACCGAGTCTGCTTTGTGTACCCCCATCACCTGGTCGGCCCATCTCTTTGCCGCCCGGCTCAGTGCCTCCACTCCACCGGTCTGCCTCTTCACCTGGGAGGAGAGCAGAGCAGCCCTGCCAAGATGTCTTCCAGATGCCTCTCCAAGCCACCTGAACTCCTCTATTTCCGTCTGCAGTGTCCACCTGTCACCCTCCCACCGGAGGCTCCTGTAGCTGGCAGCAGGCCACACAGACACCTCTGCGCCGGGCCATTGTTGTGCGGGAGGAAGAGTGCATGCCGGCACGGGGAGTAACAAGGAGCGGCGGCTACAGCTCAGGTACCGCTGGACACCTGTGTGAACAGGAGCCTCGTCCGGCACAGGTCACTAGCTCCTGGTCTCTACAGGGAGGAAGAAATGTGCCAGCGCTGGCTGAACAATTAGAAAGACCAGACGATTTCTCAAAAATTTAACAATTTATTTTATACATATAAAAACAATCAAGAAAATACTAAAAAACACATTAAATGAAATGAGCACAGAATGCTTTTGCTAATGAATTGCGGAGCTCCACAAGTGTGGAATTCTTGTGTAATGATGTTAAAGTTATATTACCATCTGCTGTTGTCTGGTGTAAGGGCTGTAGGCACCAGAGGGGGAGTGATGATCAAGTCCCATGTAGTGGTTCCCTGGTTAGGGATACGGGCAATTCTCCCTATTGGGCGTCTTCTCCTTTAGGCTGGATACTTAGGAATTGGCTTGAATCCCATAACACGATTTGTAATCCAAATGAAATTAGGAGAATGTAGACGTCTGTGGGAGAAGGGACATCACTTGTACCAGATGGGAGATGGTCTTTTTTTCAGGGGGCTCAACGCGTTTCCCCGGATGTTTACTGTCCGGCTTCCTCAGGAGCAAGTGTGTGAAGTGAGCTCTAGGCTCAGTTTATGTAGCAAAAAACTAATTGCTCATTAGATGCATCTGTGCATAGGTGCTCATGTTTAAAATACACTGACGTTAAAATCATAACATAGTAAACAAGAACCGTCTGGATATTTATATAGTTTAATAGTATAGGAGGCAGTCTGAAGATATTATGAACATTTTTAAACACTTATAAAGTGTATACAAAATTGAAGCATTACACTTTGACCTTTTGGTCACGTGACCTAAAACAGAAAAACATATGAGGATGAAGAACATATACCAATCGGATGTGAAGGGTCATCCTAAATTAATCAATGGAGCATATGGTGCGTTCCTGTGCTGACTGGGGTGCGCGTGGGACCCCACCCGTCGCCGATTGCCGGTATCGGCGATCCGGGCGGTAAGATCAGCTCACGTGTCCCCGCCAGCGTCTGCCGCGTTGCTAGGTAACGGCGCCTCTATGACGCGGCACATGGCGCCGCCCTGCATCTGAGCCTACGTCCCGCCCGCCGTCCAGTCAGACAGGGGGACCGCCGCAAGCCCGGTCACGTGGAACACACTCGTCAGCGGTCCACCCGCTGCCAAGCAACAGGATGAAAAGCAAGCTGTGGTGTTATAAACACCACCCGGAACAGAATCCACCACAAGGGATTCAGGATACGGACCATTGGTAGCTCAATTTGTATTGTATTAAGAAATGGCTGGGTGCATATGGTGCGTTCCTGTGCTGACTGGGGTGCGCGTGGGACCCCCACCCGTCGCCGATTGCCGGTAGACAGACTATGTTTTTTATATCTTTTGCACAACTATTGAATTTACCTATAAATGCAATCTCCTTTACTCCCTGGTTTTTCTTGCTGTTTGGAGTTTTGGGTTTCAGTAAAGTTTTTCTTTCCATTCCCAAAACTTGACTAAAGGCATTCTGTATCAAGTCTTCCGGATATTCTCTATCACGGAAGGACGTGAATAAGACTCCCCAAAAAGACAAAGAGAAGGAAGTCCAGGGGAAATAGAGGAGGCAAACGCCTCAAAAAGAAATTCGCGACATCATTAAAACCACCCAGTATCCCATGTGTATTCAATCTGTCGGATAAACAATTGAAAGAGAGTCACCTGTCTGTATTACAAAAGGGCCTCAAATTCAGCCCCACGAGCGAACCGAATATTTTCGATTAGTTTGTAGAATTAAATCGTTTTGTCCGTACGTTATGTCGCAAACGATATTTTGCGTCAAAATCTCTAAAAACGCGAGAGGATAACTCACTTCCGATTGTTCTTGATAAAAATGATGAAATACTTCTGTCTAGTTTGGAAGAATTATGGGAACAAAATCATACCCATACACAAACTTCTCCTAAACAAAGTTTTTTTTTTTTTAATTATCCTCCAGAACTCCTTTCCATAATCCATCAGAGTTTTTCCCCATTAGTGCTAAAAGTTCCAGCATAGAGTCCTTTTACAAAATCACGTTGGAGGACTTTAAAGAACTATGTATAAGAGAGCAGAAAAAAACCTTCAGACCATCTAACCTGACTAAAAAAGAAAAAAATGCACTAAAGGAGTTACAAAATGATGATCAGCTCGTCATGAAGGAGGCTGATAAGGGGGGGGGCGTTGTCCTCCTAAATAAACAATACTATTTAACAGAGTTAAAGAGAATTCTGAGAGAATTGGGAACTCTGTTGGATAGTGCTTTACTCTCGGGAGTGATGTCTAAGGAAGAACACAGATTTCTCTTACCCCTTCACCCCATCACTCCCACAAAGCCTTTCTGCACCACCCGGGCGTCCCATAGTATCTGGTATTAGTTCTATCACTGCTAATTTGTCACATTATGTAGATTTCTTTCTTCAGCCCTATGTTCCGACCATGAAGTCCTACATAAAAGATACAACTGACCTATTGACTAAATTAGAACCCATTGTGTGGAAGAAGAATTACGCCTTCCTCACATTAGATGTCAATGCCCTGTATACTCACATACCCCACCAAATAGGGTGTGAAGTCATACGGAGGAGACTTATGAGGTACGAGTCATTGGGATCGGAACATAGGGATTTCATTTTGGATAGTATCACATTCATCCTTACTCACAATTATTTTACTTTTCACGGTGATTATTATTTACAGACAATGGGGACGGCCATGGGGACCAGGTTCGCACCCAGTTATGCAAACCTATACATGGGTGAGGTGGAGGAGACCCATGTGTGGGGGAGCGGCTGGGGGGCGGACCTGGTCTTCTATGGCCGTTACATTGACGATTTGATTATTATTTGGGATGGGGACATTCATTCAGCCTCACAGTTTGTTTGTTCACTTAATTCTAACCCCTATAATTTATCCTTCACTCATACCTTCAACAAGACCTCTGTGGACTTCCTGGACGTCACTCTCGAGATTTGTCAAGATAAAATAATTTCTTCAAATTATATCAAACCAGTAAATACAAACTCATATATTCATTGTAAAAGTGCACATCACATCCCTTGGAAAACCAACATCCCCAAGGGGCAATTCATGCGTCTCCGCCGCAACTGTACAAATACAGATACATTTATCTGTCAGGCTCAAGCCTTATCCACGTCCTTCCGTGATAGAGAATATCTGGAAGACTTGATACAGAATGCCTTTAGTCAAGTTTTGGGAATGGAAAGAAAAACTTTACTGAAACCCAAAACTCCAAACAGCAAGAAAAACCAGGGAGGAAAGGAGATTGCATTTATAAGTAAATTCAATAGTTCTGCAAAAGATATAAGAAACATAGTCTGTCGTAACTACAGAGTATTGTTACAAGATAAAGTATTGTCTAATATTATCCCCAAACAACCTGTTGTAATTTATAAAAAGAACAAAACACTCAAAACCATATTAGCACCCAGTCATCTATCAAAAAATAAACCTGACACTACTAATAGAACAGAGGACCATATGTCGTGGCTCCCTAATAAACCAAAAGGTTTTTTTAAATGTGGGAAGAACAAATGTACCATGTGTAATCATGTTCCTAAAAACAACACACCCGTGATCATATCACCTTTGGAACCTTCTTTAGTATTAAAAAGTTTCATAAATTGTGATTCTACATATATTATATATCTATTGAAATGTAGTTGTAACTTGTCTTATATTGGGAGAACAACTAGGAGTTTACGTACCAGATTTATGGAACACAGGAGAAATATCCTGAAGGGTTACATGCAACATCGCGTCTCTCGCCATTTTAAAGCGGAACATTCATCAGACCCTACCTGTTTGAAAATCATAGGTCTCGAACATGTTGCATCTACAGCACGAGGAGGAGACAGGTACAATTTGTTATGTAAAAGAGAAGTGTATTGGACTCTAAGATTCAATTCCCTCCATCCAGAGGGTCTAAATGAGACAATAGAATTAAACTCTGTCCTCTAGACTTCTCTTTCCTTCAGAATAAGATACATATATGTCTTTATTCGTATCTTAGATATACCCCTTCTGTAAACATCAATTAAAAGTTGAAATTCGATGTACTGATTTTTTGATCGATGTACTTATTATCGCATAGAATCTCTATGTATATATAACATTTATTCTATCATCTCGTTGTTGTAAGTTCTACTACACCTGTTATTAACATTGTTTAAATGAAATTAAATGTTTTCTAACTATATCCACTAGCGCCCAGCCATTTCTTAATACAATACAAATTGAGCTACCAATGGTCCGTATCCTGAATCCCTTGTGGTGGATTCTGTTCCGGGTGGTGTTTATAACACCACAGCTTGCTTTTCATCCTGTTGCTTGGCAGCGGGTGGACCGCTGACGAGTGTGTTCCACGTGACCGGGCTCGCGGCGGTCCCCCTGTCTGACTGGACGGCGGGCGGGACGTAGGCTCAGATGCAGGGCGGCGCCATGTGACGCGACATGTGCCGCGTCATAGAGGCGCCGTTACCTAGCAACGCGGCAGACGCTGGCGGGGACACGTGAGCTGATCTTACCGCCCGGATCGCCGATACCGGCAATCGGCGACGGGTGGGGTCCCACGCGCACCCCAGTCAGCACAGGAACGCACCATATGCTCCATTGATTAATTTAGGATGACCCTTCACATCCGATTGGTATATGTTCTTCATCCTCATATTTTTTTCTGTTTTAGGTCACGTGACCAAAAGGTCAAAGTGTAATGCTTCAATTTTGTATACACTTTATAAGTGTTTAAAAATGTTCATAATATCTTCAGACTGCCTCCTATACTATTAAACTATATAAATATCCAGACGGTTCTCTTTTTACTATGTTATGATTTGTATTTTAACATGTCAGTGTATTTTAAACATGAGCACCTATGCACAGATGCATCTAATGAGCAATTAGTTTTTTGCTACATAAACTGAGCCTAGAGCTCACTTCACACACTTGCTCCTGAGGAAGCCGGACAGTAAACATCCGGGGAAACGCGTTGAGCCCCCTGAAAAAAAGACCATCTCCCATCTGGTACAAGTGATGTCCCTTCTCCCACAGACGTCTACATTCTCCTAATTTCATTTGGATTACAAATCGTGTTATGGGATTCAAGCCAATTCCTAAGTATCCAGCCTAAAGGAGAAGACGCCCAATAGGGAGAATTGCCCGTATCCCTAACCAGGGAACCACTACATGGGACTTGATCATCACTCCCCCTCTGGTGCCTACAGCCCTTACACCAGACAACAGCAGATGGTAATATAACTTTAACATCATTACACAAGAATTCCACACTTGTGGAGCTCCGCAATTCATTAGCAAAAGCATTCTGTGCTCATTTTATTTAATGTGTTTTTTATTATTTTCTTGATTGTTTTTATATGTATAAAATAAATTGTTACATTTTTGAGAAACCGTCTCGTCTTTCTAATTGTTCAGCCAGCGCTGGCACATTTCTTTCTTTTTTACTATAAAACCTTTGGGCTTGACAACCCAGTGCCAGCAGCTGTTGATAGCGCACCACCCATCTAGGTTTTCTCTACAGGGAGGCAGCTATGCAAGGGGTGATGTCAGTGCTGCTGCTTGTCATCCGATGCTGCTACCCGTAGAGACCTGGAGCTAGAGACATGTACCGGGCAAACACTCAGGGGTGATAACAATATGAATTGTTACCTTTAAGAGGCGCAGCTATACCCAGCGCAATAATTACAACAGTTTCTAAAAATAAAAAAATATTTTAATAAATATATATATATACAATTCGTAATACTTCAAGTGCACTTCAATACATATAATTCATAGACATTACATGACATACAACATAAAAAATAAAAATAATCTAAGGTGCCGCTGTGCACCGAAACGGCCGTAGTGTAAAGGTCTATGGTGGAGGAGGACTGGCTCTTGTTTACACTATGCTGCTACCGCTAAGTATTTAATATGCTTCTAGCTGGACTCCTCTTTTTGTCACTTTGCACTTTAAAAAATATGCCATAAAAACGCTTTTTCAAAAAATCTGATGTTGCTGGCTATCAGTTCTATTTTTCTCTCTCTCTCTCTCTCTATATATATAGTAACTAATGCTATCAATTATCTGAAATTCTTGAGGCTTAAATGGTTTATTGGCTTGAAGCCCTAGATCGACATAAAGGGGAGGAGAAAGGGTCAGACTATATTATGTTATAAGTTATCGTATAAGAACAATATGTAAAAATGATTAATAATTAAGGAAGTTGGTGGCAAAATAGTTACAATAATAATATTGTATTATGATATGAGCTGTAACAATAGAGAATAGTATACACATAATTTCTAATATAAATTCTATACTAATGTTATATATATATTTAATTGTATTATTTATTATTATTATTGTTATTATTTATAGTATTATTTATTTTTCTTTCTCTTTTTGGGTGTATGGCTTGTATATATGTTTTATGAATGCTATCTAAATGCATATGGCAATACACTTATAAAATAACTGATGTATAGGCTTTATGGCTAAATATGGACTAATGCAGAATTGGGGCAGAGTTTCCTGAAAATGGCGACTGGAGCTGTGGATGAGGCTTGGATTATAAATATTCCTGTGTAAACATTACAATGGGATTTGAGAAGGAGGTTTGGAAATGAAGTATAAAATGGCAGCGGAGTTGATCTGATTGGCTCGCTCATAGGGAGGCTTGGATATGAATTAAAGATGGCCGCAGTTGTCTATAAAGGACAGAAGTGAAAAGGAGGCTTCGAGCACAAACCTGGAAATGCGCTCAAGACAAACCCCGTGAACCGGGTGACTATTTAAACGGAGGCAGATATAAGTGGGGCTCATCTGAGGAACATAGAATTTGATGAAGAACCACTTGGCCCATTTAGTCTGCCCCTTTTTTAAACATGTTGCCTCAAACCATATTTTATTCTTATTTCTTTGTTAGGATATCAATATGCCTATCCCAAGCATGTTTAAATTGTACTACTGTATTTGCCTCTACCACCTCTGATGGGAGGCTTTTCCACTTATCTACTACTCTTTCTGTGAAAAAATTCTTCCTCACATTTCCCCTGAATCTTCCTCCCTCTAGTTTCAGTGCATGTCCTTGTGTTCTGCTGCTCCTCTTCCTGTGAAGAATGTCTCCCACCTGTACCTTTTTAAAGCCCTTGATATATATGAAAGTTTCTATCATGTCCCCCCTTTCCATTCTCTGCTCTAAACTATACATATTAAAATATTTTAGTCTTTCCTGGTACGTTTTGTGATGTAGTCCATGCACCATTTTAGTTGCCCTCCTTTGTACAGTCTCTTATGTATTTATATCCTTCTGGAGATATGGCCTCCAGAGCTGAACACAGTACTCTAGATGAGGTCGTACCAATGACCAATACAGTGGCATTATTACTTCTTTCTTTCTACTGCTGATACCTCTCCCTATGCAACCAAGCATCTGACGCTTTCTTCATTGCTTTGTTACATTGCCTACCTGCCTTTAAGTCCCCGGAAATAGTGACACCTAGATCCCTCTCTTCCTCAGTAGTTTCCATTATAGTGCCATTTATACTATATTTATTCTTTGGATTTTTGAGACCCAAGTGCATGATTTTGCATTTTTTGGCATTAAACTGTAGTTGCCATGCTCTTGACCATTCTTCTAATCTACCTAGATTATCAATCATGTGTTTTACCCCTCCTGGTGTGTCTACCCTGTTGCATACCTGTGTGTCATCTGCAAAAAGGCACATTTTTCCCTCAATTCCATTTGCAATATCACCAATAAAGAAATTAAAAAGCATTGGTCAAAGTACAGATCCCTGGGCTACTTTACTGGTAACCTTCCCCTCCTGTGACTGCACACCATTTACTACAACACTCTGTTTTCTGTCCTGGAACCAAGATCTTATCCATTCAACCATGTTAGAATCCAATCCCAAGCTTTCAGGTTTATTTAACAGTCTGCGATGTGGGACAGTGTCAAAAGCCATACTAAAGGCTAGATAAGCTAGATCTTCAGCCATACCTTGCTCTATTATTTTAGCCACCCAGTCAAAAAAGTCAATAAGATTTGTTTGACATGATCTTCCTCCAGTAAACCCATGCTGTTTAGGATCCTGTAAATTGCTGGTTTTGAGATATTCTACAACTCTTTGTTTTAAGAGTGTTTCCATCAATTACCCTACTACTGATATAAGGCTAACTATTCAGTAGTTGCTTACCTCTTCATTGCTTCCACTTTTGTGCAGTGGGACTACATTTGCTATTTCCCAGTCCTCTGGGATTACTCCAGTAGCTAGGAGCTAGTGACTGGTTGAATAATTCTGTTAATGGTTTTACCAGCTCCCCTTTAAGCTTTTTTAGAATCCTTGGATGTATCCCATCTGGCACCATTGATTTATTCACTTTCAATTTTGAGAGTTCTGTTTCTTCTTTCTTCTTTTCGTTTTCACCCCTTTTCCCACTGACTGGGACATTTTTTCCTCAACCTGTGCTTTTGCACATCTGATTACCTTCTTAGCCTCCTTCTGTCTAACAAGATACACCTCTTTGTCTTCATTATTCTGCGTCTGCTTATATTTCTTAAGGCCAACTTTTTTGCTTTCACAATACTTGCTACTTTTTTTGCAAACAACACTGGCTTCCTTTTCCTTGTAACTTTTGACACATATTTCTGTTGCTTTTAGTATTGCACTTTTAAATTTTTCCCACTTCTCCTGCACTCCTTCCAAGTTCCTCCACTCTGCCAAAGAATCCCTTACAGAGTTTCCCATATCTGCAAAATAAGCCTTCCTAAAATCTAACACCTTTGTTTTTGTGTCTGATGAGTTGTTCTTTGTCTTTATTCTGAACCATACTGCTTGATGGTCACCCACATTTACGTCCGATATTCTGTCACCATTTGTAAGTATTAAGTCGAATATTGCATCCTTACGAGTGGTCTCCCTCATCAATTGCTGGAGGGATGCTCCTTGCAAGGAATTCAGAATGTCCCTACTTCTGGTGGAGCTTGACAACAGACACCTCCCAGTTTACATCAGGTAGACTAAAGTCTCCCATGATTATTACCAATAAGTTCTTGTGAAGTTCCTCTTCCTGACCTGGTGGTCTGTAGATCACCCCTATACGATGGAAGCTGCTGATCCATTATCACAGTAATATTATAAACGTGTATTGTGAGCACTACACAGTGCGGTCACCAGGGCCGTTTTTTCGTATGGGCTTAATGGGCACTTGCCCAGGGGCCCCAGGTGTATAAGGACCCCATTCTGATAGCTGGTGATCCCCTTTTTCCAAGGATACCAGAATTTTGAAAATTGGCCCTGGGGAACTGGAGATATCCAACTTCAAAGCAGCAGTCCACATCTGACCTGTTAATTGCAATTCTCAGTCATATTTCTTAGGTTCTCTCTGACGTAGAGTGTTTCTGAGAGTAGATTCAAAAAGTTTCTGTCGAAACTAGCGGCTTGTCTATCATGCCCACAATCAGAGATATCTGCCTTCCAGCAGGTCCCTGCTCCAGCTCCAAACGTCTGGTGTACAGTTTTATATTTTTGTCAATGGATTGCTCTGGCTCAGTCCTGATCTCTGATCCCCAAGTTCCCAGCACCTCCTGAAAGTTGGGACTCTAGGTTTTTATACTATTGAAGGCTAAGAAATCTATTTCCAGATAATGGTGATATCTGCAGTCAAATAAGCTGCACTTCCACTGGCAAATGACGAATATTAAGCCCACTCCATTATCCAACCCTCCACTGCGTATAAAACACCCCCTACCTCCCTGGAAGTAATTTACAAAGGACCCTTCATTCAGCTCAGTGCCCCCTTCCACACATTAGTGTTCTCCCTCCCACCACCTGTGCAGTAAAGGAGTAATTAGCAGAAGTTACTGCTCCAGGTCCTACATGTTGAATGGAAGATAGAGCACCCCCTGCCACCCGTGGGACATCACAGCTGCTGCTGATAGCACTCCCCACTCCTAGGAGGGGAGAATGGGTAAGGGCCCCAGTGCATTGCTTTGCCCAGGGGCCCACACTGCTGTTAAGACGGCGCTGCCGGTCACCGCTGAGCTGATAATACCACTGGTAATATATTGTGAAATTCTTTGACTCCATAATATTGGGAACTGAGAATTATTGACACCAAAGTACCTGGAGCACACCCCTGTATAAAGGGAGAACTGCACTGCAAACAGAGACCATCACAGTGCCTAAGAAAGGAATCGGAATTCTAATTTGCATGGTTAATGGAGACTCGCATACCATAAAGTGGGACTGGTAACTATGCAGTAACTTTGCCAATTATTGCCTCAATGCATTGTTTATTTTGAAACTAATTTCAGCCAATAAACCATTTGACCCTCATGAATTTCAGATAATTGATAGCATTCATTACATATGTTTTATGCTGTATGTCATGTATTGTCTATAAATTATATGTAATGAAGTGCACTTCGAGAATTATGAATTGTATATATTTTTATTAAAAGAATATTTTTTTATATACTGTTGTAATGACCCTAACTGTGCAGAGTTTGTATATTCTCCCCGTACTTGCGTGGGTTTCCTTTGGGTACTCCGTAGGTTATTTGGCTCCTAACAAAATTAACCCTAGAATGTTTGTGTGCGTGTACGTGTGGTAGGGAATATAGCGTGTAAGCTCCACACAGGGGCAGGGACTGATGTGAGTGTTCTAATAATCTCTGTAAAGCGCTGCGTAATATGTGGGCGGTATATAAGAAACTGTTAATAAATAATTATTGCACTGGGTACAGCTGCGCCTCTTATAGGTTACAATTCAAATTGTTCTCAACCCTGAGTGTTATTAGGAGACAGGACTGAGCTTTTACGCACAAACTCTATAACCTCATAATATGCCTGCCTCTTCTTGCTGGCAGCTGCTCTCTAACCTCTCTGGTCCTGGGTTGATTAAGCACTCAGATCCACACAATAATTCGACCATGAAAACGGTCTACATACCTTAAGTCAACATGGTCAAAAGGTTGAACCATGCAATGGGTCAACATGAAAAAGTCGACATGAGTTTTTCATGTTTTTTTTCTCCAAAGCAGGTGTTTTTTTTACTATCCAAATGGAAAAAGAGGAAGAATATAATAGTGTGCCGAGCATAGCCAAGCACTGTGCCGGAAGCATGGCAAGCAAATAGAGCCATGCTTTACCATAGTTTACCACAGGGCTGGGCAATTGCGGCCCTCCAGATGTTGATGAACTACACATCCCAGCATGCCTTGCATCAGTTTCAGCATGGCCACATAGCAAATCTAATGCAAAGCATCCTGGGATGTGTAGTTCATCAACATCTGGAGGGCCGCAATTGCCCAGCCCTGGTTTACCATATACTTGGACTACGATTGGGCATGGTGAAGTGTGCTGAGCTCTACTGTAGTGAAGCACATGGCCTGAAGCATGTCAACCTTTTCATACATTTCTGTGTAGACCTGTTGCTTGTGTTGACCTTTGAGTTGAGTTGTGAGTGGCTCGTTGATATATCACTAGGCTTAAGGTGGCCATACACTGCTGCGATGTCACGCAGCAGTGTACGGACACCCGATTCCCCGCAAGCCATCCGGGACCTTCCCGGGCACCATCACGGGATTTGTTGGATCGCACGGGGTGGTCACTGGCATCCACCCAGCATTTCATGTGTTAGCCCACAAAAATGGTGGAACCAATGGAAACACTGGGTGGACACCTGCAAAAGCATGACGCGTGCAGATGACGTCACATGACTTCAACACCCGCCCCGAATTCGCACAAGAACGGGCAAGATAAAAGTAAGGAGAAATAATTTGGTGGTGATTAACCAACTCCTCTGTGTGGGGGTCATGCGAGCGGATTTGAAAGCGTACATATCCACTCGCATCACGTCGAAGGAATTCATGCAGCGGAGGGGGTGGGGGCGGTGTGCATTCGGCAAGGCGGAGTTTATACACAGGCCTGAATTACCCTATATATTTTTGTCTGTCTTTGTAGAATGTTTAGCTTAGATCTACATTGGCAAATGCAGACTACTGGATTCAGCACATGCGGAAGAAGGAAGCCTTTAGCCCTACATTGTTTTATTGTTTTATTTGTTTTATGATAATGTTCATTAATAGAAATCTTGCTGAAGACACAATTGAATATGGACATTGACAGTTATCACTTTTAACACTGTAAATACTTAAATATTAAAAAGGTCAACCTAAGAAATGACACTATTATAGAAATGAAGGTAAGTACTACAAAAATCTGAATTCATTTATGATATATTAATTTAAACATAAAACACTCAAAGTAGAAAACACATAAAATAGATAATACATTGGTCTTGTTTCCAACTTTTGTACCAATTATGAAAACTGCATTGTAAAATAGTTTGATCCGAGTATGGGATGGAGCGTGGGATGATTCCAATGGGATAAGAATAAGTATATTGACATTGGAAAGCAATGGCTCAAAAATAAATTATATCCACAAAATATCATATTAACTTTCCACTGCCACCATGATGGGCATCTAATATCTTTTTTAACTTGAAGAACTCTATTGAACTGGAACTTTCCCCTTTAGGAAGCCACAGTCAGAATCACAGAGACATATGGTAGGCCTGAGTGATAAAGGAGGAGGGGCCAAACTGGAAGGCATCTCATGTGTTTTACATCCCACCGATCAGTGGCTTCCCATTCATTTGTATGGGGTGTTTTTGGCAGCTCGGCTCCCGGCTCCTGGCTCCCTCCCCAGCTTTCCACAAACCACTACACCCTCCCCTGGGGAGCTGCCGAGGAAATCAGGTCCGACTTGTGATTCGAAAAAGTTGGCCTAATGCATACCTCCCAACATGACCCATTCCAGGAGGGTCAAGATGTTCTGTTCCTGACTTGCATGCCAGTGGCAGTTGCAGAGTTGCAGGGCTGTAGCACAATCCAATATTTAAATAGGGGAGCTGCACCAATTGACACCCTAAACTCACAGTCAGGGAATCACTGGCAAGTGTGGCTCGCCTATTTGAATTTTGGACAGTGGTGCAGTCCCACCTCTGCAATAGCCACTGGCAAGGAAGTCCAGGAGCAGAGCATTTTGTCCCTCCTGGAATGGGTCATGTTGGGTGGTATGCTAATGTATGGGGGCCTATAGACTATGCTTCCGGGTAGCATTTCTCCTCCTAGTCCATGGCTAGCCTGGGCCCCTTCCAGGCCCCCCAGGAAAGTCTGGGCCTCCCACTCTGCTTTGGGGTTTTATTTGAGTTTATTATGAGTTTTATATGCTGCCTTTATTTTAGCAGCACTGACATAGCGCAGGAAATGACGCCATCTGCAGCTGTATCAGCATGTTGGATAGAGGGGGATCATCACGATTGGTACAGGAAAAATGAGTCATTCTTAACATTAAAAATATCAGAAAATAATTTAGAAATAATTTATGTGACAATTATCAGGTCCTATATCATACAAGTGAAATCAATATTGTATTGTTAAAATAACAACTGATTGCATGGTCTTAAAAATATCCCAAGAAAAAGGGTCAGCATCACCTGGCATGTGGGTCAAACCTGGCATGTGTGTCAAACCTGGCATTTGGAGCAGTTTTAATTGTCATATTTGGAAGATCTACTAGCTGAAGGGGCCCATATATCAGCGGGACAATCCTCTGAGCCGCCAACCAACTGGAAGCCGCAATCTACCGCTTGGATGTGTCATAAATCAGTGAAATAAATCGGGGAAATTAAGCATGTAAAAAAGTCCCGATGCAACCGTCAGGGGATTGGGGTATTACCCCAATACACCATTGCTGTGTGGGTCCCTTAAGACTACTATGTAAATTACAAACTTACATTGAGGCCTTTATATTACATACTGTAATTAGAAGAGCAATTTGTTTATACAGTTATTGATAGAAAATATCAATAATCCTAAACCTACCGGTTTACCTATAAATTCGGTTTTGGTCTATCCAGCTTTCACCAACAGTCAATGTGTTGAGCCCAATGGTAACGCAGTATATCGGTAGGACATAAGACACCCTACACATTGCAGCGCTGCGAGGGATCACAGTTTCAAACTCCATGGCCTTCCCTTAAATGATCCCTGACTGTCAGTCATTTTGTGAATAAATCCTCTCTGCAGGCATTGCAGCACATTCTCAGTCAAGGGTGTCACTAGGGGAGTGCCTGTCACCCCGCTGAGGGGTGACATCAAAATGCCGGCTCCTGGGCAGCAACAGGAGACTGGTGCTGCACTGTAACTTGTGCAGCACCTAGCTCCTGTCACTGTGTTGGAGTGGCAAAACAGGGGTTTCCAGACACAGAGCCACACCCCTCCCACAAAGCCACTCTTCTTATATGCAGCCACACCCCCTTTTAGTGACAGCATGCGCATAGATATTATTAAGCGCTGTAGAACCCTTGTGGCGCCATCTAAATAAACAATAATAATAATAAATGCGTGCGCAGACCACCGCCTGGCTCTCTCAGTGTTTATGAGTGCAGAATATGATCAATGTTGTAAGGCAAATTTGACAAGTAAAACCTACGATACAACTACAAAATTTCAGTGGATATTTAAAAAACCAATTCTGGTATTTGGAGTCTTTCAAAAATTCTTTATTTTGCATTTTTAAACCATATATATATGAAGACAGCTTTGGAATCATTCTGCAATATATGTTGCATAAATGAAGGATATTTAGTACTGATAACAGCAAACGGTTGGTGTATATAACATTGATATGGTCTGAATGTTGACATAGACAGACATTGAGAATGCCAACTTTCAGACCATGTTGACATTCTCGCATCGACATTCTGAATGTTGACATTCAGATTGTGGACTGTTTATACCACCCCCTTCATACCCTATAACTGTAGTCATGCTTACAATGACTTGGTTCATAGGGCCTAATTCATGTTTGTACGCACTTGCCTACACAGCTGTGATTTGTCAATCTGCTGAATTGCTAATTATCGCAACTGAAGCTCCACCCACAGAAGACAAACGCCCACCAGAACCATTGTATACGCAGGCTATATGCAACCACGGATAAAAAAACCGACTGCAGGCTGACTTCCGCAGTAGCAATGCTAGCGCCATTTTTGTTGGCTGAATGCAGATAACCACCATGACACACCTGCCATTTTTTGTTGCCACTCCCTGTTATATCTCCCAAATGGTCCCTTCCTGTCGATCATTCTATAATGAAATCCTTACTGTGTGATGCATTAGAGAGGTAACTTGACATGTGCAGTGCCATCGCGGCACATGTGCGGCCGGCATTGTGTACAAACATGAATTAAGCCCACAGTCATGTCCTAACCAGACCATTTATCCACAGGCTTATCCACTGGCTTTTTAAGAGATTAGGGGGCCGTGTGCTGCCTCATCTGGCCGGGCTTCCCCCTCTCCTGGGAACAGCGCTGTGTAGTAGGGCCTGAGCACTAGAGCACTCATCCCCTACTGCACATGCATGAATCTCCAGGAAAATGGCGCAGCGGCCATTTTTCCGTCAATTTTTGTATCACTGCTGCTGCTGCCGGCAGCAGCAGCACAGCCTTGTGGAGTTTGAGCACTATAGTGCTCAGACTCCACTGTGCATGCATAAATCACAGGAAAAATGGCCGCCGCGCCATTTTTACTACGATTTAAGGTGACACTTATTGTATCCAAGATGATGTCACTATTGTATGATCATTCCCAATTTTGTAGTATACTTAAAATCCAGGAGAGGGAAGCGGTAATGGTGTCTGCTAAACTTATAAAGTTATTCAGGGACTTGTAGACCAACAACTGAATTGAGAAAGACATCTATCCATGTTCTATGTCATATATGTATTGAGCCTTTGTTGTGGCCTGTAAACATAACATGATACCTCACAAACACATATATAAACCACATGCAATCACGTTCGGCATATGTTTATGCCATGTAGTATTCCTTCAGGACTTGCTGGCGACTTTCGGGTCATATTGTATAAGCCGCATGATGTCATCGTTCACCATAACGCCTTGAATGAATTCTCCTTCAGCAATTTTATCTGGATGACAAGCAAAGAAGAAGTGAATGAGACACACGTACGTCAGCGCAGTAGATAAACGGTGATCACAGCACAGCCATTATGGGGGGAATTTACTAAGATGCGAGTTCTATGTCACATGGGATGTTGCAATGGGCAACCAATCAGAATATACTTCTTATTTATTTAGCACCTTCTAGATAATAGATAGCATCTGATTGGTTGCCCATAGCAACATTCTATCTGAAATAGAACTCTGATCTTAGTAAATTTCCCCGTACGTCTCTGTAGGCTGTGCTAATATAGGTAAAAGCCAAAGGAGGCGCCGAGGCAGACGCAGCAACGCATCAACGGCATAAACAATGGTCAGATTACTCAGGATGTCCAATGAATCTATACTGGACACACCTTTTCACTGGAACTCCTCCCCTCGCCTCCCCCAATGCTGTTGTAGTTTTTGGGGTACTGAGCGTGACATTGCATATCCAGGTCTGCACATGCTCAGCGAGGCTCCTGCCCATGCGTGGGAAAATCATTCGATGGCGACTGACCATCCAATAATTTCTCTCCTGTGCGTCCACATGCAAGTAGATGTGTAACTCTACACATCCGCCAGGGTTGCTGACCCTCCGCATTTAGCGGGAGTATCCCGTGTTTTTTTCCTTCCTCCCGGTCTACCGGGAATGTGTGGGATCCTCCCGGTTTTTTAGCCCGCCTGGCAAAAAAAAAAAAGTCACTGCGCTTGAGCGAGTCACGAAGTGCCAGGCAGACGTCGCGGCTGTCCGGCCGGGGATCTGTCAGAAGTGACTACAGCGGCAGCGCAGCAGTGGGCAGCCATGGGAGCAGGAGCAGCAGAGGGAGCGGCAGAAGCAGCAGAAGGCAGATGAGATGGTAAGATAGCCGCTATCTGCTTCATGCTTCCCTCCTGCTTCTCTTCCTCTGCTCCCCACTATTTTTCTTTAATAGGGTTAGTTTAAAAAGTGCTACGGTACTATCTAAAAATGTAATTTCTATAGCTCCGCCCATGGTCACGCCCCATTTGTGTGCCGTAAATGGGGCGGGTCATGGGCAGAGCTATCCAAATTACATTTGAGAGCTCCCGCGCCCCCTAATTAGCTGCCCTCTCCCTGGTTTCCCGCAAAGGGGAGATGAAAAGTCGGCAAGTATGACATCCGCACGCATGGTAGCGTGGGGATTCAGGCAGTGGGGAGGGGGTGCGTGTTCGGCATGGTGGTGTTTACCTGCTTGCTAGGCAGGAAATATACGCAGCCTTGCATGCAGGTCTGAATCAGGCCCATTGTATAGCTCAAAATGCACCTAGCACACGTCTCACTATGGACCAGGTGCACTAAGCTTCAAAAGTGATCAAATGGAGAGTGATAAACAGACAACCAATCAGCTCCTGCCTGACATTTTTCAAACACAGTCTGTGTCATGCATACCTCCCAACTTTTCATGCTAAGAAATAGGGACACTCGCGCGGCGAAGCCGCGCGAGCGTCCGAAAAGGGGGCGTGGCGTATGCAAATGAGGGCGCGGCTTATGCTAATTAGCCGCGACCTCATTTTCATACGAGAATAGACGCTGTGCGCATGCGCACAGCGTCTATTCTACTACATTGGGGGGTCTCCCAACTGCCACCCCCCGCAGCGGGACAATGCCTGCCGCGGGTGGGACGTCGGGACAGGACCCGAAAATCGGGACTGTCCCGACGGAATCGTGACAGTTGGGAGGTATGGTCATGTCAGGTAGGAGCTGATTGGCTGGCTGTTTATCACTCTCTATTTTATTACTTTTGAAGCTTAGTGCATCTGGTCCTGTGTGTGAGCACCATACTTTGATATACTACAATGCATGCTGCAACTTTGTCAAATTTTAAATAAACAAATACTGTAGGTTAATAAATACATCTGAAAACTTGTGCACTCATATTTAAACTTTCATTACCATGGTCTTTCTTTTTAAAGAAAGCCCAAAGCTTGTCTGCTCTTTTCTGTGGTGTATTTTCATCGTCTGGTAGTTTTTTCTGCTCTTCTGCAGGAATCATCTTGAATATCGCCTGCAGATAATGAGAAGTTCATTTGTAATTGTTGAGTGAAACAATTTCAATATGTAATTTCTTTAGAAAAACACCACCAAGAAGGATAAATTATGTATTGTAAGATAAAATAATGCAAAAAATAACAAATAAGGAAAACTGAAAGGATTAGACAATAACTATAAGAAGGTCCTTAAATCATACAACTGTAGGAATATTTATAAGCAGCTGCGTTTTTTTTTAGAATTCATGGATCAGACTCAAAAACAGGGTACCACTTCTGTGGCACATAAGTAGGGTGCAGGACCACCAATTTGAAAGCAACAAAGAGCGTCACAAACTTTACAGCCCACAGCACGGGACGAGAACACAGAATACAAGAACTCACTTGTACCGTATAGAAATGGTGTAATGTTCCTAATTACATGCCCCTGCAGTCTCCAATATGTGGGCAGGACCATTAGAACCTGAAAGTGAGGATTTCCGAAAACATCTACAACATCAGAATGGGGTATGGCAAACATAGTCTATCACAACACTGCAAGGAGACACACCTACAGAATACCGCCATACAACAGGTGTCTCAGAACTGGCGGGGAATACAGAAAGAGAACTGAAAATGGATTTACACCATGAAGACCATGACACTTAAAGGTCCCAATATAGATTTCAATATCGTCTCATCTATGTAATCAAGATATAGAACATATATAGAATATTCATCACAATAACCATTCTATTCATGTACATTAGAATACCCTCGGGGTCATTCTGGTTCACTCGCAAAGGCAAATTCCTTCTCAAATGGACAAAACCATGTGCACTGTAGGTGGGGCAGATGTTACTTGTGCAGAGAGAATTAGATTTGGGTGGGGTTTTACTTCAAAGTGATATCTGTATTGCAGTGAAAAAATAAAGAAGTCAGTATTTACCCTGCACAGAAACAAAATAACTCACCCAAATCTAAATCTCTCTGCACGTGTTACATTTGCTCCCCCTGCAGTGCACATGGTTTTGTCCATTTGAGAAGGAATTTGCCTTTCGGAAGTGAACCAGAATAACCCCTTCAGTCCCAGCCAATCAATATTTTAAATTAGAGTGTGGTAAAACATGGGAATTCAGTCCTGAATTACAGTCAATCCAGCGAAGTTGATCATGTTGGAAATGATGTGTGTGCAGGAGTTGATAACGCATAGTCATACAGGCATACACTACTGGATGACACAAACTATTTACAGCCCAGTTACTTAAGGGTAGATTTATTAAGCTCGGTGAAGTGATAAACTGTCTGGTTTTTATCACTGGCCAATCAGCTCTTACCTGTCATTTTTCAATCCAAGCCTGTAGCTTTACAGGTAGGAGCTGATTGGTCGGTGATAAAAACCAGACAGTTTATCACTTCTACGAGCTTAATAAATCTACCCCTCAATCAGAACTGTTTCTCTACTGATAGATGGCAGGTACAGCCGTACTCACTGTTCCATGCATGCTGGTGATGGAGCAGAGTGGGGTTTCATACAGCGCACCAGCCAGTGGGTGTACGCTACACACAGGTAGGGCTGCAGGGATGCCGGGACCACTTTATAGCAGGTATTAACTAGGTCTCTCATAGTAGCTAAGCAGGAAAAGTCTGTCTCCAACAATTCACTCTACGCAGTGAAGAAAAAGATGGCATTTGTACATACTCAGTAGATTTCTCTGTGGCCATCTTGGTATAAGGCATGAAGCCTGCCTGAAGGACAGGAAGACTGGAGCCTGTGCAGTAACACACCTCCTTCAACAGATCATACTGGATAAATATTATTACATAACTTAACATTATAAACAGAGATTAAAAATACCTTGTAGAAAGTCTGTCTCGGCTTAAAAAAGAGTGCTGTCTTTTGTTGGTCATAGTAAAGAAGATATAGGTAATGTGACCCAGAACCGGGCTAAAGATATAAATAAGCATCCAGGTTATCGAAATCTCTTTCTTTCTGAAATGATCTATTTTTATTGATTTTCTATGTCACAGAAAGTGGACAGGTTAATAGTGAAGACAGTGATGTCAGAGCACGCATGAGCAGCAGAAACATGACAGCGATGACAGGGCACACACATGAGCAGGATACACATAAAAGTGATGTCAGAGCATGCAGGAGTCTCATGGCAGTGATGACAGTGCATGCATGAGCAGTAGACATATGATAGTGATGTCAGAGCACAGATGAGCAGGATACACATGACAGTGATGTCAGAGCACACATAAGCAGAAGTCACATGACAGTGATGTCAGAGCACACATGAGCAGAAGTCACATGACAGAGATGTCAGAGCACACATGAGCAGAAGTCACATGACAGTGATGTCAGAGCACACATGAGCAGGAGACATATGTTAGGGATGTCAGAGCAAACAAGAACAGGAGATACATGGCAGTGATGTCAGAGCACACATGAGCAGGAGACACATGGTAGTGATGTCAGAGCACACATGAGCAGGAGACACATGACAGTGATGTCAGAGCACACATGAGCAGGAGACACATGGTAGTGATGTCAGAGCACACATGAGCAGGAGACACATGGCAGTGATGTCAGAGCACACATGAGCAGAAGTCACATGACAGTGATGTCAGAGCACACATGAGCAGGAGACACATGGTAGTGATGTCAGAGCACACATGAGCAGGAGACACATGACAGTGATGTCAGAGCACACATGAGCAGGAGACACATGGTAGTGATGTCAGAGCACACATGAGCAGGAGACACATGACAGTGATGTCAGAGCACACATGAGCAGGAGACATATGTTGGGGATGTCAGAGCAAACAAGAACAGGAGATACATGGCAGTGATGTCAGAGCACACATGAGCAGGAGACACATGGCAGTGATGTCAGAGCACACATGAGAAGGAGACACATGGTAGTGATGTCAGAGCACACATGAGCAGGAGACACATGGCAGTGATGTCAGAGCACACATGAGCAGGAGACACATGGTAGTGATGTCAGAGCACACATGAGCAGGAGACACATGGCAGTGATGTCAGAGCACACATGAGCAGGAGACACATGGCAGTGATGTCAGAGCACACATGAGCAGGAGACACATGGTAGTGATGTCAGAGCACACATGAGCAGGAGACACATGGCAGTGATGTAAGAGCACACATGAGCAGGAGACATATGATAGTGATGTCAGATCACAGCAGGAGATATATGACAGTGATGTCAGAACACACATGAGCAGGTGACATATGGCAGTGATGTCAGAGCACGCATGAGCGGTACACACATCACAGTGAAGCCAGAGCACACATGAGCAGGTGATGTATGGCAGTGATGTCAGAGCACACATGTGCAGGAGACACATGGCAGTGGTGATGTCAGAGCACACATGAGCAGGTGACATATGACATTGATGTCAGCTCACATATGAGCAGGAGACACGTGGCAGTAATGTCAAAGCATGCATGATCAGTACACATATCACAGTGAATCCAGAGCACACATGAGCAGGAGTCATATGACAGTGATGTCAGAGCACACATGAGCAGGTGACATATGGTAGTGATGTCAGAGCACACATGAGCAGGAGACACATGGCAGTGACGTCAGAGCATGCTTGAGCAGGAGACACATCACAGTGAAGCCAGAGCACATATGAGCAGGAGTCACATGACAGTGATGTCAGAGCACACATGAGCAGGTGACATTTGGCAGTGATGTCAGAGCACAGCAGGAGATATCTGATAGTGATGTCCGAGCACACATGAGCAGGAGACACATGGCAGTGATGTCAGAGCACACATGAGCAGGAAACACATGGCAGTGATGTTAGAGCACACATGACCCATATGCTGATGTCATAAATGGACCCCAAAGTGATGTACTGTAAAAATAAAACACTTAGGCAAGTTTTCAATGCCGGGTGCGAGCGGTGACATCAAGCAGGGCTGCCATTGCAGGTGGGGCTCACAGTATTCAACTGACTCTCCTCATACGCCGATTGCTGAAGCAGTGAAACCCGCTGTGAAATGCAGCTGATTCGCTGCATTAGCCGTGGGTTTCGCTGTTAGGGGGAATCCTCGCCGTCCCGTGACAGCGAGGACTCCCCCGGAACGTTGAATAGGGCGATGGGCCGGCGAGGGGGTTAAACAGAGAGGATCGCGGCGACCCACATTGAACACGGCCCTTAGTTGATACACTGTACATATACAGTATATACCACTTTAAAATCAAATAAATTCAGTGCATGTGCACGATGAGCTTGGTCATTGTATAACAGTATAGAGTTACTGGCCTTTAGTACTGAACACCAGTATTCCGTTACCTATCTCATGAGATTAGAAAAATCATATTATTTTATACAATTACAAAAAGTATAGGCTTATTAAATGGCCTCCATACAGGTAACTATCAATGTCATCATTTGAATTTCATAGGTTTCCTTATTCCCCACCTGGACAGTATGTTCCTGCTTGGATTAGCGACATCTGCTAGTTAGAATTTCAATGTTCTCTACTAGTGTAACACACAGAGCATATGACCTTATTCTCAGGATGCACCCATTGTGGTCCGCTAAAAACCTTTCTCACACCCTCCGGCACTGCAATATACAGTGGCAGGTATTCAATGCTGTGGGCGAGCGGCGACAGCTAGCAGGGCTTCCTGCTCGCTGTTACCACACACCCTGTCAGTATTCAACGCACCCCCCCCCCCCCCCCTCATACTCAAATTTTCCCTCGCTCCATTTTTTGAGTGAGGGGGAATTGGCATATGCGGCTGCAGAAGCAGCGAGACTCGCGGCTAAATACAGCGAGTTTTCTGCATTAGCCGTAGTTCTCGCTGTTTGGGGGAATTCTCGCCGTCCTGTGACAGCGAGGATTTCCCCAGAACGTTGAATAGGGTGAGCGGCCGGCGCGGGGGTTAAACAACGAGGATCGCTGGTTTTCTGCAATCCTCACTGTTTAACCCCCTCGCCGGCCGCATTGAATACCTGCCAGTATGTAAAGTGCTTGGTCCATTTCCTGATCGGCCCTCACGCTGGAGGGTGCTGCTGTTTGTTAGTTTGGAGTCTGTATCAGCATTATAGTGCTCTAAGTTCCCTGCATGCAATATTTCAGTCATGTCAAAACTAGTGCTGTAAAGTAACCTGTGCATCACAAGTCTCACCAGTTTGTAATGAGCAGTGGCACAGCATTATATATTTATTCCCCAGTACAATAAACCCTTATATACACTGTTATGTTGTTTCAGACGTTGCCTAAAAACCCACCTATTTGTTGTACACTATAGGACCTCTGCCCCCCCACCCCCCCTCAAATCTTGCCCATGCTCAAACTACTTTCTCTACCTTTATACTGTAAGCCCTCACAAGCAGGGCCCTCCTTCCTCTTATTACATCCCTTCCCACTATGTTCCCATCTAGACATACACACAGACATGATTATGACTACTCATGTGAATATTAGGGGTGAGTCAATTTTACTTTTATTTACTGGGATCTCAAAATGGGATGTCATTGGCTATCCAAAACATGTGACAGCTGATAGCCAATCAGAAAAATCCAAAATTGCGATAATTTGGCAAATAAAATCTGAGTAACACCGAACCTGCTCATTCCTATTGAATATGTATATGTTTGCTAATCCACAGATTTTTTGTTTTTACATGGTACTTTAATTTGTATATTGCTCTGTACAGGGCTTTGTGCGTACTTACCAAGAGAAGGAGCCTGTAGGAGAGCCGCTGCTGGACACCTCAGGGGCAGCGGTCAGCAGGAAGGGGTGGGGCTAAATTGAGGCAATTTGTATCTTTTAGCCCATCCTCTAAATACATCTAGGAAGCAAGCAGGATGCAGGAGACCCGCCTACTATTCTAGGGGTGGATGGGGACTACCTGTGTCCCACAATTTCTGGGAGAGTAGACAAGTGTGGCTTTGTGGCACCCTATAAATAATAATAAAATACATACAGAGAATTTAATCAGCTGTTTTAAATATAACGCATCATAATTGCAGTGGTCTGAAAATCATACCACCAGGATAGCTTTAGGCTACTTTCACCATATCTTAGGGGTTGGGATGTATTATGGATTGCATATTCCATGCAATACATCCTGCCCATTATTGCTTGCATACTGATGTTTATTAAGGCTGTATTCATGAGAATTAATGCAAGGGACAACTTTTCCAAAATGACCCAGGAAAAATGTGCGGCCATCAGACAGTGAATGTACAAGGGGCGTGATTTGGGTTGGTTTGCAAAAGCAAACTCCTTCTTTAATGTACAAAATCATGTGCACTGCAGGTGGGTCAGATGTAAGGTGCAGAGAGAGTTACATTTGGGTGAGTTATTTTGTTCCTGTGCAGAGTAAATACTGGCTGATATTTTTTTACACTGCACTTTAGATTTCAATTTGAACACACCCAACCCAAATGTAACTCTCTCTGCACATGTTACATCTGCCCCACCTGCAGTGCACACGGTTTTGTCCATTAAAGATCAAGTTTGCTTTTGCAAACCAACCTGAACGAGGCCCAAGTTGTGTGGGAATGGAGAGGGATCCTTCAAGAAGTCTGAAGTCTTTTATGGGAACTCCATTCCTACAATTCTATTCTATAAGAACTGCAGTGCTGGTGGTTCGCTGCAGAGATCTCTGATATCCACTGTTGTCTACTGTCTGTAATGCATAGGGATAGTGGCTGATTGATAGTGGAGCAAACCATATTAGTGCAGGGTAAATACTGGCTAATTTTGCATGTAGCTCATACATTTAGTTTTACACTTGTCATTTGTGTGAACAGCCACCCACCCAAATATAACTCTCTCTGCACATGTTACATCTGCCCCACCTGCAGTGCACATGGGTTAGCCCAGTTCCTTGCCTTTTTGCTTTACTTACAAGCATGAATCAGTCCCATAATCATACTTGCCGACAATTCATGTCTCCTTTCAGGGAGAAGCCTGGAGAGGAGGCTTTCAGTTGCACTCATGGGGGCGGGGACAGAGCATCACCAAGCCCTGCCCCCTATGCAGGAAATACCACAAATCGCAGTTGTACTTAAGGGGATGGGGCAAAAATGACGTAATTTGCATCATTTTAGCCCCACCCCCTCCGTGTAAACACCCTCGAATGCCTGTATTTGAATGGCAAAGCAAAAACATGTGGGGTATAATGTGGGAAATCCTGGGAAATGCTGGAGGCTTACCCACCCTTCCAGAGGGCCGGGAGGAGTCATACATACATACAGTGGCATAACTATAGAGGGTGCAGGGGATGCAGCTGCTATGGGGCCCGGTCGTTTGGGGGGCCCCAAGGCAATCCCCCTGCACCTTCTAAAATAAGATTGATTTTCTTCTTTTTATAACTGGGGTCCCGACAGTTTGGGTCCCGGCAGGGACCGAGTCGTGCCGTTACCCGGAGAGAGGCAGAAGGAGGAAAGCGGCCCAGGGTGCAGTCCCAGCAGTTATCCGACGAAAGGAAGGAGGGAGGTGGCTGATGTGGGTTGTTTGCGCAGGCAGTGCTTATCATCAGAGGCGTAGCGAGCCTGGAGCCGGCGGAGCACACGCTCCGGGCGCAGGAAGCTAGCCTGGCACCGGAGCTGTGCCGGCACCGCAAGCTCACTCGCCCGCCTCCGGCGTTGCCCTGCCCGCTCCCCCGCGAGAGACGTGCTGCTGCGGCTATGTAAAATTCACAACACATCTCCCGCACGCTGGACCGCTAGCCAATGGGCGCTTGCGGTCCAGAAGCCAATCAACTGGTGGCTTCTGGACCGTGAGCGCCTATTGGCTAGCGGTCCAGCGGGAGATATGAATTTTACATAGCAGCACTGCAGTTTCTCCCGGACACAGCGGGGAGCGGGGAGCCAGGAGGATGGGAGGGGAGGGGAGGGGTGGACGCGATGCAGCGCAGCACAGCACAGCAGGGGGAGGGGCGAGGTAAGGTGCACCCTCCCACCCTGCTGCATCCACCCTGCATCACCCGCGCACCCACCCACCCTGCTGCACAAACCCACCCACCCTGCTGCAACCACCCACCCAGCTGCACAAACCCACCCTGCTGCACAAACCCACCCACCCTGCTGCAAGCAGCCACCCACCCACCCTGCTGCACAAACCCAACCACCCACCCACCCACCCTGCTGCACAAACCCAAATGCTGCACAAACCCACCCACCCACCCTGCTGCACAAACCCACCCACCCTGCTGCAACCACCCACCCACCCAGCTGCACAACCCCACTCTGCTGCACAAACTCACCCACCCTGCTGCAAGCAGCCACCCACCCTGCTGCACAAACCCACCCACCCTGCTGCACCCACCCACCAACCGTCCCACCCTGCTGCACCCACCCACCCTGCGGCACCAACCCACCAACCCGCCCACCCTGCTGCACCCACCCACCCTGCTGCACTAACCCACCCACCCTGCTGCAAGCACACACCCACCCACCCTGCTGCACCCACCAACCATCCCACCCTGCTGCACCCACTCACCCTGCGGCACCAACCCATCCTCCCACCCTGCTGCACCCATCCTCCCACCTTGCTGCACAGCGGCCGGGAGCGGGCCGCTGCACAGTTCTGCACCCCTGGGCAACGAGCAAATTCAGTCCCCCTTGGCATCGAGCATGAAGCCCCTTGAAGCCCCTTGGGCATTGAAGAGTGTTATATAGTATGTCATGGGCATTGCGGAGTGTTATATAGTATGTCATGGGCATTGCAGAGTGTTATATAGTATGTCATGGGCATTGCGGAGTGTAATATAGTATGTCATGGGCATTGCGGAGTGTTATATAGTATCTCATGGGCATTGCGGAGTGTTATCTAGTATGTCATGGGCATTGCGGTGTGTTATATAGTATGTCATGGGCATTGCGGAGTGTTATATAGTATGTCATGGGCATTGTGGTGTGTTATATAGTATGTCATGGGCATTGCGGAGTGTTATATAGTATGTCATGGGCATTGCAGAGTGTTATATAGTTTGTCATGGGCATCAGGTGTGGGCTTATGTGTAATTGGAATTACAAAGTTCACTAAAATGTGCAATGGGCATTACGGTGTGTGGTATAATGTTGGTCCGTGCCAACTTTTCACTGCGCAGGAGCCTCACCTATGACATATTGGGGGGGAGGGCGCGAAACATGCCCTTGCTCCGGGCGCCGTGGCACCTAACTACACCACTGCTTATCATCTCTATTTTATGCTGCTGCTGCATACTGGCAGTGGCTGCCTCTCTAGCGGAGCAGCAGCGGCAGCATTGTACCGGACTCCTCCTCCCCAGGTGCCTCATGAATGCTCCTCCTCCAGCTGGTGATCGGGAACCGCGGCTGGAGGAGGAGAAGTCACCGGCTCCTATGATCGTATCTGACTCAGCCTGCGCCAGCCTGGACTGCTAGCAACAAATGTAAATTACGATAAATGTAATTCGATTAATAATCATTTAATATGCATAGGGGGAAGGTGGAGGGAGGTGTTGTTTGCATTTGGCATAACGTGTATATTGTAAAAGGGGTCAAAGCGCGGGGGGGGCATCTATGTCCTTCTCTCTGTCTTTGCCCCTCCCCGTATGTCCATCTTTGCCCCTCCCATCTATGCCCTTCCCTTCTGTCTATCTATGCCCCCATTGCATCCCTCCGTCTGTCCATATAAACCCACTCCATTCATCTATGCCCTTGCCTGTCCATCCATCTATCTATGCTCCTACTGTCAATTTGTGCCCCTCGCATCTGTCCATCTATATGCCTCCTATGTATGCCCACTACCTTCTGTCTGTCTATGTTCCCCCCCCCCATTCTTTTGTCTGTTGGTCTATGCCCCATCCTGCCCTCCTGATCGTCCGTCCGTGCATCAATGCCTCCACCCCCGTCCTGTGCTGTTATCAAGTAGTGTCTTTCCTGCTCGCTCCTCCCTACCTACCTCTCTAACTGGCTCCTCTCTTTCTCTTCCCGACACCCTCTTTCTTTCTCACTCTCTTCTCTCTCCTGTCCATAAAGGGCATTGTAGTGACAAAAGATGGGAGGGGGGCCCTTTCAAGATGTTGCTATGGGGCCATCGAGTTCTAGTTACGCCTCTGCATACATACCAACATTCTGGCTGCCCCCCAGGGTCTGGGATGGAGCAGACAGGTTGGCACAGCAGGTGGCGTGACACATCATGGGAGGGCATGGCGGGTCAACGTGATGCTGAACAGGTACACATTACACAATGTTAAGATTACCAGCATTGTAAAGCAAGGGGCCACAATGACACGATTCAGTGTGAATCATGTGATGCCTCGTCCTTTCAGGGAAGGATGGGGGGGGGGGGGGTGATGGCAGGTGCAGGGGATTGCGAGAGACTCCTGACATTTGCAAGAGAGTAGGCAAAACCTATCTGTCATACTGAATAATACATTAGACTCCTTACCCACTGGCATTAAAATCATATTTCTACAAGTGTGTTTTATTGCTGATAAATAGGATGTAGGTGGGGCTAGGATCTGTCTGCTCTGTATTCAGTTGTGTTCCCTGCAGTGTTCTCCTTTCACTCTTAACAGCAAGAACAAATGTTGCATACTACTGTATGTTAAATACCAGCATGGTCACACAGCAAGTGATGTGTGATGTTAAAGCTCCAGTTTAGAAGAATAAGTCGAGGTTTGAATGACATTGATAAATATATACACAATTATATAATCAACTAAAGATAATTTATGTTTTCATACTGTATGAAATATTTACTTTCGGAACCAAAAAACAAACCAGCCAAATTTTTTTTTTTTGGCTCACTTTACAACGTTTGTGCCTGTGATCAGATTATGGTGGGTTATCGCAAACACTTGCCTGTGAAAGACTATGTTTAAGGAAATAGTCTACTGGCATTCAAATGATTTCACATGTACAGGAAGAGGTCTACTTCCTACATACAATCGCCTATTCATATCAATATACGCATTAGGAGTGTCTGGAACTTAAAGTTAATGCCTTAGAAAGGATTCAGGAAGGGTCCAGATCTGGACCCTAATTGTTAAGTATTTTTTTTAAATTATTTATGAGGTTAGTAGTTTAGAGCACAAATAGAAAAGAGATCATATTTAGACGAAATAGAATAATTCTATTCATAAATTACTGGAATTTGTGTTATTTTAATTGCAGATATATACCGATGGGATCTTCAACAGGTTAATGCATAAAATAACAGACCAATGTTAAATGGAAAAATATTAAGTAGAATAGGTAGCGCTCAAGATCAAAAGTATAAATTTACATTTATTAAATCAAACATAAATAATGAAACACATAATGGGGGTTATTCTGATTCACTCGGAAAGGCACAACCGCTCTCTAATGGACAAAACCATATGCACTGCAGGTGGGGCTGGTGTAACACGTGCAGAGAGAGTTAGATTTGGGGGGGGGGGGGGGTGTACTTCAAACTGATATCTATATTGCAGTGTAAAAATAAAGCAGCCAGTATTTACCCTGCACAGAAAGAATAAAACACCCAAATGTAACTCTCTCTGTACATGTTACATCAGCCCCACCTGCACATGGTTTTGTCCATTAGAGAGTGATTGTGCCTTGCTGAGTGAATCAGAATAACCCCCATAGTGTGGACAATAATGAAATAATAAATTACTATACGAAAATAAAAAATTAAAAATTAAAAACCACAATCTAGTCAGTATTTAACTCTGGTATGTAGTATGTAGTATTGTAGTATGTAGTATTGTAGTATGTAGCATGTAGTATTGTAGTATGTATTAAATGAAAAAACTATGTAAAAAAATTGCTCTTTATGACTAATTTTTGGCAGAGGCTATTTGCTATTCAATTAGGCATCAATGTATCAAATCAAGAGTATGTCTATTTTTTTTGAAAGATTTAGTAAAATACATATTTGATATTATGTAATAAGTGCCTTACATTTTGTCCCTATAGAAGGCTTGTCCTTTTTGATTTCCTTATACCATCCTATATACCTTCCTGTATAAAAGGGATTTTAAACATCTTACTCTACCTATGTAAGGCAAAAATATACATTTCAAATTCATACATGATTCATGAGTCATATATAATATTAACACTTTACTTTTTTTACTAAACATATGTTAGAGGCAGGTGTATTAAGACTTGAGAGTGATAAAATAGAGAAAGAGAGAGATAAAGTACCAACCAATCAGCTCCTGACATTTGTCATACCCAGCCTGTAACATGGTAGTTAGGAAGTGGTTATCTGGTGCCTCTCTCCAAGGCTAGGTACATCTGCCCCATAATTTGAACACTTTAACTTTCAGGAAAGAATGTATGCTGCAATAAGAAAATCAATATATGTTCATCTGTGTCTCTCTCCAACCTGTTCTTGCAGTCAATAGTACCCATCAATTTATAAAAAATAAAATAAAATAAAAAATTTGTTTGTCATTTAAGTAAATATTAAGCAATGCTGAAAAAACTCCCAAATACAAATATACTGCCTATGAAAAAAGCCTTAAATGTGAATATTCATTCACAAAATCTACTTCGAAATGCTATGTCGGCACAAAATGACATTCATTGTGCCCATACACAAAGCAGTAGTATCTTAAGATCCAGGCAAATATCACATATACTTATGTCCTTCTTGGGCTCATATTTGTACCACTTAATTTATGTACAACAAGTGCATTCTGTAAAGCATCAATAAAAAAATCAATTTACTGTAACTCTCTACTGCATTTTACCTATCAATGAATTGCTCATTCTACCCTCTCTATCCTATGTAGTGCCCTGTTTGGGTTTGTCTCATGGGTACATTTCATGGACAGGATGAATAACATGTGGAACTACTATATTCACGCAGCAAGTATCCCATTAACATGTTTCGTTTACCCATGTATGCCTTATTTCCATGTTTTGTTTATCTCATGCATTGTGCCCTACATAGTGTGCCCAATATAGTCGCCGTGTCTGGTACTCTCTTGTATGGGATGAACAAGGCATGGCTCAGATGACCTATTTGCGATGATCTTTTGTAGTGCAACTAAAATGGCTGTCTGACCTGGATCCTTTGTAGATAGGTTGAATAAACATGGAAGTTATACCCAAAATGGCTGTCTCACCCAAAAATAAATTTCTGAAAAGTGGCCGGTAAGGATGGCCATCAGTGGATTACCCTTTGTTGGTCATCCTTGATGGTACCATTGATGAGTAATGTTGATAGTGTTAAACCATCAGCAAGGAAACCATTGATGGTTTCACCCACTGATGGTCATCCCTGCTTTACAATTCAGTAGGCTGGGGGCAAATGAGAGGCCAGAGACGGGGCTTCATGGGAGTGTCAGAGGGAAGAGCTAAGCTCTGTGTCATGGCACTTTGAAACAAAATTACATAATTATTGCATGTGCATCATCAATGGTGGGAAACCATCTGGTTCCCTCCTATCGATGGAAAAAGTATTCAACATTGGACATAGACCATCAATGATTTTGAATCATTGATGGTTGATGGCCATCTCTAGTGCCTGAAGCATTCTATATGCCACAGTGATAAAAAAACAAAACAATAAGAATCTAAAGAGCAATTTGTGTTGGCCAATCTGCAAGGTTCTCTAATGTATCCCACAATGCAGTATTCTGTCAATGATGCTGAACATATAGGAGGCATAATTGCCTGGGCTTTTATGCATTCCTGTTATTAAAGGCTTATTATGGTGTTATCTCTAGCTCTATTGATCCAGATAAAGGTAACAAATATCAATGAGCAGTTTCCATCACTTTCTTACAGTAGGAAAATTCTAGGAAAATATTGCAGAATTCCTGAAATTAATTAGCTCAATCAGGTTACCCACTATCTATACAAACGGTTAATTGCAATAACAGCATCCAATAAATTTGGAATCCAGTTAACCAATTACCACATTCCTCGGCTGAGATTTTTTGTGGTCGAACTAAAGCCCCATTCACACTAGACTAGGGGCACGTCGATATATTTAACTATATTGGTGATGCCGCTATTTAAATTATATTGAGTGTACAATGCCTTGTACACACTAGACAACCCGCTCCACGGCAGATGTCTTAAACAATATTGGCCGTGGGTGGATGAATTAAGTGTACACACTCAATCAGTCATGTCAACAGGATCTATTGAACATGTGGGTTGCTGGCTATATAGCCAAAATCGATTTGCATGTTCTGTAGACGGGGAGAGGGGGGACTGTTAACTATGTGCATCATTACTGATATTGAGGGTACACACAAGACTTTTTTTAAACGTCTAGTGCAGTGGTTTTCAACCACTGCGCCGTGGCACACTAGTGTGCCTTGAGCTGTTCTCAAGTGTGCCCCCAGATCTAGAGATGCCCAAACCAGTTTACAGCCACCACCAGTTCAACTGTTATTTACTGGTCTCTTCTTTTCATGTAAATGGCCAATGTATTTTATTTTTGTTACCTGCGGGGACCAGTGTGATTGTTTTTTATATATGGGGGCCAATAGTTTTTTTTTTTTCTGTGGTGGCCAACGTGTTTTGTCCTTTGGGGATTTCATGGTGTGACTTGGCAATTTAAAAATCTTATTTAGTGTTCCGCAAGGTAAAAAGGTTGAAAATCACTGGTCTAGTGTGTATTGGGCTTAATCTTAAACTGGCTCTACACTAGGCAACTTCTCCGAGCAGAGGTCGCCCGTGATCCACCCTTGGAATCTCCTGGTTGAAATGTCCTTTTGCATATGATATATCCCATGTGATAACAGCCAAGCCTACCTGGCTTGGCATATGCTACAATAGATTTCTTCTGCTGGTGGTATGACTCGCAGGCTCTAATGTGATGTGGACTGCGCATCACATTGAACTGCTGTAAAATACATGCAATTTGGATGCTTTTTATGCAATTTATTGCTTCAATCGCATAAAAAGTGATCTAATCACATGTATATCGCCCTAGTGTATGGTCACTGTTACAGTGAAGAGACCCTGACTACAGTACGTTGACTTTTTTCTATTTATCTTCCCTTGCACATACTGTACCTTCGTATAACAGTCATAAGAAACTAGTCTTTTTGTTTTGGGATTTCTGACCAAATTGAACCAAGTTGAACTTCTTTTTGCATCATATACAACTGTTCGTGCTTTGTCCCTCCCAGGATTCTAGTAGCTTTTGCAACAGCTGCTGTGAGCGTCACTACCCAGCTTACTGTCTGCTAGAATTTGTAAATCCTGTTCTAGCACAGATTTATCCAATTACTGTATTTTCTATTGGGTGCATAAGTAGCATTTATGGGGCCATGCCTTATATAACCTTACATCTGTTACATTGCATTTAGCATTTCCACAATTAACTTTTTGAATTTGAAATCCTTTTTTTGTGAGTTAATATAATTTTTTGTGTTACAACTTCTACACAGATCAGTGTCATTTACAAACTTGGACACCTTATCTCTAAGGCCAGCTACAAAGTCATACTACTAAGAAGGAGAGGGCCCATTATATTCATTAATATGTTTACAAAACATAACACAAGCATCCACTGAGCTACAGCACCAAGATCCAGTTGACCACATTCCTATGAAAACAGGTGTCAGGGCTCAAGGTGCCGGTAATTATCTAAAGTTACAAGATCATGCAAAGAGTTATGAATCCCACAGTCTGGACAAGTCATTAGATGCTTATTGTATGCATTTATGAAATATTTTAACAGGTTTTTCTTTACTAAGTATTAAAAATGTTACAACAAAGCAGCAGAACTGTGTAAAATTGTGAACAATCACAAAAAAAAAAATCACTGCCCATTTGTAACAATTATAGTATTACATGACTAACACGTATTGTAAGACAATAATGGTATCCATTTTTCCGGTTTCATTATATTTTTGAATAGCACATAAAATAGCATTTTAATTTAATTATTCCATAAAATGTTTTACTGTAGTTATGTTAATGTTTCTATTGAAATAATTATGTTTAAAAAGTTGCTGGAATGACCTTGACCATTTACACCCCATTGCCTTCTGGGATATATTTAATATTTGAATTTGAAATAAAATGTATTAAACTGAATAAGTAAACACTGAACTGGAGTATGTATGTTGGTATGTTCTAACAGATATATCATATATAGTCCTGTCTAGACAATGATTGACCAGATTGTACTTACTGTGATTATTTCAAGCACCTCAACCTTGCTGACTTCACCGTTTCGGTCCACATCAAATAAGGAAAATGCCCATTCTAGTTTCAGATTGGTTTTCCCAGAAGAGGTCAGGTGAAGTGCAATAATGTATTCCCGGAAGTCCAATGTTCCATCATCGTTTGTATCAAAGCTACGGAAAACATGTCTTGCGTAGGTCTTGGGGTCTGAGTTAGGAAAAAAGTTGGCGTAGATCTTTTCAAAGTCTGTGCGGCTGATCTTGCCATCTGGGCATTGCTTCTTAAAACCCTCGTACCACTTGAACAGCTCATCCTCTGAATACTTGGTGTTTAACTTTAAATCATCAAGGATCTCTTTGGACAAAGCTCCGCTTTTAGAGTTCCCCATGCTATTTGTTCTCTCACTCCCTTCCTACTCTATTTCCCACCTGCCACCAAGAAGAACTGTATTCGGCAAATGTTGGATTCAAACTCAAGATGAGCTAAAATGCAGTGGAGATGTCGAGGGTATCTGCTTCCTCTTTTATAGACTCCTAAGTTATTTATTACATCACAAGACCAACCCCTTCATCTCTACCTTTCAGGAGTGCCTGCGTGAAGGACTTAGTGATGCCTATATCTCTTTAATGAAGGGAGATTTCAATCCTGAGCAGATTTAGTCACATCTTTCATTTCTACCAGATGCTCCCTCTTCATCTCCCATACTCTGACATACTCTCAATAGAAAAAACAGTAGCAACAACTACAACAAAAACAACAACAATAACACATTATACCACATAGGTATATAATACTTCTAAAACAATACCTGGAAGCCAGTAACTTATTCGTTTAAAATTGTAGATAAGATAAAAAAAAATCCTCAACATTTTCTAGCAAATATGTATATAAATCTCCACAATACACAGGGGGTCGTACAACTTAGTATATTATTCACATTGAATGATAGAGCAACATAACTGTAATCTCTCTCTATGTACAGTAAGTAAAAAAAAAGTGGGATGCCAGTGAATGAGAAATGTCAGGGCGATATTTTGATGAGCCTCACAAGCATGTCTAAGGATTGTGGTGGGGGCACTTTATTTTAGGGGTAGATGAATGTAGCAGTGATGAGGGAGGATAAGTCAGCCAGAGAAGAAGTGGCCCATGGTAACCAATCAGCACTGAAGTAACATCTTCAGCCTTCAGGGTCAGTTCATTTACACCTGATTGTTAACTTCCAATGATAGCTGGAACAGAATACACTACCTGTAGCCAATGTCTGAGCACCAATGTGCATTCATAAATGGAGGTTCTGGAAGGCCAGCTATAGGAAATCCATATAAAGCTTTAATTGGAAACAACCATGACAACACCAGGCAACATTATGTAAAATAACCAGGCACTGTACAGTATATAATGGATATAATATTTTAACCCTATAATAAATTAATAAAGTACCCAATCCATATAGCAGCAGATCTCAAGTGTGTTTGTGGATCCACACCTCAACAAGCTTCAGTTGCACCTGTTTATTTGTATATGAGTGCAGTTCCTCCCATTGAGAACATTGTGTAACAATGCAGAAAGGGGTTGGGATTATTTGGTCTACAGCATGATGGTCGACAGTCATTAGGTCGACATGGGAAAAGGTCAACATGGGTCTAGGTCGGCATGGGAAAAGGTCGACATGGTTCTAGGTCGAAAAGGCCATTAGTTCGACAGGTCATTAGTTCGACAATGTCTATGTCAAAAGGTCGACATGGGGGTTTTCACAGTTTTTTTACCTGAATGTCAACACAGTCGACATGGACACAGTTTCAAGTGCACCGCATCCCCTCTCATCGCTCGCTATGCGTTGGGCACGTTGCCTCGCTGCACTCGGCACACTATTTTATTCTCCCACCACGCCCTAGTGGATGGTAGGGCATGAAATACTGCCTGTCGGCACTTGTCGGCTCAAAAAACAGTGGAAAACCCCATGTCAACCTTTTGACTGTCGACCTATACAGTGTCAAACTAACGACCTGTGGAACTAACGACCCGTTGAACTAATGACCTTTCGACCTAGAACCATGTTGGGTACTTATGTAATACTCTGGGCTCCCGTTTTTCTTATGAGACCGCGTCCCCTCGCGGGGCTCGCTGCGCTCGCCACGCTTCGGGCACGGTGGCTCGCTGCGCTCGCCACACTATATAAAATCATCTCCATGCGTAGTTGGATAGTAGGGGTATGAAAAAATGGGGTGCATTTAACATGGGAGCCCAGATAATACATAAGTACCCCATGTTGACCTTTTCCTATGTCGACCTAGACACATGTTGACCTTTTCCCATGTCGACCTAATGGCGTTGACCTAATGACTGTCGTCCATCATGCTGTAGACCAAATGACCGTATCCCGCAGAAAGTATAAATATCCACACTTGGTTTAGCCCATATTGTACACGGTACCAGCAGCATGACAATATTGATACCCTATATGTATATACAAAACATAATGTAATTTTTTGGAGTGTAGATCAACAGTTCGACAGTTATTAGGTTGTCCCAAAAGATCAACATGAGAAAAAGGTGGACACAAGGAAAATGTCAATGTGAAAATGGTATGAAAATGTCGACACAAGTTTTTTTTGCCAGCCAGTGGTCTCCCTATGTGCAACCAGTGGGGTCTCCCTATGTGCAACCAGTGGGGTCTCCCTATGTGAAGCCAGTGGGGTCTCCCTATGTGAAGCCAGTGGTCTCCCTACGTGCAACCAGTGGGGTCTCCCTATGTGCAACCAGTGGGGTCTCCCTATGTGAAGCCAGTGGTCTCCCTATGTGCAACCAGTGGGGTCTTACTATGTGCAACCAGTGGGGTCTCCCTACGTGCAACCAGTGGGGTCTCCCTATGTGCAACCAGTGGGGTCTCCCTATGTGCAACCAGTGGGCTCCCTATGTGAAGCCAGTGGGGTCTCCCTATGTGAAGCCAGTGGGGTCTCCCTATGTGAAGCCAGTGGGGTCTCCCTATGTGAAGCCAGTGGATCTCCCTATGTGAAGCCAGTGGTCTCCCTATGTGCAACCAGTGTGGTCTCCCTATGTGCAACCAGTGGGGTCTCCCTATGTGAAGCCAGCGGTCTCCCTATGTGCAACCAGTGGGGTCTCCCTATGTGAAGCCAGTGGGGTCTCCCTATGTGAAGCCAGTGGGGTCTCCCTATGTGAAGCCAGTGGATCTCCCTATGTGAAGCCAGTGGTCTCCCTATGTGCAACCAGTGGGGTCTCCCTATGTGCCACCAGTGGGGTCTCCCTATGTGAATCCAGTGGTCTCCCTATGTGAAGCCAGCGGTCTCCCTATGTGAATCCAGTGGCCATATGTATTTGACCTAAGCAAAGCCATTACTGTCATCATCAATATTATAATCACTATTAACATTTATGCTCACCTGCTTCCTAGCAAACATTTCTGCATGTTACTTTCTGCAGATGTACAGTACATAAGTGGCATTGGCGCAAGCGTACATTTACATTTACCCTGAGTTTATAATGTGTATAGTATAAATAGGGAACATGTGCAGATCTGCTATAACAATTGTTGAGGTTTAGCACTACCATTATTTATACAGATTCAATTGCTGCCTTGCTGTCAATGAGTCCTCTCCGCATCGACTCTTGCACAGTGGCAAAAAGCTCCTCCACTGAATCAAAAACCTACACAACGCCCCTCTCTGAATCATTCCCTAACACCGGTATCCAACTAGTCAAAGGAAATTACCACAACTAATTAGCACACCAGGGCTACTCCATTAGCTCCGAAAGCTGGCACTTATCGGGTGTTTGGTTCCCCTTCCTCATGATAAGCCAAACCCCTGATAAGTGCACCTAAAAGCCGCAGTAATTGCCACAAAACTACATAGGTCGCAGACCCCATGTGTTTTGTTTTTTTTGGAAGCGGTGCACCATTGGGGCTTATCGGATACCACCCAGGTTTCAAATTGAGATGTTGCATTTAGAAGAAGTTGGAGAGTGATAAACAACCAGCCAATCAGCTCCTATCTGTCATTTTTCAAACCCAGCCTGTAACATGGCAGGTAGGAGCTGATTGGCTGGTTGTTTATCACTCTCCATTTTATCACTTTTGAAGCTTGATACATCTAGCCCATAAAATGGTTCCTTTTGTTTGTTTGCAGATTGCAACATACTGTAACATTCACCTTAAACTGGATTATTAACGCTAGACAAAACATACATTATATGAATGAAATGGACTATTCGGTACCATTGTACAATACCTGTTCATGGCAATGTACTTACATTATAAGATAACACTATGACTTTTCATATGTGTAATGATGGCTTGTGATGTGACAACAGTCATGTATGGTGACACCTCTATAATACCACAAAGCGAAATGCAAAGCTGCTTCTCAAAAATGTGATGTCTCATTACACGTAAAACGTGTATTACCATTACCAATGTATTTGTGGTAAACATGTTCCAGGTATTTGGCTTGTACTGCAAATGCAATTACAAAAGACCTGATTAAGCTTTAATTTCCTCTACCACATGCTTAATCTTGTCCTCATTGATCTGTCACTAAAGAGGACTTACTGTCACTCCTTATTCATCGGTCAGAGTAAGGGTAGGAGTTCACTTCTCCTCCAATACCCTTTATGCACTAAGCTTGTTACTGGACTAAAATGTACCAATGCACTAATGGAGAAGGGAACTCTGTGACGTCTTTCTACATGATCATAACAGACAGCTACTATACCATGTAGCATGTGAGGCAGGAATATTATGGGTACCATTGTTTAGCATAACAGGTCTCTACACAGTCAAATATACCAATAAGCAACCAATAAAAAAGTTTGCAGGTAACAATTCCTGTGTACGTTAGGCACGGCTTAAAATTCTAGATTTTAAATAATAATAAAAAACTGCCTGATGCTCTTGAATAACAGCTATACTATCAGCGGTATCCGATGCGGTCGGCGAGCGGCGGCGGCGAGTGTGGCATTTTGCCGCTGTGTGTAGCGACTATGACATTGCACCTACTCAAAAACATAGGATATAACAGCAGGTAAGAACTGCCTTAAACGCATGTACACACATACATGTACACACTACAGTTCATTAAACATCCTAGCACCTTATGTGTGTGTACCTCTAGCATGTTTACCTTTAACTTAACTTAACTTAATAATAAACCTGAAATAAAGACTCGGAGACATAGGTTTGGCAGAAATTGTTAGCTGATTTATTATTCAAAATATTTTGATTTGTTTAAACTAATTTAAATAAATGGTGGCCAAGAAAGAACGGCTACTAAACTAAACTCCACCCCCAATCACTGCATACGTAATCAACACTACCCTACCAAGTGGTATCCACTCGACCTTCTGCATTGACTACCACCCGGCCGGGTGGTCTCGCTGCCCCCGAGCGGGTGATCGAGCGAAAGGCCTAAGTCAATGAATAGGCGAGCGCACCGAAAAGAATCTATATACGCTGCATCAACAGGTAATGAAGGCTAAAACTATTAACCTGCCGTTCTTTCCTGCCTATCAGCCAACGCGATTAAATACCCAAATAACCCCCCTTACTACTAAAACAAGGAAAGGGAGGGAGGGAGGGAAAACTCAGCAGGAAAGAGAGGAAGACTCCTCCCTTTCCTGCCCTAATCTTCAGCAAACTCTGCCATTCCCTTATACCTTATTGTATCTCCGGGTCACATGCTTCCCAAGGGTCACACACACAGCATTGGATGTTTAACCCATTCCATGCCTATTGCTGGCATTATATTAAGCTTTTTTTTTGCTGTGAGCCAAATAACCTACCAGCATATTTTTGGGATTGTGGTAAGAAATTGGAATACCCAGTGGAAACCCACACAAGCACATGAAGAATATACAAACGACACACATATAGGGCCATGACAGGAATAGAACCAGGGCCTTAGTGCTGTGAGGCAGTAACGCAAACTATTAAACCATCTGTACTCACTCAGGGGGAGATTCTCTAAAATAAAAATGCGGTAAAAACCCAGTTATCGTGGTTTTTACCGCATTTTGGGATGCTCTAAGCATCCCCCGCCGGGTTACCGTGACGAGGGGCATCGCCAGAAAAATCTGGCGATGCCCCATAGAAGCCTATGGGGTTCTAACGCGACCCACCGCTGCCCCGCACTGACCCACCACCGACCCGCACCGACCCCCCCTCACCTGTGTCCGGACCTGTGACCTCCTCCTCCCTGCACTATGATCCTCTTCCGGGTGCAGGGAGGAGGAGAGCCCGGTGCAGCAGCAGCGCCGGGTAAGGGAGGGGAGAGCCGCCGACTCTCACCACAAAAGAAAGCTCTTAACGCAAGAGCTGTCCTTTGCCATAATTATATGTTATATCATGTTAGATCATATGCGATAATTATCTTAGTGGTAGCCGGCGATGGGCGGCGCTAAGGGGGCGCGGATGTTAGAGCATCCCCCCTCAGTGTTGGATACCATATATACTTGAGTATAAGTTTACTTTTTCAGAACATTTTTTATGCTGAAAAAGCCCCCCTCGGCTTATACTCGAGTGAGGGTCCCACTTGAGTCAATACGTTTTCCCATTTTTTTGTTGTAAAATTAGGTGCCTCGGCTTATATTCGGGTCGACTTATCATCGAGTATATACGGTAGCTACATCACCAGTGTGGTAGGCATGAAAATAAATATTAAAAACAAACATACAGGTGCAGTGGGAGTTTCCTGGCATGAGTGAGTTGACAGATACCGCTCTATTCTTTTAGTGACGGGCGTCTACATTTAGCGAAAATTTATCTTAATCGCATCGCTATGTGAAGGTCTTTATCAAGCTAGGATAAAGACCTTCAAGAGTCAAAACGCATTGGTGGAGTATAGAAGCTGTGATCTTTTCCTGGGACCTCTGAAGGTGGATCTACGGCATTGATGGCTAACCTTGACACTCCAGCTGTTGTTGAACTACACATCCCAGCATGCTCTGCTTCAGTTTTGCTATTTGGCCATGCTAAATCTGATGCAGAGCATGCTGGTATGTGTAGTTCAACAACAGCTGGAGTGTCAAGGTTAGCCATCAAGGATCTACAGTGTGGGGCCCAGAGCGGAAGGGGGGCCATCTTTACAGTCTAAGGCCCTTATTCTGGTTCACTCTCAAAGGCAAATTCCTTCTCAAACGGACAAAATCATGTGCAGTGCCGGGGAGCAGATGTAACTTGTGCAGATTGAATTAGATTTGGGTGAGATATTTTGTTTCTGTGCAGGGAAAAGGCTGGCTGCTTTATTTTTACACTGCAATATAAATCTCACTTTGAAGTAGCACCCGCATCATCGGCTATTAGCATGAGAACGCCCAGCGGTCTCATGGGAACGCCCAAGAAATGTTGGGCGTTCCCATATGCCCCCCCCCCCCACCCTCCACATACAAGCATGGGTGCGTGGACGCACGCACCCAGGCATGCACATGCATAGTAACAAAACATCAGTCCCTGTGCGAACGAACACCCTTTGCGAACGGATCAGAATAAGGTCCTATATCAGGAGGAAGTCCAGCCAGAAGGGGCACGGATGAAACGCTTTGAGGGGGCTCTTTTTAACTTGTATTGGATGACTCACAGAACTTTCTGAAGCCAGTGGCGTAACTAAGTTTTGGGCGCCCCCCCGCCGTTAGGGGGGGCGCCGCCCCGCCAAGCACCCCCAATCCCCCGCCGCCCATGCAACCCCCCCCCCCCCCCCGCAATCCCCTGCAGCCTTACCTATCGCGCTGGTCCCGGCGGCTCCGTTCTTCTTCTGCTGAGGACCACCACAAAATGGCCGCCCCCATACAGCAGACAGTTTCAGAGAACTGTGTGCTATATGGGGGCGGCCATTTTGTGGTGTTCCTCAGCAGAAGAACGGAGCCACCGGGACCAGCGAGATAGGTAAGTCTGCGGGGGATTGGGGGGGTGTAACTATAGCACCGCAGCCCCCGGCGCCCCCACATGCACAGCGCCCCCCCGCGGTGGCGGGGGCTGCGGTGCTATAGTTACGCCGCTGTCTGAAGCGTCACCAGATGAGCTACTCTTTTTTATAAACATTGTACGGATTTTGATGTGTCATTTTGCGGTGACAATAAATTGTGTTGGCAATATTACACTAGTCTGCTTTCCATATTCTCTCTCTTCTACAGTATGTGTGTTTGGTGACAAACAGCGGGGAGAGGAACAGAGACAGAACACAAAGCCCACGGAGGTTTCTTGTAAAGCCAGTGATAGATTTATCCAGACAAGCTCATATCACAGTGGTTTGATACCACTAAAAATGGTACACCTTTAAGGATTGGGGTGCCGTCCTGCCTTCATGTGGTGAAGGGAGTCAGAGTTTAATTAACAACATACTACACTAGAAGGCGCCCATCTCATCCTTTTTTCCATATATATATATATATATATATATATATATATATATATATATATATATATATATATATATATATATATATATATATATATATATATATATATATATATATATATACAGAAGAATACAAAAGCACTCGGAGACTTTGTAAGTGAGCAAATACTGGGCCGATTTAATCCATCAAGGTTGCAAAGGCCTTTGCAACCTTGATGGATTAAATCGGTCCAGTATTTGCTCACTATAAATCGGTCCAGTATTTGCTCACAATATATAAAGTTATGTCGTTTTAATTATTTTACTACTTTTTCATGCCAGTTTTATTGAAGGCTTGATCTTACATGGCAGAGCAATAGGTCAATGTTTTCCACTAGGGACATGGGGAACGAGCCATCTCGTGGAGGGGTATGACAAAAATGGTCCAAGAGAAAGCCCATGCTATGATGACTATATATATATCAGCCCAGTTTTTAAAGGTTTTTAATAATTATTTTTTTTCTTCACAATAAGTTGATGCACTATGGATGTGGGATTTAATATCTAATTTAGTCTAATTTAATATATATTTCATTTAATATAATTTTTTACACATTTGGATTTTTGTTGTATATATATGCATTTTTTGTTAGTGTGATCACGTATGTAATTTTTTGGAATTGTTTGTAGTGTTTATTTCACATTGCATTAATATACATTATTTGTATTCGTATTTGTATTTTAGCGCTTCCCTGTAGCCGGCTGTACGTTGCGGTTCACATAGGCGGAAGTCTCGATGGCCGGATGACATCATGCGTCTCACCGGGATGGCAGCGTTCTGATGAGGCTACCCGGAAGTGCGCGGTGTCCTGACGGCAGCTGGACCGCACGCTAGATGTGGCTGGCAGCTGACAAGCCTGGCGCAGGTGAGTTTTATATACTTGAATTGATTGTACCTGTTGTTGGTTTTGGCGGGAATGTTTAAGGGTTTATTAAGCCATGTTTGTACCACATTTGGGTTGTACCTTGAGGACGAGCGACACGCTCGAAACACTGGTGTCGGTTTCACCCATGCAATAAAGCAAAGTTTTTCTGCAAGAAACGAGTCTCCGAGTGACGCCCTTGCCTGTTTTCTATCTGATGTACCTTATTGGTTCAGGGAAGGCACCGGAGCAAGCTGCATTATTAATGCGATTGGAGTGCCGGATCTTCTATCTCTATCTATATATATATAGATATATATATATCTATATATATATATAGATATATATATATATCTATATAGATATATATATATATCCAAAGAAAAAAAGGGAATGTATGGCGCCACCTGTGTTTCTGGACTAATAAATAACCTAGTGGTATGGTTATGATAGGTAACCTTTATAAAAAAGGAGGGGGTTGTCAGCTGGTCCTTTAAGGAAAAACACCTTGGTAAGGGGTGTAAATAACAATTAGCAGCAAAATTGGATAAAGGATAGCGACTACCTGTACCTATATAAAAAAACGTATCCAGTTGTAAAAAACAAAGGATTTTTTATTATTCAAGTACACAGTACTAGTTAAAAGAGCAAAAAATGGGTAAAAATTAGAAAAACACTTTTACGTAAAATATGCGAAATATTATAAAAAGGCCTACAAAGGAATTCGCTATAAAAAAGGGGTTGGAGGGGGAGAGAGATAAAGCTATAATAAGTACATAAAACAGGATCAAGGAAAAAACGTTTTCTTAAAAAACTGAAGTGGAGTGTCACTTATCTAAAATGGAGGAGTCAGTAGGCTGTACCCAACGCGTTTCGTCGTAGAGACTTCATCAAGGCCCTTGATGAAGTCTCTACGACGAAACGCGTTGGGTACAGCCTACTGACTCCTCCATTTTAGATAAGTGACACTCCACTTCAGTTTTTTAAGAAAACGTTTTTTCCTTGATCCTGTTTTATGTACTTATTATAGCTTTATCTCTCTCCCCCTCCAACCCCTTTTTTATAGCGAATTCCTTTGTAGGCCTTTTTATAATATTTCGCATATTTTACGTAAAAGTGTTTTTCGAATTTTTACCCATTTTTTGCTCTTTTAACTAGTACTGTGTACTTGAATAATAAAAAATCCTTTGTTTTTTACAACTGGATACGTTTTTTTATATAGGTACAGGTAGTCGCTATCCTTTATCCAATTTTGCTGCTAATATATATATATATATATAGACTTTTGGTTTGCAGGATGGCACTTTAAATAGAAAAAGTCCCGGTGCCAGGAACATAAAGTTTTAGAACATGAAAAGCACTTACCCCCCTTGGTTGTAGAAGGATAGGAACCGGTACACGGGTGGATGGTGAAGAAAAGTTGATTTATTGTACAAACATGATTGCACACAACGAGAGCTGTACACCTGACAGCTGTTTCAACCGAAATAAACGGTTTTCATCAGAGGTCTATATATATATATATATATATATATATATATATATATATACACACTCAGCAAAACGCAATGAAGGTAATATTGTGAATACTAAAATGCTGATCACAACATGGGCTGCCTGTCCTACGAAATTTCCAGATGGAAAGGAAACAAAGAAACAATATACAAACAATTGTAGGCTGGCGCCTCCAAAATGATAGTCCCAATCAAGTGGAGTTTGTAACCTCTGTAATAAATGCAAATCAGGAAGTCCAAGTATATGCACTTTTATTTTCTGAAAAGTCTTTGATTCGTAAAAGCAGATGCCAGTCTCACACAATGCAGATCTCTTTATTATTATTTTGTTTATTGTTGACATGAGTGGGGTATTATCAATGTAGAGAAGATCCCAACACTTTCCATCAACATATAGACTTCATCAGGGGTCATTCAGTGATGTATAATGGGTAATACAAAAATAACTGCTTCTTAAAAGGTAATAAAATATTTCAGTACTGATTTGGACAAAACCTTTATAAACTTTATAGATATGATCCCGAGCGTCCTTTCTATGATACATAGAAAGGACGCTATATATAAAATCATTGTGTGTCCACACCCATAGTTGGATGTATATGCTGAAATAGCCTTCAGTCAATAAAATACCACTTTATTGCTGAACTTTACCAGGACAGGTAAATAATTGTCATTGGGCATGAATGTTGACTCTAATTTTTAATGGTATCAATAACTGATGTCGCCGGTACGTAAATATTTCAATGGATCATGCCTATGATGGCAAGCTTAAATGGATATATAAAAACACCTGTGTATAGTCCTATATAATGGTTATTCAGTAGATACACATGAGTAGGGTGGTATTAACCATAACAGAAGTGCTCCAGAATTCTGGCTGGGCCACACACAGGAGCACTTCTTTTAGGGTTAATACCATATGAGATTAGCAACTACTGTATATAAAGTTACTTGTATTTTGCAAAAAAAAAAAAAAACAGCCTTGCAATTGAGCAGATCTATGTAGTGTTCAGCCACACACTACATAGATCTGCTTAGCTGCAAATCTGATAATTTTCTCACAAAGTACAAGGTGAGCTTCAAATATTTTGAATTGTTTAATTTTCTGTGCAGAGTCAGGAAGTAAATAATAAAAAGAGTGTAATGCGGGTGGGGGAATGATAGAGGGGCAATGAGAGGAGGCTGGGCTTCAAAGAAGCGAGAAGTTACAGCTTCCTCTGTAGTGGCACACTGTGTACCACCCTAGTTATGGCCCTGCCATCAGGGTTTCTTACACTGACTGAGCTGTTTTCACTGCCCTTTCTTTCCCGAGGCATTCCAGATGGTTGTCTGAATGGGACCTCTCTCTTACCTCACTGCTCGCAAATGGATGGTGTGATGATCTCAACATGCCAAAGCATTCTAGGAGGAGATAAAGACTTTGAGAACGGATTCTCATATCCCAGCAATGACGGGATGATGTGACCTCATCAGTCAATCATTGATTGTGATAATGAGTTTTACTATGCAATGAGCTGCAGCAGTGACAGGGTGACTGCTCCCCTGGGCTTCAGTGCCTCAGGCAATAGACCTTTCAGCCCCACTCCCCCTTGAACCGCCCCTTGCAACAGGACAAATCACACAGAGAACTTATTTTTGACTGTTAAATAAAAATGCATTTTCAATATACTTTAATAGACAGTGTTCTCAATGTCCAGTGACATTGCGGTGCTTCCAATTCCTGTTAACAACTGAAACTATCTATGGATGCATTTTAAGGTAACACCCCAGCTAAGATTTAAACACTAAAAATCCAGGATGCATGCTTGCAATGTATTGATACATCAATGTACAGTATATCGATGGATCAATATAAATTGATAAATTCAGGCTCAGTAGCATAGCAAGCAGGGCCGGCGCCACCACTAGGCAGGTTTATGCATTTGCCTAGGGCGCTGGCCACTGGAGGGCGGAAGTGAGCCACAGGAGGAGGAGCAGCAGCAAGAAAGTTCCCGCAGAGGAGAGCAGGAGGAAGGAAGCTGGGCCCTGCCAAGCACTGTCAAGCACTTATTTAGCTATTCTGTGATGGTGAGTGATTCGATGACCGACCGCCCGCCCTCCGCCCGCCCATATTAAACTCGCTGCCCCCATCCCTGGCTGGTCGTCAGCCGCCAGCGGCAATTGTGGGTCGGTGGGCGGTGTCCCCCGCTGCTGGTCAGCCGCAATATACCAGCAGCTCGGAACCACTGACTGTCCCCTATTTATACTAACCACATTTCTTTTATACTTTTTGCTTCTGAGGAAAGCTGGGGGGGGGGGAGCGGTATCCTGTAGGTTTGCCTAGGGCGCCTAGATGCCTTGCACTGGGCCTGATATCACGTGAGAAACAGGCATTTATTGTTCCTGAACTTGCCGCGGATGCAAGCAGCGAGGGCAGAGCAAGTGGAGCTTGAGCTTCTAGCACCGTTGGGGACAAACTGTGCCGGCTCTCTCTGTAACAGGCCACCCTACTCCCTGCTTATTCTATGTCAGTGAAGTGAGGTGGGGTGTTGGGGGGTGAAGAGAGGTTTGAAGTCTGGTCAAAAGAACCTTCCTGGCTGTCAGGTATGTACCTTCAGTGATACAGGAACATGAGGGCAGTGTGGTGGCCACGCCTTCCCTCTCCTCAGACCTTTCCTGTTACCCATGGAGGCCCTATCTGTCAATCGAGAATGAGGAGCTGCCGAGGAGGGGACGGGCTCTGGTGTCATGTGACGTAACCCATCAACCCCCAGCAGGTATTGACCAGCCCGTGTTCCCAGGGGAATTCCCAATGTTTTCATGGAGACATCCCCTGGTCAGGCCTGATATCTGCTCCCGACTGCCCCCCCCCCTAGCCGTGCGTATGTGCATAATCGCGCATGCGCAAACCCCAAAACATTCACTGTGTGTCCTGAGGACCAAGTTTGAGAACCTGTGATCTAATCAAATCAAAGGTGACCAAGGTTATCCCTATTTTGTGATAGGACAAGTTGAGTAATCTTCTGAATAAATATTAATGTATTGTGGAATATAATGCATATATGAATGCAATTCGCATTATGTCAAGTGTCATTTGGATAATTACACACGGAAAACACTGCACTGCCCACAGATTTTTTTTCTAGCACTGTTTCCCTGACAAATTGATCTTACAATCTTCTTTTAACAGACTTGTCCAAGATCACAAGGAGCTGGCAACGGGATTAAACGGGAGGGGGGGACATTTCTAAGATTACCATCCCATTGTTACAGAGTATAACCAAGTTTGTTACATAGTTTAGAAAAACAAACAAGCATGGCATCCAGCGCACAGGATAAACTGGTCCTGCTTGGCTAATAATTAGGAAATGTCCTTTGTTTTTCTCCAGTAGGTTTTGACAGTTGTTTTGTCTGCATCTTTGTGTACTTTTCTTGTTGCCTAATGGATTTGACTCATTCACCCTTGTCATGTTCGTGGTTTTCTTACGGCATATGCTGAGAACTGCAAAGAGGCTTTGCTGGGGTTTATAGAAGAGGGCCGTTCCATTACTATAGGCTGCAAATGAAGAGAGAGATGCTTAGCGGTGGCAGAGGTCTTCCAAGGGCTCTTAGCCGTAAGGAATTAGGTCATTTTCTGTGACTGGTGGAACAGCTTTGGGTGCGGAATAGGTGTCTGATCTACAGCAAATGTAGCAGAGGCCTTGCGAGAAGTTTAGAAAATAAAAAAAAAATTAACATCTCATATTTGGGCCAGATGTATGAAGTTTCAAAAAGTGATTACATGAAGAGAGATAAACAACCAGCCTATCAGTTTCTTCCTGTAATTTTTCAAACCGAGCATGTAATATGGCAGTTAGGGGTTGATTGGCTGTCTTTTTATCACTCTCCATTTTATCACTTTTTGAATCTTGATACATTTGGCCCTTTAAGCTAAAGCACTCATGTCCCTTATATAAATACTGAATACCGTGGCATGTTGTCCTTATATAAAACAGAATTTATGTCACAATCGACAATTCAAATACTTTTAATAACAGAGAAATATGGAATTGAAAGACAAATGTGTGTGTTGTATTTCTTTAATTGGAACAATTGCACGGACTGGAACAGAGGTAACCAACTTAGTCCCTGAGAGCTACCAACAGCTCATGTTTTCTAGACCACCTTGCAGAGCCAGCCCTAAACCCTGATTAAAGGTTCCCGGTTCCCTAGGCTAATCCACATGTAGCTCCCCTAATAATACAATAATATAAAAAACACATGTGTATGGGTGCTCAGGGACTTGCCAGTCATACTACCAATGTGCATGTAATGAAGGGTATATACCGGGCATGTAGGATCTAATGCTAGTGGTAGGGGGCAGAAGGCTTTGGCCTTATGGTGTGTACACACGGTACAATCCAGCATGAGATTTTGACTATATAGTCAAAATTGCATCGAGATCGCATGCAGATCGCACAGGTTTTTTACTTTGTGATCCCGATGCGCGCTCCCAGGACAGCACAAATCGAAACCCACTAATAAAATCGTTTGTTTCAGTTGACTACAATTTTGTGAGCCTGCAGAGCAGCAATGAGCATGGCACCTGCCTTGTTGGCAGATTAATGGAACTATGTGGCTTAGTAGTAGGGGGCAGTGTTCCAGAAGAATGGTGACAATAACCTCTTTTCGGTTACAGGCATGATGCACAGCCAACTCCCTGGCTTTTGTTAACTGTGTTGCATCATTGTAAGGCTGTAGTATTATTTAATCATAATATTGGCATTACACTGGCATAGTTATATAGTCAGCAGTTATTGTGATTTGACATCTTATCTCGGTACTTGTTTCCTATCTGGGCGCCCGTCGTGGTGATCGCGGGTACATTTATGTCTGGCCGCGACGCGACCGACGCGATGCCCGCGATTTCCCATTGAAACCCATGTTAAACATGGAAATCGCGTCGGTCGCGTCGCGGCCGGCCATAAATGTACCCGCGATGCCCGCGACGCGATGCTCCCGATTTGCCATAGGAATCAATGTAAAAAGGCCCGATGGACACGATTTTACTGTTAAATGCCTCAATGGACCCGATTTTACCATAGGAAACAATGTTAAATGGGCCTTAGAGCCCAAATAGTTACCCTGAACTCTGAAATGGCCCCCCCAATTGTTTACGCCACCCCACGATCCACGCCAACCCGAAGCGTGGCGAGCGCAGCGAGCCCGCGAGGGGCGGCGGTACGCGTCCTCCGACCTTTTCATGCCCTACTATCCACTAGGGCGTGGAGTGAGAATAGAATAGTGTGTCGAGCGCAGCGAGCCACCGAGCCCGAAGCGTGGCGAGCGCAGCGAGCCCCGCGAGGGGACGCGGATACCTTCACAGTTATACGCGTCCCCTCGCGGGCTTCCCAGGTGTCCATGGCGACGCGGACACCTGGGAAGCCCGCGAAGGGACGCGTTTACCTGTGAAGGTATCCGCGTCCCCTCGCGGGGCTCGCTGCGCTCGCCACGCTTCGGGCTCGGTGGCTCGCTGCGCTCGCCACACTATTCTATTCTCACTCCACGCCCTAGTGGATAGTAGGGCATGAAAAGGTCGGAGGACGCGTACCGCCGCCCCTCGCGGGCTCGCTGCGCTCGCCACGCTTCGGGTTTACGTTGATGGCGGGGTGGCGTCAACTACTTTTGGGGGGACATTTTTATGTTCAGGGGTGTTTTTGCCCCATTTCCCATTGTTCCCTATGATAATTTGGGGAAATTGATCCATTTAACATTGTTTCCTATGGTAAATCGCGGTCATCGCGGGTAAATTGAGGCATTTAACATTGTTCTCTATGGGAAAATCGCGGGCATCGCGTCTGGCACATCGCACCCGATTTTTTATCGGCCGCGATGCCCGCGATGGCCCCGATTTTACCCCCGATGCCCGCGATTTCAATCGTGGGCGCCCAGATAGGAAACAAGTACCCTTATCTCTCCATTTCTTCAACAGATAAATTGAACAGTCACTACTCCCATTGACTGCAAGTGCAATATGATTCTATTACATAGTAGTATTTACATTGCAGAGGTACTATATATCGAACAGTCACTACTCCCATCGGTTGCAAGTGCAATATGCATAGCAGTGTTTACATTAAAGAGATACATCGAACAGTCACAACTCCCAGTAGTGACTGCGCGTCTATTTGCCAGCCTGAGGTGCTGGTTACATAGCCAGCAGCTCAGAGCCACTAGCAATGCCCCCACAGCGGCAAAAATGTAGACGGAGGAGTTCAATGATTGCATTGTTATGAACAATTTTCTAATATATGTCTTGTATGTTCATAAGTTGATTTATTCAGATATGTAATAGAAACGCAATTGTATTTCATTTTGTTTCTTATCCTATTTATTCTGTTCCCTGAGAAAACTTTAAAAAATGTATATTGAATGTCTTTATGATGCTTTGCTTCAATAAAAAAATATATATAAAAAAAAAAATGGGGACGGAGGCGCGCGGGGAGTCCCTCTTTGCAGCATAACAATGTTGGGAGGTATGGGAATGTATTGGAGGAGTTTGCAATCACTGCATTCACTTGGCAGCCCACTCACCATGCTTCGGGCTGACTTGGATAGTGGGGGTGTGCAAGGATGGAATAGTATGCAAATCAGCAGAAAATCGTGGAAAATCGGTCGCTAAATCGCATCCGATTTTTTGCATGCAATTTGCGTCTGATTTTCAGCCGATTTCTTGGGCGATGTAATAATACACAAGCACCGTATTATCCAATAAAAAGCTTGAAAACTTTGCCTTGGTGAGTGCCCATGTCATTGTCGTTTATATATCCTGATGTCATTACATCTTATGGAGCACCCCATTTTCTCTATATGTAAGATTTAGTGCGGACACCCTGGATGCTTATATATATTTCCATATGATTTAGCGGCCGATTTGCGGACGATTCGATCCGCGATGCGATTTAGCGGCCGATTTGTGCCCGATTTTTGCCCAATTTTCCACGATTTCCTGCTGATTTGCATGCTATTCCATCCTTACTCACCCCCACTATCCAAGTCAACCCGAAGCGTGGCGAGCGGACGCGGTACGCGTCCTCCCGACCTATTCATACCCCCACTATCCACGTCGCCGTGGAGTTGATTTTATAAAGCGTGGCGAGCGCAGCTTTTGCCCCTTACACATGGTGCCAAATTGTATGAGCCAAAATTAACATAATGCCGCATGGATTGAGCCAAAATTTACATAATGCCACACGTATTGAGCCAAAATTCACATACCTGTTATGTCACACGGATTGAGCCAAAATTCATATAATGCCACACGGATAAAGCCAAAATTCACATAATGCCACACGGATAGAGCCAAAATTCACATAATGCCACACAGATTAAGTCTAAATTCACAATATGCTTCATAAACAGGGACATTGCGCGCCAAAGGCGTGCATTAAAAATTTACACCATAGTGCCCATTACATGTTAAGCCACACATCATAATGTTCATTACGTATTATGCCAAACACCATAATGCCTATTAAAAATTATGTTACATACTGTAAGTGCTGCTTACCTACATGCTCATTGCCAAGGGTTCCATGCTCATTGCCAGCGGTTCCATGCTCATTGCCATGTGGGATTACATGCACATTGCTAAGGGAAAATACATGCTCACGGTAACTGGGGGACAGCCGCCGTCAGGCACAAGTGGTAGCCATTGACATCCGGGCAGAGAGCGGGAGGCTGCCTGGCTGTATTTAGAGCACTGCAGTTCCCAGCTATTTGAAATAATACCCCTTTCACAACAGAAAATGCAGGGACATACCCAGGAATATTGTTGCAGGATCATGCAGGGACATTCCTGGGAATGCCTCTTTTACACCAGCCTAGTCCTGCATTTTCTGGTGTGAGGGGGAGAGAAAACCACCCCCTTCCCCCCATTAACCAGCTATCTCATTTAACCGGTTATATCTTCGGAACCAACTGACCCATTTACATGAGGCCAGTATCATATTGAAGAACATCTGAGTGGACTTCAAATGAGTTTGGTCCCGTGAAACTGGGCCATTTTGTTCCAGAGTAATCTGCCCTCAAAGAACATGAACAGCCATGAAATTACATTTCAGAAATAAAAAAATCGGTTTACATGCAATATCTCCGGAACTAATTGAAGGCCTAGTGATTCCGGCTAGAGAGGTGGGGCCAGGCTCACTGGAAAGCAGGGCCCGGGTGCCCTCCCCCATGAATCCGCCCATGGTGCCTCATACCAAGCGCCTAATACCAAGTGCCCAATTTCACCCTTTTACCTTGGTAAAACTTATTTGTAGAATGATAGCCTGCTGAAGTTACGGTCCACTGGGGACCTTTCTCAAGGCAGTGGAAGTAAGGCAACACATCCAAATAGTGCAACAAATGCAAGAAATGCAAATATCATGCAGCGCCCCCAGTTCCCTGCATGATTTTTGCATTTGTTGCACTATTTGGATGTGTCAACGCTACCCCAAGGACCCTGTACAGGACTGACCAGGCACAAGGTAATGTCTTGTCTGGGGGAGCTTATATTAATAGTCACCCCCAGATGTGGCATCATCCTGCTGGCTGGTGAGCCCGGAGCTGGTTCCAAAATACGGGGACCCCTACTTATTTTGTTCCCCATATTTTGGAACCAGGACCCATCCAAGAGACTGGTGCTGTTTTTTTTAAATACGGGGAGACCCCAGCACTTTTGTCCTCCGTATTTCTTAAACCAGGACCAGCTCAATGAGCCTGGGGCTGGTTATGCTCATGGGGGGACCCCACGCCTTTCTTTCAAATTTACAACAAAAAAACGCACACTCCCATTATTGAAAAATTGCACATTGGAAGTGAGATTGCTTTGGTCACGTCAGAACAGATGATTTTTACCACAAATTGTACACTATTACATGTGCGATTATCGGTAAATGTGTGAGTTTGTCCTTTTCTGACCCCAAAAAATCACACATTACTAAAAATCACATCCCGCATCATTTTTTTTTCTTAATTTTACTAAAAAAAAACCGCACACTTCCATTACTTTAAAAAAAAATCGCACATTCCCGTTACTAAAACATTGGCAGTGATTTCTGACTGTCTAAAAATCCGCACCCTATTACATGTGCAATTTTAGGCCGACAATTGCACATGTGACATGTACGATAAGGTGCGATAAAAAGGGACTAGATGGGCCAAGTGGTTCTTATCTGTCATCAAATTCTGTTTTTAACTTTCTATGCATTCCTGTTTGATATCTAAATACACATATATCTATGTATGATATACACTAAATCTATATATACTGTATATATATATATATATATATATATATATATATATATATAAAAAAATCGATGTGTGTATGTTCCCTATGGACTCCAAAACTGCGTGACCGATTTTGATGAAATTTTCAGGCAATCTTCAGATTAGGCAAAGATGGGGGGAAAGGGGGCAAAGGAAAGTAATCCGCACAGTCAGGTATTATATTATGTTAGTCAGATTTTCCCTATAACGTATGTGTATTGCCTATTAATGTAGGCTTAATATCTATAGGGGGGTGCTGCCCAGGAATTAATGTAATCGACGACAAAAAAGAGAAAGAATTCCTACAAGGGGCACTCCAAGCTGACTCTTGGCTTATTCAGCAAATTTTCACTAGTTAAAAAATAAATTTGTATCACTAGTATCAACATATCATGTTGAAGGATACAAGTCCAATGACATATTGTATACAATTAATGGGATATAAATTTCAAGAACAATGAATAATAAATAATTAACAATAACACTCTACCCGGAAAAGTTTTATTAGAACTTCCAAATTTGTATAAAATTGGGTGTTCCCTTTATATGATAATTAATACAGTAAAGTTACAACAATGTATACTTCAATTCTTGGTTAAGAAATGTAATATATCAAAAATATGCCGTCCAGTCAATATATGTTAAGGTACTGAATAAAAACTTCCATTATGAAATAATCCTGACAGGGGAGAAGTAAATCAAATATTCATAATACAAAATGGCAACATAATAGCAAAACTAAAATACTTCATACCAACAAACAATCTTCATTGAAGGGTAGATCTGCCAATCAACTCCTAAAAGTATGAATGATCGTACAATTGGTTGGAACTGACATTGAAGTGTCACTCTGATCACTCATTGGATAATCATCATGCCACTCCTGAAAAATACAAATCCAATAGGCCACTTGCCCTAATATAAGGGTTGGACCTATGATTAAGCATTATTGCGAAACGTACGTCAGACTCAAGCCAGGGAGGACATGGTGCACATTCTCAATGTGACCAGCCCTACCTGCTAGTAGCTGACTGTTTGTGATGTGTGATATTTTTAGTATTTAAATATTTAGTATAATACACTGTGTATGAACACCCGCCGGGTGATGCGCATTTGTGCTGAAAATCATTAAGTCAGGCGGGACACTGCCGCATGGCTCTTAACAGGTGCATGCTGTGACTGAGTTAACCCAGCGCGACCACGCCGTGAATGACTCTATACACGGCGGGTTAAAGTACTCCTTAATGCCTGAAATACACGCTGCATGGCATTACCTATATGTACCTCAGTCTGTTGCCTCATCTAGTGTGCAGGCTAAATCGCTAATGCCATGCTGATGACAGCCGTGCATAAGCGGTATAATTAATATATTTGTGTTACTCTGATGCACACTATTTGTCGTCCCTAACTGACACAGGACCCCACAGGGGAAGATGGTTGCATTTATTGTAGATCCTGAATAAAGAGACGGCATTGAAAATTGAGGCAATCGTTATATAACATTATACAGACTGTTTTTGTTATATCATTTAAAATCTATCAGATACACATGTAGCTAAAGAAAGTGATACTGTTGCAGTGATGTGAGATCTACAGCTGCAACATTATAACTCACTCACTAGATTATTTCTAGGTAGCTACTGTCATACCATTTGTGTGTTTCTGTTGGATAAAAGGACATATATTAACACATTTTTGGCAAAATAATTTAAGCCAACTTCAATACACAGTTGCAGGACAGTCATTGGACCACAACAAAATACACACACACACACACACACACACACACACACACACACACACACACACACACAACAGTCAGCTCTATTTTAATTTATTGTCACTATTATTTTTAACATATTTTGCAGCTTTTTAGAAATGATAAAATAATAAAAGTTAAGTTTTAATATTTTCTTGGGATATTTAACCAATATACAATTTGCTGAATAAGCCAAGAGTCAGCTTGGAGTGCCCCTTGTAGGAATTATTTCTCTTTTTTGTCGTCAATCTTCAGATTAGCCCAGCGGATGATCCTGTGTAGTTTGGTAGTGATCGGATCAACAGAATTTCATTAATTTTTTGCCAATTTTGTGCAACGGAACCAGATTGACCATCAAAAAATTGGCACCAAATTTAATCAAGCCAACAATCATCGGTGGGAAATTCAAAGGCGAAGACGTACTGGGTCCACGCATACCGATGATTTCCAATGATTTACCATTTGCCTTTGCTATTACCTTCAACAAAGCACAAGGCCAATTGTTGACTATTGCTGGCTTAAATTTGGAAAATTCATGTTTTTCACACGGCCAGTTGTATGTGGCTTGCTCCCGAGTTGGCACACCGAAAAATGTATACGTTTTTACGCCAAAAAAAAACAACAAAAGAACATTGTCTATCCGCTGGCCTTAAGATGAATTAATAAAATAAATATAATTTCCCATTTGCCTTAAATACATGTGTTTTTTTTCTTGGGTGTAGCAAGGCACTGTACCTTCACCATTCCTCTACCTAGATCATTCATCATTTGTATTTTACCCCTCCTGGTGTGTCTACCTTGTTGCATACCTTTGTGTCATAAAAAATGCATATTTTAACATTAATTCCATTTGCAATGTCATCAATAAAGACATTAAAAAGCACTGGTCTAAGTACAGATCCCTGGGGTACTCCACTGGTAACATTTCTCTCCTGTGACTGCACTTCATTTACTACAACTCTTTGTTTTCTGTCCTGCAACCAAGATCTTATCCATTCAACCATCTTAGAATCCAATCCCAAGCTTTCAAGTTTATTTAACAGTCTGCGACGTGAGACAGTGTCAAAAGCCATACTAAAGTCTAGATAAGCTACATCTACAGCTCTCCATTGATCTATTACTTTAGTCACCCAGTCAAAAAAGTCAATAAGATTTGTTTGACATGATCTCTCCCCAGTAAACCCATGCTGTTAGGATCCTGTAAATTGCTGGTTTTTAGATATTCTACAACTCTTTGTTTTAAGAGTGTTTCCATCGATTTCCCTACCACTGATGTAATGGGGCCCATACATCTAAAGATCGATTGTCAGATTGGGTTGATTGGAACAAAAACCTGGTAATATCTGAATGACAGCTTTTGGTAGTTTTCCAGCATTTCAAAGCAAATGGTCAACTGTCATTAGCTCTAATCAATTACCAGGATTTTGTTCCAACCAGCCCAATCTGACAATCGATCTGTAGATGTTTGGCCAGCTTTAGGCTCACTGGTCGGTAGTTGCTTACTTATTCCTTGCTTCCACTTTTGTGCAGTGGGACTACATTTGCTATTTTCCAGTCCTTTGGGATTACTCCAGTAGCTAGGGACTGGTTGAATAATTATGTTAATGGTTTTACCAGCTCCCCTTTGAGCTCTTTTAGTATCCTTGGATGTATCCCATCTGGCCCCATTGATTTATCCACTTTCAGTTTTGAGAGTTCTGTTAGGACTTTCTCCTCTGTAAATGTACTTGTTTCTCCCTCATTTTTTGGAATATACTTGCAATTTAACTGTGGCCCCTTCCCCTCTCTTTCAGCAGTGAATACTGAGCAGAAATAATTATTAATATGATCTGCTATTACATTGTCCCCCTCAAGAAGACTTCCACCCTCTGTCTTTAGTCTTATTACTCCACTTATTGTTTTTCTCCTTTCACTTATATACCTACAATTCCCACATTGAATTTCAACCCATATATTATCGGATAGAGAGTCTATGCACGGCATTTTGCTGCTCAGTGTGATTCTGGTGGCTGACCTGGAATGTTTGACCTCCTACTGCTTTTCTGTTGCCCTGACCTTGGCTTTTTATCTAATATCTTCTCTTCTTGCTGCCTCCCCCTGAAGTTGACCATGATGAATTTACCAAGATCACTGTCTGCCCTTACTTTTTGCCTGTTGCTGAGTCTCATAACACAGTAGTATCAGTCTCTAGAGGAGTAGTAGTAGGAGTAGTAGTTTCAGTCTCTAGAGGAGATGCATCAAGCATTGGAAGGTGACAAAGCGGAAAGTTTGCACAAAGCAACCAATCACCCCTTTTCCATTTGCAAGCCGGGTTGAACCCGGGATTTTGTACCTGGCTCTAACCCGGAATCAACCCGGCTTTTGAACCCTTTTCCACTAGATTCCCCACCTGGCATAATGCCGGGCGGGTGACGTCACCAGATGCGGGTTCTGAGCCAGCACTAGGAGATCTTCTTGCAGTGAATGGGACCTGGGTCGCATCAACCCGGGTTACCCATTTACAGTGCACAGTGAGCCAGGTTGAACCCATGTTCAGCCCTGCTTGCTACCCGGTTGTTTCAACTGGGAGTGTTTCCTCATGCCTGCAATGCCAGGTTTTTGTACACTCCCATGCAAAAACCTGGGATATTTAAGCTAGTTGAAAGGGGTATAACTGTCATTTATCTATCAAAGTATTTGAAATGAAAGGTTGTGGTCAAATTACCCACTTAATCATTCTTCAGGGCTTGATATAAAACCACACAATGCTAATGCAGATCTCACTCTATAGTACTAAGTCCTGCTAATCAGAATAATTATAATAAACTATGAAATCTTACATAGAGCAAAATTGAGATGTTTGTTAGAATTTTTTAAAATGATGACCTCATATTTAGGGTCCCTAACACTGAGGTTCAATCAAGTCTAGGGCTCAGAAACCGTCCCTTGGCTGTCACTCATTTTGCGAACACCCCCCCCCCCCCCCCGGCGAGTAAAAACTCATCTAAATCGTTCGCTCTGGGGGTGACTATGTGCGGGATGGTGGGGATCACCATCGGAGACGGGGCAGAATTCGGGCCTGTATGAACAGGTCTGAATCGGTCCCTTAGAACACATGATGAAACTTAAACTTGAAATACAGAGGGCAAAATACCTGGTACTGTACAGATGACCGAACATATAAAAATCCGAAACACTGTGGGATCCTTTTATAGGAAGAACCTGTAGCTGTTAATATAGGCAGCAGTGGAATGGGATGGAGGTCAGTCCACATGATGAATCATTTATATATGCCGTGATACACAATGCAGAAATACAGGTGCAACAGATCCAGCCATTAACACATGGGGCCAATAAAGGGGTCCCCCTCCCCAAAGGCACCCAAGAGCCAGGACTGAAGCCCTCCTAGGTGGTGGATGTCAGGTCAATAAGTTTTTGCTGGCGCTGTGCGGTTAGGTGTTTATTGAACAGAGAACAAGACCCCCACACAGCGCACGTTTTCCAGGTCACTGACACATTTTAAAAGATCCACAGGTGGAGCTAATTATTTCACTTGTGATTCTGTGTTGAGACATGGAAAACGTGCACTGTGTGGGGTCCTGATGACCGAGGTTGAGAACCACTGGGATAGAGAGTGGTGTGAGGTGATTAATGAAGGGAGGTGCTGTTAGGTGATTGAAGGGGGTGGGAGTGCTGTGAGAGGAAGACCAGCATACAGAAGAGAGCGCAGTCGTCCATCTATACAAAATAAGAGTAGCTGGCAAGCATTACACACAGCAAGCAAAACACTGAGCTGTTGCACTTGACATATAGAAGAAGAACAGATACAGAGGATTACATCCTGTACACAGATTAACAGAAGTTTTAAGGGCTTCTCAGATTTGGCCTTCAGCCATACAGTATATTCCCTCTAACTAGTAGTGATCCACAAAACTCAAGGGGCCCACACACGGGCGATTTCAGGGCATTTTCTAAGCAATATCACTAGATCGCTTAGAAAATGCCTCCACATCGCTCTGTGTGTGTAGGGGCTATAGTGATGCGTGGGACCAGGCATTGCTATCACCCGGTGTTCTCACCGGAGAACACTCACCCTGACAGATCGCTCAGTACACAGCAGTGACACACCGCTGTGTGCTGAGCGATCTTGCTGAGCATTCTCAGTGATCTAGCATCGCTCAGAACGCTTTGCATGCTTAGGCCCCATTACAGTATATTAACTGCCAAACCTTTTATTATTGTAACAGACAGCAAACACAGTGCTGCAGTGTCATGGTCTCAATGAAGAATTAATCATCTGATTTTATTATTATGGGGTTTATTTATGTAGCTGAGATAATCCCTATCTCCAAGGTTCTTAGTGGAGAAAGAGCCAATTGTAGCTCAGCTCCCCACAAGTTGCCAAGAGACAGTGACGTATTTATAATGGGTGCACATGGGGTCCTGGGGGCCCACACTGCAAACCCTGCACCCAATTTTTTATAACCCACTGGAATAACCAATGGGAAAATGACGCAATGTTCAATTTCCTACAGTAGGAAAGTCACCAGAAAAGATTACAGCTGTGCCATTTAACCATAGACCTGTGCATGCGCATTAGACTCTGGGACAGTGCTAGGGTCTCCTAATGACCCTAGTGCCCAGAGTCCTTAGCTCTGCCGGCTAGAGAAGAGGGGGGCCTAATGGACAATGTACACGGGACTCCTCCTATCTTTATTTCAAATAGACACCTCCTGCATTGCATTTGCGATCTGATTGCAGCATCCTTAGACTCTGTAGGCAGTTGGGACTAGTGTCAGTGCATGTAATATGCACAGGAAAGCATCCTCCACCCCTAGGGTTTGCGCCACATGAATTCCTGTATGTATGAGTCCAGGTACTGACTTGCAGTGCCCCTCTTCCTCTTATTCCTCCACTTGCAGGAGTCCCAGAGCCTCTCGATATTCTGGGTATGGACCCCAGTGTCTGGGTTCACGAAGTTATAATGGTGGTTGACGCGCATGTGGTGGTACCCCGCCTGCTCAAGTTCTTGCGTATTGTACACACGCCAACAGTCTGAGTAGATGGTGGTACCTGGCTCAATGTGTGTTTTGATGGCAGACATTAGGGTCCGGGCGTCACGGCTGGCCACTGGTGTGATGAAACCGTCAGCTTGTCACATGATATCCTACCGAAGAGCCACTGCTGTGGTAGGACAACATGGCTTTTGCATTGAACACATAGACTTTTGTTCCACCTCTACAATTTTCCCAGGTCCACCAATCCGGCATTGGGGTTGTGCCATGAGATCAAGGGTACACACATCTCGCATCAGGTTGTTGTACAGTATGGCAGTTTTGTTGGAGATTTTGAGGTGCCGCTCACAAAACCTTATACTCGTCAACTCCTCGGCCCATGAAAATATGAAGCGCAGAAGGGTCAGAAAGGATACGTTACATCCACGAAACCAATTTGCCCAGCAGAGACTAACCTTCTTCCTGCAGCCTCTTATGTGGCAGCGCCACATACGCTCCTTCACATTAAGTGCCATAGGATGGCCATTGACACAGGTCAGTCTCTGCCAGTAAGTGGTGCTGCGGAAAAAAAATCACTGACTCCTCCTAGGTCTGTGGCAGGTTAAAAATGGTCAATGGTTCAGCAGCAATAACCCACACAATATAATAAGTGGTGACACAACGCTGACTGACTACGCTAACTACGTAAGCTCCAGTTAGCCGCAAACGTACTGACTACGCTTGCTGCGGGAACACTATGCTGATGCTGACAGGGACGCTGACTACGCTGACTACGCTGGCTGTGGGAACACGACGCTGATGCTGACAGGGACACTATGCTGACTACGTAAGTGGCGCTGTGTAACTACACAAGTACCTATTATAATAATTATTATTATTAGTAGTAGTAGTAGTAGAAGTAGTAGTAGTAGTAGTACCAGTATTACTAGTAAAAAAAATAATGTCATAGAAATATATCAGTAGTAATAAAAATAGTAGTAGTAGTAATAATTATTATTATAATACTATGCCATAATAATATAGTAGTAGTAATAATAATAATAATAATAATAATATGTAGAAGTGATAATAATAATAATATGTAATAGTAATATAGTAGAAGTAGTAGTAATATAGTAGAAGTAGTAGTAATATAGTAGAAGTAGTAGTAATATAGTAGTAGTAGTAAAAATAATAATAAATCTGTCACAGTAATAGAGTAGTAGTAATAAAAATAATGATAATAATAATAATAAAAACAACAATAAGAATACTAATAATATTATGTCATAGTAATGTAGTAGTAGTAGTAGTAGTAATAATAATTATGTATTCTTTAGTAGCAGACAATTGTTTTCTGTTAAGTGCTAGTCACTTTGGTACAGCATTTGCATATCTCTCAATGGATCTGTGCGCCATTCTGATATAAGACTGTTTATTTAGTTCCCCTGCCTGATGACTGGAGTGTTGTCAGCTTCTGTTGGTGAGGAAAAGCTGTGAAAACCTTGGCAGTTCAAATTGCTATCTAGAAGCTGCAAGAGGAACTAGCTAATTTGTTCTTTTATCATTTTCATCTCAAAGTCTGGACTGTAATTGAAATGGGAGGGAACTGGTAGTGAGTGATACACTGTACATATAAAAAAGAAAACTTAGTGAAACTTTTAAAGAAAACAGAAAATACAGAGAAAGATAGAGATTGTGCTTGGAAGGACTAGGGGAAGGGACAAGCAGCCATTCTGCAGCTCACTGAGGCAGAAAGCAAAATCATTCTTCCACATTAGCAAAAGAGAAAAGTGACTCATCTAATTATAAAGGCAACAAAATCTACAGATGGAATTTACTTTCTAAATAGCAAATCATAGATGCCTATTTAACCAAGATAATTCTGTTCACATAGGGACACATTCGTGTGCCCGAAAGATTTTCTATAGAACTCACATACTCTAGAACAGCGGCTACTTAGCAATTCGCTGGGGGAAATAATTACAGTGTCAGAAAGATACAGGTAAGAGAATACATTTATCTTGGTATTATTTCCAGTGCCTTTATTTTCCTGCATTGTATAGATACGCTGTGTAAGTAGCTACCATCAGTATATATGGCGGCAAAATTGTACGCTGTTTAGTTCCCAAATAAATATCACTAAAGTACACGGTTCACTTACTGTAGTTTGTATCTTGTGTGTTTTAAATGTATCGTTGTTATTACAAATGCGATACAATTTGGGGTCAATTTACTAAGATGGGATTCCTATTGAAGATGGGATGGTGCAAATAGCAACCAATCAGATTGTATCTATTATCTTCTAGATAGTGTTAATAGATAAGAAGTAGAATCTGGTTGGTTGCTATGGGCAACATCACATCTTCAATAGAATTCCCATTTACTCCTTTGAGACCTATTGGGAGAATATTCCTATACAGTTAACATTATTCTTCTTTTTCTTCGTTTTCATCTTCTTCTTTGTCTTCTTCTTATTATATAAAAAGGTAATTTATGCAATATTAGCATTCTTCTTTTCCTTCTTCTTACTATTATTATTATTATTTTTATTATATAATAAGGTAATTTATGCAATATTAGCATTCTTCTTCTTTTCCTTCTTCTTCTTCTTCTTATTATTATTATTATTATTATTATTATAATATAATAAGGTCATTTATGCAATATTAGCATTCTTCTTCTTTTCCTTCTTCTTCTTCTTCTTCTTCTTTTTCTTCTTCTTATTATATAATAAGGTCATTTATGCAATATTAGCATTCTTCTTCTTTTCCTTCTTCTTCTTCTTCTTCTTCTTCTTCTTCTTCTTCTTTTTCTTCTTCTTCTTCTTATTATATAATAAGGTCATTTATGCAATATTAGCATTCTTCTTCTTTTCCTTCTTCTTACTATTATTATTATTACAATATAATAAGGTCATTTATGCAATATTAGCATTCTTCTTCTTTTCCTTCTTCTTCTTCTTCTTCTTCTTCTTCTTCTTCTTCTTCTTCTTCTTCTTCTTCTTCTTCTTCTTCTTCTTATATAATAAGGTCATTTTTGCAATATTAGCATTCTTCTTCTTCTTACTATTATTATTATTATATAATAAGGTAATTTATGCAATATTAGCATTCTTCTTCTTATATTATAATAATAAGGTCACTTATTCAATATGTTAATAGTTTGTTTATAGGAAAGTGTCTATAATCGTGTCATTATTCATACAAACTTTTAGAAACTGTCCTCAATTTATTAAGTTATTGTTATGTATAATGATAAAGGTGCCCATAAACGGTACATTTTTTGTACTGGATCGCATTGCATCTAATTCAAAACGGTGTTGTAGCATATCACATGTGTTTTGAACTAGATGCGATGCAATCTAGTACAAAACTCATGGAGCAGAGCACACCGTGTGCGGCAACCTTAATACTACTACAGCTTGAGTATCCCTTATCCAAAATGCTCGGGACCAGAAGAATTTTGGATAACGGATTATTTCGTATTTCAGAATATTTTTATATTACAATGATGTATCGAGGTATCTTGCAGTTATCAATTACATGAAATACATACAAATATATTTTATTTGTGCATAAAACAAGGTTTCAAAACATTAAACAAAGTTTGTGTGCTATCTCAGATACTGAATTTAAATGCCAAGCAATCATTTTCTTGCAGATAATTAGTGCCACCTACATATCATTTCCCCAGTAGTGCTGTTACATATCATGTCCCCAGTAGTGCTGTTACATATCTTGTCCCCAGCAGTGCTGTTACAGATGTCCCCAGTAGTGCTTTTAGCACTTTCTGGAATATATGGTTTTCGGAATAATTTGGATAACTGAAATTTGGATGGGTGTGGTACAGGGGTCCGACAGTCGGGATCCCGACAGCCATTAGCCCGATGTCAGGATCCCGATTGGCCGGACCCAGACAGCATGGTGAGTGCAACTAAGCCCCTTGCGGGCTCGCTGCGCTTGCCATGCTGCGGGCACGGTGGCTCGATACGCAAGCCATCTATTCTATTCTCCCTCTATGGGGGTCGTGGACCCCCAAGAGGGAAAATAGCCGACGGCCGTCGGGAACCCGGCTGTCAGTGTTTTGACAGTCGGGATCCCGGCGTCCGGTAAATGCCTGCCGGGATCCCGACTGTCGGGACCCCGTCCGGCACCCATTTCGATAAGGTATACTCAATCTGTACTACTACTACTACTACTAATAATATAACAATTTTTATAATTATCATAAGCCCTTATTGTGTAGTATGTGTATTGTATTGATTATTTTATCTACTGTGTCACTTATATGCAGAATAAATTCTGTACATGTAGGAAACACCCAGGCACCATTAACGGAGCTTAGATTTGTTTTTTAAATACATTTACAGTTTAAAAAAAATATATTATTATTTTCAGTCTCCATAGGTTGATGGTTGGGCTGTCCTTATTTGCTATGCTATGATGTTGTCAGTGTCTTTGTTCTAGGAGTGACAACCTTAATTAACTTTTTATTGTGCCTATATTTGGTATTTTAATCTTTAAGAAAAATGTTCCACCTGCTGCAGTTTAGAAGCATCTTATGTGCATAGAATTAAACAGTATGTTGAGAGTAGCTGAGAACGCCAACTCTAAATGAGAAGGCCCCCCCCCCCCACAACATTGATTAAACATTTTGTTACCTAAATGCTCAATGCCAGGGGTTACATTCAATTACATGCTGCATGTTGCCAGGGGGTTAGGTAACGGGGGGTAAGCTGACAGGGGGCAAGAGAGGGTGAGGTGACTGGAGCGAGAGAGGGTGAGATGGAGAGGGGGGGGGGGGGGGGGAGCAGGTACAGTTTACCCGGGCCCAGGCCTGTCAGGGGGGCCCTGGTCTGGACACACAGTTTTTTTCTTTTAATTTGGTGGCGAGTGTGCTGGGTCTGAGTGCGCCGGAGTCAGCTGTTCAGCAGCGGCATTGGGAGTGTGGATGTGGGTGGACGTGGGGGCAGCAGTGTCGTTCCACTCTTCGACTCCAGGGCATAACTTGGGAGTTTACCGTGGCTCAGCGACAGGAGGATACTTAGGGTAGGTAGTTCCTGGGTGCCATCAGGAACTGGGTCAGAGAGAGGCCATCTCCCCGGGAGTACCACCCACTCTGCAGAATCCAGCCGGCCCCGCTCCCCACAACACCCCAAACAACAGCAGCAGCAGCAGGTGCCAGTGCCATATCTGCAGCCCAGCAGTCCCAGATCTGGTACCCCACCCATGTCCAGGTCACTGTGTTTCAAGGTGGAAGGTGTTTGGCTGGTTGCTCTGTGTCTGCTGCCTCCCTGCATGCTGCTGACATCCGACTCTGGAACTCAGCATCTACAGCATCTAACCCCTGGCAGAGCATGTACTGTAACTCCATGACAACGAGCATGTTAACCCCTTGCAAAGCATGTAACCCATGTCAGAGCATGTAAATCCATGGCAACGAGCATGTTAATCCTGGCAGAGCATGTAACCCCTGGCAGAGCATGTAACTCCTGGCAGAGCAGGTTAATCCCATGGCATTGAGCATGTTAATCCACTAATTTGCAATGAGCATTACTGTGTGTGGCATAATATGTAATGAGCATTATGGCATGTGGTATAATATGTAACGGGTGCAGTGGCGTAACAACGGGACCGCAGAGTGTGCGGGGAGCTACATCTGTGGGGGCCCCAGGAAGTTGTTGTACCGGGGCCCAGGATTTCTCTTGGCGGCCCTGGATGGAGGTGTGCAAGGTGATGGGGGGGGCGAGCTGATGGGGCGAGAGCGTGAGTTGATGGGGGGCGAACTGATGGGGCAAGCTGACAGGTGGAAGAAGAGAGGGTGGGGAGAGGAGGTAGGTCTCATTCTCACCTTGATTGGTAGATCTCCCGTTCCCCGGCTCCACCCTCATGGCTTTCCTGCTCTCCTGCCGCCACTCCTCTCCTGCTTCCTGGTTCATGGATGCCGCTGCTGCTGCTCTCCTCGACCTCCAGCAGCCGTCGCTGCTGCTCTCTTCGGCATTCAGCAGCTGTTGCTGTTCTCTTTGTCCTCCAGCCGCCACTGCTGCTACTCTCCTCGGTCTCCGGCGCCGCTGCTCCTTGGTCCCAGAGCATCGCGGCCGTTTGAAATGCGAACTAGCTGACTTACGAGCGAATCGGAGCTCGTGGTTCAACAGCCAATCATGAATCGTCACTGCCTGATTGGCGCAGAGCTATGAGCTCCGATTGGCTTATGGCCACTTCCAAATTTTAAAAGAAATGGCGCTGTCTGTCAGTTATTGCTGCTGGCCGGGCGCCCTACTCAGCCGGGTGTACTGCACCCATGTGGTGCCGGCTACCTCCAGCCACCGCTAGGGCTGCCCTAGTTACTCCACTGTTCTCTTGTACCAGCAGCACTGTCTCCCTCTTTAGTTTATCTCACCAATAAAAATGTTACTTTTCTTATAAACATTCATAACCCATTCATTGCCCTTTGCAAAAACTCCCCCCCATGCTGAGAATACGTTATACAAAAACTCAGGGTTGTGCCGCCATCACACACACTATCATTTGTCCTATCTTCTATAGGAATGGGATCATTCGTCAGACTGCATTTAGGTCTACAGTCATTAGGTCGACCCCACTAGGTCGACTGGCAGGAAGGTCGACCTGACTTAAGGTCGACATGGGCCAAGGTCGACATGACTTAAGGTCGAATTTGCATAAAGGTCCACATGAGGAAGGTCGACTGGTCATAAGGTCGACATGGGTTTTTCACTGTTTTTTTATCTGAATGTCGACACAGTCGACATAGACACAGTTGGCAATGAGAATCGGACCCTCGCATCGCTCGCTTCGCTCGCCATGCCTCGGACACAGTGCCTCGCTGCGCTCGGCACACTATTTTATTCTCCCACCACGCCCTAGTGGATGGTAGGGCATGAAATACCGCCTGTCGGCACATGTCGGCTCAAAAAACAGTGAAAAACCCATGTCGACCTTATGACCAGTCGACCTTCCTCATGTCGACCTTTATGCAAAATCGACCTTAAGTCATGTCGACCTTGGCCCATGTCGACCTTAAGTCAGGTCGACCTTCCTGCCAGTCGACCTAGTGGGGTCGACCTAATGTCTGTAGACCTAAGTTCATTCTAATAGATGACCGCATCCCCTTCTATAATAAATACATGTTGGCTGTTATAATTTTTTTTCCTTTATCATTGACATCAATGAATCTCAGAAGTTTGAAGATGTCATTCTTATCTTGTACAGATTAGTTATGGTATAAATAATTCATAGTGTCTAGGTCAACAACAAATGATCAACATGCACAGGGTCACACTTTGGCCAATCAGAGTCTATTTGGATATGGATATGAGTCTATTTGGATATGGGAAGGTCCAAAAAAGAAAATTCCCCAAAAATTCATGTTGATCTTTTCATGTGTCAACCATTGCCATTTCGACCCTTTGCTTGTGTCAACTTTTTGTCTATGATAACCTTGTGCATGTCAAACTACGCGGTGCATCCACAAACCTGCAATATTAAACCTACAGTAGTTATTCATATTTTGCGTTGTTTTAACTGTAAAGAATCAAAAATATAATAAAATATTGAAACTTATCTTATTAATACAGGTTGAGTATCCCTTATCCAAAATGCTCGGGACCAGAAGAATTTTGGATAACGGATTATTCCGTATTTCAGAATATTTTTATATTTCAATGATGTACAGTATCTTGAGGTATCTTGCATTTATGTTGTACAAACACATGAAATACACACAAATATATTCTATTTGTGCATGAAACAAGGTTTCAAAATATGGAACAAGGTTTGTGTGCTATTTCAGGCACTGAATTTAAATGCCAAGCAATAATGTTCTTGCACATATTTAGTGGCAGTTACATATCATGTCCCCAGTAGTGCCAGTTACATATCGTGTCCTCAGTAGTGCCAGTTACATATCATGTCCCCAGTAGTGCCAGTTACATATCATGTCCCCAGTAATGCCAGTTACATATCGTGTCCTCAGTAGTGCCAGTTACATATCATGTCCCCAGTAGTGCCAGTTACATATCATGTCCTCAGTAGTGCCAGTTACATATCATGTCCCCAGTAGTGTCAGTTACATATCATGTCCCCAGTAGTGCCAGTTACATATCATGTCCCCAATAGTGCCAGTTATATATCATGTGCTCAGTAGTGCCAGTTACATATCATGTCCCCAGTAGTGCCAGTTACATATCATGTCCCCAGTAGTGCCAGTTACATATCATGTCCCCAGTAGTGCCAGTTACATATCATGTCCCCAGTAGTGCCAGTTACATATCATGTCCCCAGTAGTGCCAGTTACATATCATGTGCTCAGTAGTGCCAGTTATATATCATGTCCCCAGTAGTGCTGTTATAGATGTCCCCAGTAGTGGCAGTTATATATCATGTTCGACATAAAGTTGACACAAGCAAAAGGTTGACATGGATAATGTCAACACAAGCAAAATGTGGAAATTGTTTTTAAGTTTTTTGGTGTCAGCTTGTAGATTTCAACACATGGACCTCAAATTAGATGCCTCGCTTCCCTTTTTATGTTTATGTGGATAGTATGAAAAAGTAAATATATATATATATATCTCATGTCGACATTTCAAAGTGTCAACCATATGCATGTCGAACATAGAGGGTCAGATGTACTAAGCTTGGAAACTGATAAAATGCACCAGCCTATCAGCTCCTACCTATCATTTTTTTTAAACACAGTCTGTGACATAGCAGTTATGAGCTGATTGGCTGGTGGTTTATCACTCTTCAAGGCATAGTACATCTCGTCCATGGTGTAGACCCACTGACTGTCGGTCTGGACACCGTAGGGTAAATTTACTAAGGTCCGCTGAAAATGGACGATACCTGTACGATTGACTGTGATCTGCCCTAAAATATTATTATTATTATTATTATAATTTTATTTATAAGGCGCCACAAGTGTTTTGCAGCGCCGTACAAAGGAACAATACAGGGAGACAAAGCTTGGCATAACATTGAATAAATAACAAAAATACAGTACAAATAAGGAGCGCCACAGATCAATACACATTACAGCTTAAATGTAAGTAGTGAGGACTCAATCAACATACAACTAGAGGCTTGAGGCCAATGATGGAGATGAGTATGCGGACAAAGATGGTCACTGAGTGTTGGAGTATAGGAGAGCTGTGAGTGACATGTGAAGAGAAGTGGGCTTTGACAACAGGAGGGAAGAGGGCCCTACTCGGAGGAGCTTACAATCTAGTAGGAAGGGGAGACAGACAGATTACAAGAGGTGCATGCGAGTGGGTGATGGTTAGATAGCAGGGCCTGAGATTACAGATAATTACTAAGCATCCGTATTCTCAGGATTCATATTTTCCGATGGTGAAGTCATTTGTATTTGGCTATCGATTTACTGGCAGCCAAATACATAGGACCCGGCAGCATCGCATGGACCAGTCAGTTGGCCTGGTTCTGGTTCCTATCACATGGGGGGCAAAATGAGTAGGGGTAGGGGTCCCCATATTTCGGCAACCAGCATTGGGCTCAAACAGCCAGCGGTGTCATGCCACAACCGGGGGACACTTTTGACTCAAGGTCTCCTGGCCAAAACATGATCACTCTGGCTGGTCAGCCTAGGCCAGGACCTTGAGAGTAAACGCAGGCATTTGTGAGGGGGGTCTGTGATGCCACTTCCACCCTGTCTCAGTAGCAGCTTATTGGAAGCCTCAAATAAGGATGCAGTTAATTTGCCGGCGGTCGGGATCCCAGCGGTCGGAATCCCGACACTGGAATCCCGACCGCCGAAATCCCGAAACTTTCTCCCTCTGTGGGTGTCCACGACACCCATAGAGGGAGAATAAAATAGCGTGCCGAGCGTAGCGAGGCACCGGGCCCGCTGCGTGGCGAGCGCAGCGAGCCCGCAATGGGGGGCGATCTATGTCCCCCCCTTGTCGGGATTTCGGCGGTCGGGATTCCAGTGTCGGGATTCCGACCGCCGGGATCCCGACCGCCGGCAAATCGTATCGGATCCCCTCAAATCTACTCACATTTGTACGGATGGCAAAAACCCGAGCAGGCAATCGACACACCTGCGTTCCCAGTTTTATTAGCGATGTTCAGGTTCTGATTTACTCTGATTTCAAAGCAGGATCTTATTGGCTATCCCAAATCACATGACAGTTGTTGACAATTGATAGCCAATAAGATCCTGCTTTGAAATCAGAGCCTGCACATCTCTAGTTTTTATGGGGATGACCATAAATGCTGAGCGTTCCCCTGCTCCAGCCCCCTTACTAGCCTCTCACCGTGCGAACGCCTCGGCGAGTGTGTTCACATGGGCAGACCCCACTATCGATCAAAAGGGTCTGAATCGGCCCCTTAGTACATACAATATTGTTAAAGAAAGCCCATAGGCTTTAGAGACCTGCCTCAACAGCACCAAGAACATGAATTTGTCTACCAAAGAACCTGTATATGCATGGTATAATGTGAACTGAAGGCACTGTGTGGTATAATGTAAACTGGGGGCACTGAGGGCAGGGCCGGTGCTAGGCATCTCAGCGCCCCAGGCAGATAGATTTGCGGGGGGTCTTCCACAGTTATCAAGCTCCAGGTAGGGGGTGGGGTCAGATATCCGCTAACACATTCCAGGAGGGGGAAGGGGGGGCGGCTGCCGTCGCTGCTGTCACTGACCTCTACTGTGGGGGGGTTGTTAATACTCGCGCCCGCTGGGAAAGCAGGCGCCACCAGTACTTGACGCTGACCTGCTCCACGCGGGCGGCGGGGGTGTGCAGCCACCTCTGATGTGTTGCAGGGGGAGTGCGGCTGGTGGTGCTGGAAGTGTAAGGGACTCGTGAGACCTTACTTTTCCCTATTCCTCATGCGCCAGGCACCAGTGCTTTCTTTAAAAAGCTGTACCACCCTCCAGTGGCCGGTGCCGCAGGCAAATGCCTAAAGCTGCCTAGTGGTGGCGCCGGCCCTGACTGAGGGACACAGTGGTGTGCCCTGTGATACCTGGAGTATGGTCTTATGGAAAGGGGTTTGCCCAACCCAAGTTTTCATCACTCTGGGGGTTAATAGGATGCTGTGCTGCCGCCGGACACTGCTGTGGCTGCACTGCTGGCTCTTACATTGTTACATTTGCCGAGCACTGCACGTAATGTTACAGTGCAGCGTACAGGCTCCTATCACTGTGGAGGAGCTGGCATTTTAGTATCACCCACAAAATGTGGCCCACTGAAATCCCCTGGTGAAGTCAGTGCTGTGACATAATGTATACTAGTGGCATTAAAGTGTGTCATTGTTAACTGGGACAGTGTGTGGTATAATGTGAACTAGGGCATGACTTTGGGGCATAAAATGAACCTGGACACTAATTTGGAGCATAATATTAACCAAGGTAGTACTGTGGGGCATAAAATGAACTAGGGCACTAATACGCTGCATAACAGTAAACAGGGTACTGGGGCATAAAATAAACAACTGCTACATAAAGAGTAGTTTTTTTTAGAACTTTGGGGAGGTGTGTCCTACAAAATGTTGTTATGTGGATCTAAAGTTTTATCTACACCAGTGGTTCCCAAACTTTTTTGAATCACGGCAACCTAGAGCATCAAACTATTTTCAAGGCACCCCTAGGCCAAATGTTTCTTATTGAGAAATAAAAAATAAACAAAATTAAGTGCATTGTGTTTATATGTCACAATTGTCCACATATATTATGATTGGCAGCCACAAGCACTGGTTTTGCCTGGTACATTGACCATAAATAATATGAATTGATCTTGGTCCACCAACCCAAGACACCCCTGCAAGTGTCCTGAGGCACCCTAGGGTTCCTAGGCACACAGTTTGGGAACCACTGATCTACACCCTTGCTAATTGTGTAGTGAGTGGGACTGAACGTGCAAAGTTAAGGGAAGAATCAAGATGGACGCAAGTATGAGTAACAGCGCAGAGTGTCAACCATGAGGGTAATTGTAGGGGTCAGTGTCGTCAGGAGGAGGGAAGATAATGAGCTTGGCTTTAGTTTAGGTAGTTTTGGTACATCTAAGTGGAGATGGCAATGTTGTAGTCAGAAAGACAGGACAAAAGCTTGATTAGGTTTTGTCTATGTAACAGGGATCCCTGCCATGCATTTGAACTACAGGATAAACATTTGCTAAATTGGCTTCCTGGATAATGAATTTGACTTTATTCTTCATTGCTCTTATCTGCCGCCTGGCTCTGATGTTCTATTTGTTCCTGGATTCCAGCTTTCTTCTCAACCGCACTGAGTACCGCATTTGTCTCATATTAGCAGCTTCCTGGAGCAGGAAGCCCATTAGACTTTGTGCCTCCAACAATCCAGTGCCAACCTTCAGATACATAGAAGGTTCAAAATCCAGTGTTTATATTGTACCATCTAGGAGAACATCAGTTTTAAGAATATTAACAAGATAATCTAGGGCGTGTGCCAGTGTGTGCAGGGCGTGTGCCAGTGTGTTTGCAGGGCGTGTGCCAGTGTGTGTGCAGGGCGTGTGCCAGTGTGTGCAGGGCATTACGATGTATTTTCTTGTTTTCTATATGTTCCCGCTGCATCACACTGCTGGTGTTACCTGTATTTAGGGGTGATTCAGGTTGGCTCGGTAAGCAGGGTAAATTTGTGAGCGAATGGCCACCCGCCTGCGCCAAGTGAATGCCCACAGCATCATGTGAATCTATGTGTTTGTGGACACGTCCATTCGGATGCGGCCGAAAAATGCTTCGATGGCCGCGGATCAGCAAAGGATTTTTCGCCCGCTCACAGATACTGAACTGACTTTTATCTGCGCTGGAAATGGGCGAACAGGGGGCGGGCGCTGATGTCATGTGACATCAGCCGCCCGCCCCATAAGGCTTCAGCACATCTGCGTTCACATGGGGACGCCCAGCGTTTTTCTAAGTGCACCCACTGTTTTTGTGGCCAGAATAGCTGGGCTTCCCGCATTTGCCAACCCCCTGTCCACCTCCTTCCCGGGGCCGCCAACAGGGGGGTGCCAGGGGTACAACTGTCCTGGGCTCCCAGCTGGAGGGGCCCGGGCAGCTGCCCACAGTGGCATGGCACCCCCCACTGCACAAATGCCCCCACCCGGCGCTGGGCGGCCAGGCTCACACAATACACAGTGTAGCCTGCAGAGCGCCGAGCCTAGGATACAGAGGGGCTCCACGCTCTGCAGGCTGCACTGTGCAGTGAGTGCTCCGAGCCCCGAGTCCCGGGAGAAGATGCTGCTGCGCCGCCGACACCACCGCTGGTAAGTAATTGGGGTGGGGGAGGCGTGGTGCCGGCGAGCAAGGGGGGGTGCCGGCGCGTGCGAGGGGAGGGGGTGCCGCTGGGGGCCCGGGCTGAAGGTCAGTCCCGGGCCCCAACATTACTAGTGGCAGCCCTGCTCCTTCCCACCCCCCCCCCCCCCCACTATGCGAACACCTTCGCAACTGTGAAAGTCACTAAAAGTGCATATATCCGCATATACGCATGCGCAGAGCCCCACCATCGTCCATGGACTGAATTGCGCTCTTTACGGGCCAACCTGAATCACCCCCTTAGTTTGATTTAACTAGTTTGTTTTACCTCTGATCAAAAACTGGGAAGATTGTTTCTCTGATATAAAGTTACTTTTCTATTTTCTCATCAGGTATTAGATCACAAGATTGATGGCGTCGCCTATTTTACCCCAAGACATATTAGTGGAGCTGAAGGAGATTGATTCGGAGACCGGGATCTACGACAATGAACCACCCCATAAGAGCATTGCAGACCCACGCCTGGTCAGCACTACAACCGGCGGGATGGAAAACTCCTGCCACAGCTGCATGCTGGGGTTTGGAGTAGTAACACTTGTCATCGGTGTGTCCGTTGCATGTTTATCGTATGCAACTCATTTACATGACAAAGTCCTCCTAGCTGTGGGGCACTCAATTCTGTTCATAGGCCTCTCAGTCATTGCGTTCAGTTGCATTTGGAGACGCTACAGGAAAACGAAGAAGGCTAAGATAAATAACGATTTGGAAGAATTGTTCTCAGAGAATAAACAAAAAAAAATCAAAATATAACAGTCCAGTTGTTAATCAACATCAATCCTGTACTGTACCTAATGATGAGAAAGCTTGTATTCTGCATATTGCAAACAGGAAATTGAACACGGAAGATTATTCCATTTATAAAGCGCAACGGAATATGATGCGCTATATAAGAAGCTGTGGTACTTGTTTCCTAGAACGGCCACAACGATTTAGATCGTTGTGGTCGTAAGATAAAAAATCGGATCGGTCGCATCGCATGCGATTTGGTCGCATACGATGCGACCGATCCGATCTGCCGATTTTTCACCCGATTTTTTTTTTTTTTACACCAGATTTGTTTAAATTGCCCCCCCAAATGTTAATAAGTGTGCTAGACCCCACGATAGACGTGAACCCGAAGCGTGGCGAGCGCAGCGAGCCCGCGAGGGGCGGCGGTGCGCGTCCTCCGACCTTTTCATTCCCCTACTATCCACTAGGGCGTGGAGTGAGAATATAATAGTGTGGCGAGCGCAGCGAGCCACCGAGCCCGAAGCGTGGCGAGCGCAGCGAGCCCCGCGAGGGGACGCGTCTCACTTCACAGGTATACGCGTCCCCTCGCGGGGCTCGCTGCGCTCGCCACGCTTCGGGCTCGGTGGCTCGCTGCGCTCGCCACACTATTATATTCTCACTCCACGCCCTAGTGGATAGTAGGGGAATGAAAAGGTCGGAGGACGCGCACCGCCGCCCCTCGCGGGCTCGCTGCGCTCGCCACGCTTCGGGTTCACGTCTATCGTGGGGTCATGGCGGGCACATAAAAAATGTGAAATGGGTCATATTGGCCCATTTCACCTTTTTTATCATTTTTCCCTATGTGAGATGGACTTAATCAAGTCCATCTCATCTTGTGCCATTATAATGGCACAAGACCGACCGATTTCAATGTTAAAAGATTTTTTAACATTGAAGTCTATGGAAAAATCGGGTCAATCGGTCGGTCGCATCGCGGCCGATTTTAATTGGTCGCGACCGACCGATTGACCCGATTTCTGTCAATCAAAGTGAAAAAATTGTAAAAAATCGGCCACATCGTGAGGATCGTGTCCCTTAATTAAGAGCCACGATCACTCACGATTGTGGCCGTTCTAGGAAACAAGTACCGAAGCTGTAAATAAATTCACAGTATCCCCACAAACATTGGGCTTAATTCAGACCGGATCGCATGGCTGCAAATTAACAGGCCGGGCGATTATCGATAGACTGCGCATTTGTATGGCCGGTAGTATGCATGCGCGAGACCATCCTGCCATAAAGTCCTAATACTTTTTTGATCACTGTCAAGGTGATTGACAGAAAGCCAGCGTCTTTGGGTGGTAGAATTTGATGGGAAGGCGTGTGATATCAGCTCCGGCCCTGATCAGCCTGTTTCTATTGCAGCCGCGGAGTAAGTCCTGGGCTACGCACAGGCTGCACACAGTGGAAAGATCATTCGATGGTGAGAGTCTTGTAAATGGATTTGCAGCTAATCGATGACCCGGCTAATTTTCGCAGGCCCTGCTAACCAATTTGCAGGTTTGAACCGGGCGGGATTAAACTCTGGTGGGGCGACGTATACCTTATTGCAAGGCTCTGCAAATTAGCAGCTGTGCAATCAGGTTTGAATTAGGCCCACAATTACAACCGGAGCAGAAATTCTGAAATGATGGCCTCTTCCAAACCTTCCAACGAAAACATCTGTTCTGTTCAGTATTGCACCAATTCCCCATTCTCCTGACGCCAAGGTTGGGAAATAGGGGAAATCCATTACTGTATGTTGGATGTCCCTGATTTGCCTATTTTGACCAACCAATTCTAGGTATTCCTAAATCGAGGATATATAATATACAGAATTTCCATGATTCGCCAATTGTTTTTTTGATCAGCAGATTGGGGAATTGCAGTACTACTCTGGAGCTTGGGTCTAAAACAGTACTTCAATAAAGTTACAGCAATATTTGTGTTCACTTAAATTTGTAGCTAAATTGTCCTCGGGACATTGTCCTTGCTTGTCCTCGGGAATCTACTGCTTCGGTTAGATTTCAGCAAATTCAATTGTTCATTTTACATAGAACTTATCTGACTCCATCTAGAATGGTAAAAGTTGGTGGGAGGACTTCAGATGTATGCCCTAAATGTCAGGGTAGCTCAGGAACCTTTTGGCATTTATTGTGGGACTGCCCGATGGTGAAACCATTCTGGGATCAGGTGACCCAAGCTATGACTGTTACAGGAATACCCCAGAGTAGTCTAACACCTAAGTTTTGTTGCCTTGGGGTGTCTGGAGATGATGTCCTGGATAAACATACTAGGCAGTATGCAATTAATCTATGTACGTTGGCTAAAGTCTGCCTAGCAAGACTCTGGATGGCTTCCTCGGGACCTGACTTTAAGGCCTGGACTTCTTTGGTTAATGCTACAGTGCAGCATGAGAGATATTTATATATAACTCGTAAGACTGAATCCAAATTTAATCGTATTTGGTGTCGATGGCTTTCTTCAAAATATGCATCTCCACAACAATTCATCAATTAATTAAGGCTGTGTTTTTGATTGTGTTTTTTTTTTTTTTGTTGGGGGTTATACAGATCATTCTTTATATCTATATATTCAATATAGCTAACTGTGGCCTTTTATGGTTTCTCAGGATAATTGATGTTTGCGGTGTTCTAAAAGTTAATATATGAATATGATTCTTTTAGATTAAAGTAATTACAAGAGAAAATGTATATTATTCCCATAAATAAGATATTGTTAATGTAAGATATAATTGATTATCTTGTGATAGTCATATAAATGTTTGTAATTTTTATTTTTTATTTTATTTTATATTTAATTTCTATTTTTTTTTTTTTTTTTTCGCTAGTTTAAGTTGTAGTTATGTTTGATTTGTGGAAAAAATAATAAAAATTACTCAATTAAAAAAAAAAAAATATATATATATTATTGTCATGAAGTCACTGAAAGCGTACCTCTTAACCGCCCCATATTTGGCAATATTGCCTTATTATGGGACTTAACAAGGGGCACACAGTCATGACAATGTGGGTGTGGCTTTGGTGTATAAGGGTGTGGCTTGGAATAATCTGTGTGATGTTTGGGTGGATTACGGTAGGAGATATTATGACAGTTTGTCTTCTTGACGGCAGCGTTGTATTGCAGCAGGAACAGACAACCGGGTAAATGCAGTGCTAAGAGCCTGTGCTTATGGGTGTGGGCAACCTACAGAGGGGGTATGGCCAGCCTCCACAGAGGCTTGGCTACCCATTACAAAGTGCGTGGTATGGGCACTTTTATACATATATGTACAGTAAATATTGCTAATGCATGAATAAAATACTAAAGTAATAACAACAATGCACTGTAGAAAATACACCACAGTGCAGTATAATGTAACATATGAATAATTCAAGTTCACAGTCTGGGACCGGATCCATAAAGAAAAGGGTGGAGCCTCAGGCAGTAGGTTCCCCTGTGCCCCTGTGGGCCAGTCCGGCCCTCCTTAGAGGTATGCTACAGAGAGTGAACACCTTGAAAACAGATAAACAATTTTGATGTAACTGTCATGTATCTATACAGTTTCCATAATGTAAAATACTGAAGAAGACCTCATATTCATATTATGAAACACTAACAAGCATACTATTGTATCTGGCTGTAAATCTATTGCAGTTGTTTGTTGTACCTTAAAGAGTGAAAGGAAGATCAATAAAGGCTTCATTCTACTAAGTGATGTGGTGAGTGATGATCCGAACAGCAATTATGGGTCTGATTCTGGTTCACTTGCAAAAGCAAATTCTCTCTCTAATGGACAAAACCATGTGCACTGCAGGTGGGGCAGATGTAACATGTGCAGAGAGAGTTAGATTTGTAAGGTTGTAACAGAACGCCTTTGTCCAATATTATGATGGTCAGATTATGGAAATGAACTAGCTATTACCGGTATATATCCTCCCATTATTGCAGTATGATCTATGATTTTTCTCAAAAAGGTATCAATACAGCTTCAGCACGAGGCCATAAGACCATCTAAAGAATTGTTCCAATCTTTCTCTGAAAAATTTGTGGGAACGTGAGTAATGTGGAATCTGGATTGCAAAAATGCTAACTGGTAGGGTGTAACAATGGCGTATTGTGTAGATACCACATATAAGAAGAATTGTCAAATAGCCACCTTCTTAAGTAGATTAGCTCTATGCAGATATGACAATGGAAGACGTTCTCATTTTTAACATCATTGGTCAGAGGGGTCAACTCACACTGAATTTATTCAAATTTGTGGGATTATGAAGAATCATAATTCCCAAATAGGGAATATGTGCGGTGGCCTAGTGCAATGAAAATGGAGTAGTCCATGAAGGGTGGGTATTAGTATCATAAAGTAACATAGCAATGGACTTATCCATATTAATACTGAATCCAGAGATAGAACCAAACAGTTATTTTATCAAAAATGTGATGTAAAGAACATTCGGATGTCTCAACTGGTATATGAATTGGGGAGCCTGGATAAGGCTACTGCGCATCACCAGGAGGCACCCAGGACAGTTAGAGACAGGGCCACGAGGTAAACAGCACAAGTCTTTATTAATACCACAGCTGGTACAGACAGGGTCGGATTAGCAATGGGCCTGATGGAGCTGTAGCTCCAGGCCCACTCTACAAATTGGCCCTTTTTGTAGCTGAGGGCTGGGGCTTTCCAACGAGCCCAGCCCCGAATCACTAGCCCCCCCGGGAACCGGAGATACCACTGGGCAAATCTAGAATGTTTTCCCCATAGGATAACATGAGACCAGCCAATTCCGACCCCACCCAGTTCCAACAGCTGCCAGTTCCCCCTCAGGGACACCGTAGTGCCGGGGAAGATATTGTGTGTGCGCGTATGTATGTATATACGTGAATGTGTGTATAGAATAGAATAGAATAGAATAGAATCTTTATTTATCATAAAACGTCCACATACAATGAACATTAAACGAAAATAAATTGTAAACAGTACAAATACAGAAACATTAAAAAAGAGGTACACTTGACTACAGGATTGTGCGTAGATCATAAATAACCCTAAGCATTTAAAATATTTAAAGTATTTAAAGTGCGGATTGCTACTGGAAAAAAACTCTCCCTATATCGTTTGGTTTTACATAAGACTGAACGGTATCGCCTATTTGATAGAAGTAAGGAGAAGAGATCACTATTTGGGTGGGTGGGATCCCTCAGGATACTATTAGTCTTAGAGAGAAGTCGCTTTTTAAAAATATCTTGTAAACTTGGTAAGACTACCCCAATCGTTTTACCTGCAGTTGACACCACCCTCTGTAAAGACTTACGGTCAGCTGCCGAACAGGGACCAAACCATGCCACAGCACCGTAAGTGAGGACACTCTCAATCACACATGAGTAAAAGCTCACCAAAGTTCTCTCACTCATGCCGACCAAGCGCAGTTTCCTAAGAAAAAACATACGCTGGTGGGCCTTTTTGACGGTAATATTGATGTGAGTGCTCCATGAAAGGTCCTTAGATATATTTACACCCAAAAATTTAAAAGTATCAACAGTCTCCACCTGTTGACCATTTAAAACCAGTGGGCAATATGTAGTCTTGTGTGATTTTCTAAAATCCACAATCATTTCTTTTGTCTTGCTCACGTTCAGGATCAAACAATTCTCACTGCTCCATGACTCCAATTTGGACACTTCCAATCTATACTTTGACTCATCATCATGAGAGATGAGACCCAATATGGCAATATCGTCCGCAAATTTAATAAGTTGAACAGAATCGGAGCTGGCAGTACAATCATAAGTAAATAATGAATACAACAGGGGGCTCAAAACACACCCCTGGGGGACACCTGTGTTAACTATCAATTCGCCAGATACCTGGTTCTGGTATAGGAGATATTATGACAGTTTGTCTTCTTGACGGCGGCAGAAGTGACTTGAAAACATTTAATAAACTGAAACCTTGTCAGATGGAGTAGTCATCTCCTTTATTCATCCTGTTCTGTTAGTCAGAGTGCCGCACCTCTACCTTGGCTACACATTATTAGGTACATTAATAGGCCCTTGATAATTTTCAACTCCAGGCCCATTTAGACCTTAATCTGGCGTCTCACGTGCGTCTCAGTCTCCGTCGCCAGCGCGACAGAAACCCTGTCCGTCTCCGCCTCAGGGAGACGGACAGGGTTAGGGGAGGTTAGGGGGGGGGGGTGCGGGCAGGCGGCGGGGACCTGGGGGAGCGGATGGAAGCGCCGTCGGAAAGGGATGCGCGCGCCTCTCGTGTGCGCGTGTCCCCTTCTCGCCATCGATATGGCGCTGGCGGGAGATGGCGGCTGGCGTCGCCAGCGCCATCCCCTGCCAGGATGGGAGATGCTCCATCTGTACTTGAAGAATATTGGATGAACCCTACCTATGGTGGACCATCGATAGTGCTCATGATTACTGATGAAACTGGAGAGTCGCCAATGATGCAGGAGAATCACTGATGGTGGAAACCAATGATGAATGTTGCAGGAGCTGAAAAATCACTAAAGATGCTGAAGAATAATCAATGGTGAATACCAATGGTGGAACATCGATGGAGCTGAAGAATTACCGATGGTGCTTGGAGCTGCACACTTGGAGTACTTGGAGTTCTGGAGCAGGATGGAAAGCTCTGGAGAACAGCACCTGGAAGCAGCTAAGGAGACACAGGGAGAGAGCACCATACAGGTAGCACAATCTGTTCAGTAGCACTGGCAACTGGCTTTACTTACCCCGCACCTATATAGGCCGTGTGCCTGAAAAGGGGCGTGGTCTATGTAAATGAGGTTGTAGCTTATGCAAATGAGGACGCCGTCGGGTTTTGCCCCCGTTTTCCATTCTCTGCGTCGCTGAATAGACGCTGTGCGCATGCCGGCCCTGGAAAAACCAGGACTGTTGGGAGGAATGCATGGATGCTCTATTGTTCAGGAAAGGTGGGAAAAGCTGTTTATACAGAATATGGAACATGGCTATGGTAATGGAGGAGGCGTGGAAGCAGCAGGAGACAGGGCCTGACAGACAGGCATGGAATGGTGTTTATGTGCGGCAGCTGCTGTGCTGGGAGACTGCTTAATTGCTGTTACAGATGCACCCTGTTATTGCTGGATCCCCGCACTGCGGGCAGAGCGCACACAGCACCGATGGAGGCATGTTCTGGAATGCAGTGACAGTCTTGCTAAACACTTGGAAGGTAAATATACGGGTGTGGAATAGGGTTCCAACGGGATGCGGTCATTTGGTCTACAGCATTATTGTCGACAGTAATTAGGTCGACACCATTAGGGTGACATGGGAAAAGGTTGACATGGGAAAAGGTCGACATGGTTCTAGGTAGAAAGGTCATTAGTTCGACAGGTCATTAGTTCGACATTGTCTAGGTCGACAGTCAAAATGTCGACATGGGGTTTTTCACTGTTTTTTGAGCCGACGTGCCAACAGGCAGTATTTCATGCCCTACCATCCACTAGGGTGTGGCTGGAGAATAAAATAGTGTGCCGAGCGTAGTGAGGCACCGTGCCCATAGGCGTGCGCAGCACATTTCATTAGGGGGTGTCTTACACGCCCATTGGGTGTGTCTTACACCACCAATCAGACGTGTCTACCATCAGCTATTGGCACTCGCTACAATATAAAACATCTCTCAGCCGCACCATAATCTCCTGTCTAGTTCAGTTTTAATCTTCTAATTACTCTGTGTAACAGTACATGCAAATATAGTCATAAACATATATAGATGACACAGATATGTAGTGATATAACAATGGTCTAGTACAATTTACAATGCAAAACACACATACTTGATTGATGGGCGCTTGTTTTAATGGAGTACCAGTTCTAAAAAGCAAAAGTATATAAGGGTGGGCACAGCATTAGGGGGTGTCTGTGCACCTCTAACACTCTATGTGCGCACGCCTATGACCGTACCCAATGCATCGCGAGCGATGAGAGGGGATGGGGTGCATTCTAAACTGTGTCCATGTCGACTGTGTTGACATTCAGGTAAAAAACTGTGAAAAACCTAATGTCGACCTTTTGACTGTCGACCTAGACAATGTCGAACTAATGCAATACCAATGGATGTCTGATGTTCCCAGAGCGCTTATGTTAGGAATTTTTCTCTCTCAGATTAGGTGTAATAACCCCAAAATAAAGGAGAAAACATACAATGTCGAACTAATGACCTGTCGAACTAATGACCTTTCGACCTAGAACCATGTCGACCTTTTCCCATGTCAATCTAGACCCATGTCGACATTTTCCCATGGCGACCTAATAGTGTCGACCTAATGACTGTCGACCATAATGCTGTATATCAAATGATCCCAACCTGGTTCCGACAGTCAGGATCCTGACAGTCATTAGCCCGACGTCGGGATCACAACTGCCTGGACTCTGACAGCATGGTGAGCGCAACAAAGCCCCTTGCGGGCTTGCTGTGCTCGCCACGCTGTGGGCACGGTGACTCACTACGCTCGACACCTATTCTATTCTCCCTCTATGGGGGTCGTGGACCCCCACAAGGGAAAATAGCGGGTGGCCGTCGGGCACCCGTCTGTCGCGTTTTGACAGTTGGGATCCCGACGTCGGGACCGCGTCCGGCACCCAAATATACCTGTCTTAATACTCTGACCGTGACAGCCGACAGCTTAATCTCCTAGGTACCTATTTTTATAGCGTACGTAGAGATAGTTAAGACTGCACACAACTCAAATTTGCCTTTTTGTATATATTTTTAGGCTAAGTAAACCGCAATTATATATATATATATATATATATATATATATATATATATATATATGGGGTATCTCAGACCAACTACATCTACGGTCAAACCAGGAATTAATACACCTTTGTGAAGACAATCATCGGAAAACTTCTGTTTGTTGTATTTTATACGTTTTATTGTTTGGAATAAATATTTTCAATTTTAATGTGTTGTTGGTGAAACACATCGAAGCGCACCTCTACACCTTTCATTCTATATATATATATATATATATATATATATATATATATATATATATATATATATATATATATATATATAAGGTGGGTATTGTCCAGCGCTTCAATCCTAGGTTGTTCTGATCTGCTCGTTACTGGTCCAGATCAAAGGCTCCTATTTTAGGAGATTAGGTCCTTCCACAAAACACAAATCCTGTGTGACAGGTGGCTGCTATGTTCTCCTTTGAAACGTTGTTGTGTCGTCTCGAAATGTTTACTAGGAAATGGATGAGAAACAGCGCTCTCTAGTGTAAAAAGTGAGTATTCACACTTTCAAATAAAAGCAATGTGCGTACCGTGCTTAAGTGATTATTGTGCCCATCAGATTGATCTTTAGGGGGAGACAGAGGCAGCTTTTCCTGATGAGCGCTCTGTGTTAGGGGAGTGCCAAGCACTAGGTAGCGGCGGGCACCCGGAAGTAGCAGTGTCAGGAAAAGCTGCCTCTGTCTCTGCAGGGCACTCAGCAGAGACAGAAGTACAGTAGGTTTTCCTGATGAGCGCTCTGCACCCGGAAGTAAGTTAGCAGTCGGGACATCGGCAATGGCAGCAGTCCCTCTGCAGCTGTGGAGTTGCAGAGTGAAGTTGCGTGGTCTCAACAGCGGCTGTTACCAGGGGCGGATTGGGAATTAAAACCAGGCCGGGAAATATCTTAAAGCAGCCCTAACGCAGGGGCGGCGGATCTGTTGCGCGCTGATTTTTTGGGGGTGTGGCCTAGCTATATGGGGTGTGGCCTATTTCAACAAGGCCACTCCCTATTTTTGCCGCGGTGGGGGGCATGGCTAGTGGCTCTCTGAGCTGCTGGCTATGTCCCCAGCCCCTCAGGCTGCAGAATAGGCGCATGGGAGGGGGGACGCAGGGTGGAGTAGAATGCTGGGAGGGGAGATGCAGGGTGGCTGAGGACAAAGGGAGGCAGGACGTACGCAAGGGTGGCATAGGACACAGATTATGAGGGGGGCACGCAGAGTGACAGAGGATGCAGGGAGGGGAGTCGCAAAGTGGTGGAGGATGCGGGAAGGGGAGACGCAGAGTGGCGTTAGTTGCATGGTGGCAGAGGATACAGGGAGGGGGGACGCAGGGTGGCGTAGGATGTAGGGTGACAGAGGGGAGACGCAGAGTGGCATAGGATGTGGGGTGGCGGAGGATTCAGGTAGGGAGGGGGGAAGCTAGGTCTCGTATATATGTAAAAATATATATATGTGTGTGTGTGTGTGTGTGTATATATAATCCTCCAGTCAGCGGCACTCCCACAGATTTTTCAAACTGAACCAATACCACACTGGGTTAAACGATGAAGCAACGTTTTGAATTTTACTTCTTTTTCAAGCTACAACCAACAACAGAATGAGAGACATACACTTACCTAAATAGAGAAGTACAATCATGTGTCTCCGGTCCATTTCCACGAATGGGATCCGGGCTTCCCCCACTTCTGGGTCAGCATCCGTACGCCATCACTTCCCCCTCCGTCATTGAGGGTTACGCCGGTAACCAAGCAATGTCCGCATTGCGTCACCACAGCGGACGTCACCTGGATCCCCGTCCTACCCATAGTGCTAGGGTTACTGGTAGCGTATTGCCGAAGTCTTCCTGAAGCGTCCTGGAGTTGCCCAGCAACCGGTTCGTGAGAGCTCTAGAGAGCGTAGAACATACAAATTAGTGCACACATATAAATCCTTAATCCTGTGCCCACAATAATACCAAAAGCAACACACAGCAATATGCAAATGAGACCACAAAATGATCATGAGGAAACACAAGGGGGGGGGATAGGGGAAATGGGGACAAAGAGAGACAAGGGAGAAGCAGGAAAAATATAGAGAGATATGCAATGAGTATCTACTAAGGCATAATTCACAGAAACACATTAAGATACCACATAAATATATATATATATATATATATATATATATATACACATACACTACTTCACTGAGGCCACACATTGGGTGGGTAGAGTTAGGGTGCGGGGAGTGTGTGTATGGCTAGAGTTAGGCTGCGGGAGTGTGTGTGGTTAGAGTTAGGCTGTGACTGTGTGTGTGTGTGTGTGTATGGGTAGAGTAAGGCTGTGTGTGGAGGGGGGTGTATGGTTAGGGTTAGGCTATAGGGGGTGGTATGGTTAGGATTAGGCATCGTAGGGCATCTGATCACATCACATCGCATGCCATAAATCCGCATGCGATGCAATGTGTTTTTTAATTGTACAAGCACCCTGATGGGGTGTGGCGAGTGCAGCGAGCCACCAAGCCCGAAACGTGGCGAGCGCAGCGTGCCCCGCGAGGGGACACGTATTACTTTACATGTATTCCGCCACGCTTCGGGCTCGGTGGTTCCCTGCGCTTGCCACACTATCTAAAATCAACTCCACGCCGACGTGGATTGTGGGGGTATGAAAAGGTCGGAGGACGCATACAGCTGCGCTCGCCACGCTTCGGGTTGGCGTTGATCCTGGGGGTGGCCTTAACAATGGGGGTCCGTTTAACATTGTAAGGACCCATCAGGGTGCTTGTACAATAAAAAATCGTATACCATCGCATCGTATGCCATTGTATGGCATATGATGCAATATTTTATTGTACAATATCGCGTTGCATCGCATCACATACCATCGTATACCATATTAACTGTTATGGTATACGATGCGATGGGCGCCGTGCTAGGAAACAAGTACCAAGGCTTCTAATAAATGATAATAATGATAATAATAATTACCTGCTTGTTGCCAAGGGGGTTAATGTCCGTTGCCAAGGGTGTTAATGTCCATTGCCAAGGTGGTTAATGTCCGTTGCCAAGGGGTTAATATGCATTGCCTGGGGTTATTGCTTGTTGTCAAGGGCAGTTAATGTCCGTTGCCAGGGGTTCTTGCTCATTGCCAAGGGGTAAATATGCATTGCCAGGGGTTCTTGCTAGTTGCCAGGGGTTCTTGTTCGTTGCCAAGGGGGGGTGTTAATGTCCTTTGCCAGGGGTTCTTGCTCGTTGCCAAGGGGTAAATATGCATTGCCAGGGGTTATTGCTTGTTGCCAACTGGTTTATATCTGTTCCCAGGGGTTAATGCTCATTGCCAAGGGGGGTTAATGTCCGTTGCCATGGGTTCTTGCTAGTTGCCAAGGGGTTAATATGTGTTGCCAGGGATTATTGGATGTTGCCAAGTGGTTAATATTTTTTTTTATCAGGGGTTAATGCTCGTTGCCAAGGGGGGTTTATTCCCGTTGCCAGGGGTTCTAGCTCGTTGCCAAGGGGTTAATACGTATGTGCCCACCCCAGCCACCCGCCCGTACGCTGCTGTTGCTGCCCCTGCCTTACCCTGCGCAGAGAGAGACAGACGCTAGAAGTCATTTTTCACTTCCAGCGTCTCTGACAGGGAGCACAGCTCTGCAGCCGTGTTACCAGGAAGTGCAGAGCTGCGCTTTCTGTCAGACGCTAGAGGTGAATTATGACTTCTAGCGTCTGTCTCTGTGTGCAGGGGAAGGCAGGGGCAGCCGTAGCTGACGGGCTGGTGGCCGGAAACATAGGCGCACCGGCAGCTATTGCAGTGCTGCCGGCAGCCTAGTGAGAACTGAGGTGAGGGGGACTTGGAGCGGAGGTATGACCTCTGAGTAACCAGGCCGGCAGACACCGGCCGGCCCGACAGAGGGTGGATTTGGGCCGGCCCACACCGGGATTTCTCCCGGTATCCCGGTGGCCCAATCCGCCCCTGGCTGTTACCCTGTAGCAGCTGTGGCGGTGTGTGGCTGGCAGTCAGCTGCTCCAGTAGCAAACGAGAAAAACTACTGCACCTTATTCTAGTTCACTCTTTCTGACAAAATCCTTCTTGGACAAAACCATGTGCACTGCGGGGGGGGGGGGGGGGGGGGGGGGCAGATGTTACTTGTGCAGAGAGAATTAGATTTGGGTGGGGTTTTACTACAAAGTGAGATCTATATTGCAGTGTAAAAATAAAGCAGCCACTATTTACCCTGCACAGAAACAAAATAACTCACCCAAATCTAATTCTTTCTGCACATGTTACATCTGCCCCCCTGCAGTGCACATGGTTTTGTCCATCTAAGAAGGATTTTGGCAGAAAGAGTGAACTAGAATAAGGCCCTATGTTCTGTAATTCTTCTCACATATTAATCACTTTAATACTTTTATACCACTAGAGGTCACTGTTTGGCATTCAATCAGAAGAATATGCAATATAAAAGAAAATATATTTTTTAATTCTAACTTATAAAAACTGAATAAATGGATCATACAGCAAATAATACAAAATACACAACACAATTTAGACAGCAAATAATACAAGGTGTGTCTATTAAATCCCAGGACTGTACGTGTAGTTAATGAATGAAAATGTGTAGGAACGCGTCATCATGCGGATGTGATAGCGTAACCAATGAGGCGCGAAGGTGGAACAAATGCGCAGCGATTGCGTCAGCATTTCCAGTTTGGAGAAGGTAAACGCAGGTGGTTTATTAGAACGCGTGTCACGGTCGGTGAAGGATCAAAGAGTGAATATCAAGTTTTGTTTCAAAATTGGGAAAACACAGAGTGCATCGGTTAGTTAAACGAGTACACCGTGTGCGACCGAAAATGGATAAAGGCAGCTGGTTCCTACTGCACGACAACGCGAGGCCCCACTGTGCTCTCAATGTGTAGTGCTTTTTGGCAAACCATGACATCGTAGAGGTTAATCATCCTCTGTATTCTCCTGATTTGTCACCTTCTGACTTTTACTTATTCCCAAAACTTAAGACTGCTCTCAAAGGGCATCGAGGACATAAAGAAATACGTAACCGCTCAACTTCGAAGCATATCTTCAGAGGACTACGAAGCTTGTTTCCAGAATTTGTACCGCCGTGCACAAAAGTGTGTGAGTGACGGAGGTGATTATTTTGAGGACTATTTTTTTTTTATTTTTTATTTTTTCCAATTTGTCATATGCACATTAAAAAAGTACATCAGCATATCACAATTTTACATTATTGATGTTAATTACATTTAACAGTAGTTGTATAGCTGAATAAAATACATTAACAATACAAACATTACTAAAAACATTACAATACATTACAGGACAAGACAACAAAAAAGGAAGACACTGCGATGGATCTACTTATACAACATATATTAACCCTTTAGCCTGTGAGAAGACATGGCTTAAACCGGGTAGATTTTTTCCCCTATTTTTCAGGTGCATATATCTAGCAATACATAGGTGCTGTACCCTGCTGTACGGCACGACTCAGTCAACAAGACCCGCTTAAGTTACGTGATACATCTATCCAAGTAAAGAAAAAAGAAAAGAAGAAAGAGAAAAAAAGAAATATATATATATATATATATGTACATATATATTATTATTAAAGAAGGAAGAAGTGGGGGAGTGGTGGGTGAGGGAAACGAGGTATGGAGTGAAGAGAAGGGAAGAAAAAAAAAAAAAAAAAAGGGAAAGTGAGGATGAGAGGGAATCTAAATCCCCCATTTTTAAATGTCGTGTTTTATTTATTTTACTAATGTGTTAAAGTTTTACAAAGGTTGACTCCAACCATCTGTGCCATATGTTAAGATATGTGTTTAACTTTTTCCTGCCCAGATATATATATCTCTCTTGTGTACTCGTATAATTGACTAACGCGAACCATGCAGCAAGGTCAGGACCATCCTTGGATAACCATGTTCTTGCTATCATCATTTTGGCCAGTGCACAAATATTATAAACATATAGCCTATCATATTTACTCAAGGCACTATCCGTGCAAATGGATAGAATACAACTTTTTGAATTAAGGGAAGTTTCTGGAATACCAGTTTGCACCACGGTTTGCAACACTTCATACCAAAACTCCTTTACCACATCGCATTCCCATAATAAGTGCCAAAACGTACCCGATGCACTATTACATTTTGGACAAAGGGGGGATGTCCTGGCCTTCATCTTGACCAACCTGGTCATGGACATATAAGATCTATGTAGGACATACAACTGTATCTGTTGCACTCTTATTGTATTAGTAGCATACTGAACAGAGGCCAGGGCCATCTCCCATTCGCCAATCGATAGTGCGCCTACATTCTCTTCCCATTTCTGGGTTAGTGATTCCAGTCCACCGGCATTAAATGAATCTACGATGATATTATACAGTCTAGATACCATTTTTTTTCCCCACTTTTAATAGTTCCCTTTTAATTGGGGATATGGAAAAAGTTGGGATGTTATTTTTAAATTGGGCTTCGAGTGCGCATCTTATTTGTAGGAATCTGAAGAAAAAGGATTTTGGGAGTGAAAATTCTATCGCTAAGTTTGTATAGGACTTTAGAACCCCATGTTCATAAAATTGACTAATCGCTACCACCCCATACGGGCCCCAAACAATATCCGGCTGCAGGAGTATTAACTCATCAAATTTCCCATAGTCTGATAGCGGATGATCAATCTCAATATCGAAAATATTTATTAAGCTGTTAGCTTCACGCCAGACCTTTACCGCCTGTATCACCAGAGGTGGATCTTTTTTGGTAACTCTCCCCTTCAGTAAATACTGGAGCGGAGTACTAGTATCGTTCCCTTGTTCCAACAAAATTTTAACTAGGCTATTATCATATTCAATGGTGATCCAGTCTTTAATATGCAATAGTTGCCCCGCTAGGTAGTACCATCTGAAATTAGGGAGGGAGAGCCCTCCTTGGGTCTTTTTCCTCACCAGGGTATTCATTTGAATTTTAACTCTTTTATTGTTCCATATGAAGGATGACAGCAGGGAGTTTATTTTTTTAAACAAAGACAAAGGCAGATATACCGGTGACTGCTGAACAACATATAATACCTTTGGTAAAATGATCATCTTAATCAGATTGATCCTGCCGGTAACTGTGAGCAACAGCTTGCTCCAGGATTTAAATTTTGCTGTGATATACTCCAGCAGGGGTTGTATGTTCAACTGACAGAATTCATGTGGATTTCTTGATATCCAGATCCCTAGATATTTGAAAGAATTGGTCCAGCCGATGGGCAGATCTACACGTAGTGTATTGGACAAACACTGTTTCAAGGCCATTATACTTGATTTATTTATATTTATACTAAAGCCTGAGTATTTACCATGTAATGCAATTAGGTTTAACACTTTGACTGCTGAGGTTGTATAATCCTGCATAAAAACTAGTAAATCATCGGCATATAGTGCCACTGTATCGACATTTATGCCTGCTGCAAAGCCTACAATAGCAGGGCTAGATCTTATAGCACATGCCAGGGGTTCAATTGCCAAGGAAAACAAGCTTGGAGATAGGGGGCATCCCTGCCTCGTCCCACGCTGAAGGGAGAAAGCAGCAGATGTCCACCCATTCATTGATACCCTGGCTGTTGGATTGTTATATAAAATTTGTATCCACCTAATAAAGTTGTCCCCAATACCAAATGCCCTCATGACCACCCACAGGTATTCCCACTCAACCGCATCAAATGCCTTAGCGGCATCTAAAGACATTATTGCAGCATTACTTGTGCTGTTTTGCGAAATTTGTAAGTGTCTGAATACTTTCCTTATATTTAATGATGTGGATTTGCCTGGAAGAAACCCCGTCTGGTTGGGATGTATTATTTTTTCCATATATTTGTTCAGTCTAGTCACCAATATCTTAGCCAATATCTTTGCCTCTGCTGGGATCAATGAAATTGGCCTATATGCCTCGGGATTGGTGGGATCTTTCCCCTGTTTCAACAAAAGTATTATTTTGGCCTCCAACATAGAGCAGGGGCACTCCCCTTTTGTAAAAGAAGACGTGAATAGATTCAGCAATAATGGAGCAAAAAAGTCTACATATTTTTTATAAATATCTATGGTTATTCCATCCAGGCCGGGGGCCTTTCCACCTGGTAGCGCCTTTATAGCGCCAGTTATTTCCTCCAGAGTTATAGGAGCATCAAGAACTGCTCTGTCATCTGAGTGCAGACTGGGCATTGCAATATTGCACAGAAAATTCTGAATTTGTGGGGGCTTAAATTGATTCCTGGTTGTATATAAATCCACAAAAAAATCCCTAAATACCATACCAATGCCCTCTGTACTATATTGCATAACCCCACTACTGTCTAATATTCCATAGATATTGTTTGAAGGTTTTTCCACACGCGCCAAGTAGGCCAAATAACTACCCACTTTATCGGAAAAGGCATAAAATCTTTGGGTATCAACTTTGGCGTATTTTATATTTTCGGATTTTATAAAGTCGAGCCATTTTTCCCTGGCCTGATCCCATGCCGATTTGGCCGCCGGGGTACCCTCTGTCAAATACCTGGCTTCGCAGGTGTTACAAACGTTCTCGAGATCAGACACTTTCTGCCTACTCACTTTTTTTATTTCGCCTATTTTTTTCTTAAGAGTACCACATAGATAGGCTTTGAAAGTATCCCAGATTATCATATCTGGCGCAGAGCCTTTATTGATAACCCAAAATTCCTCCCATTGCTCAGTTAGACCTGACATAGCTTCGGTATTATTTAACCATGTAGCATTAAATTTCCAGAATGCACAACTTTTTACTACGGAGTCATCTAACTCAATCTCCAACGGGGAATGATCAGAGATTCCTCTTGTTTTGTAACTTACATTTTTAACAGATGATAATAACTCTTTAGATACAAGAACAAGATCTATTCTCGAGAACGCTGTGTAAGATGTAGAAAAGCACGAATATTGTCTTGTTACTGGATTTGCCACTCTCCACGGGTCAGTCCAACCCAAATGATTAATAAAATTACAAAAACTTCTAGAGCAGCTGTCGACTTTGCCGCCCGTTGGAGTTCTTTTCCATCTGTCCATATTGGGATCCAACACCATATTGAAATCCCCAATACAGACTACTGGTATCTCATGGGTGGTTGCGACAAAGTCAGCAGCTGCGACCAGTACATCAAACGCAAAGGGAGGGGGGATATAGACAGACAACAGTTGCAATGGTTTTGCATTGAATATACCTTCCAAAAAAATAAATCGACCCCCAGGATCTAATTTCACTCTATTACATTTAAATGCTACTGTTTTTTTGAGCAAAACTGTAATGCCCCTTGCATGTGTCGTGAAAGGGGCATGATATACCTGGTTTACCCATGGCCTGTTAAGAGCCTGTAGTTTTGCCCCTGTAAGGTGAGTCTCGGATAAGCATATAATATCTGCCTTGCTTTGCCTCACCTGGCGCATGACCAGTGAGCGCTTTAACTTGTCGTTTATTCCTCTAGTGTTCCAAGCTAAAATACGGACCATCTAATCCTTACATAATAATATAAACCGGAGTAGACCAACAGAGCGTAAGGCAGACGCTGCCAATACCATCATATACCTGTTGCCATCTTTCACTAAGACCATTGGGCAAATAACAATGTCATATCTCTGCAACATCTTCCTAGACAATACTACATATACACAACAACATTTACCCCCCACCCCCCACCCTATATGCCCCCCCACCTTAGGCATATTTAATGAATCCCACATATACTATACACAGAAAATTGCTAACACAGTATGATTACACCCAGTAAGGGGCTATTGGTCCCTAAACCACGAAAAAAAAAAAAAGAAAACATAGGGGGTTATTCTAGTTCATTCTTTCTGACAAAATCCTTCTTAGATGGACAAAACCATGTGCACTGCGGGTGGGGCAGATGTAACTTGTGCAGAGAGAATTAGATTTGGGTGGGGTTTTTCTTCAAAGTGAGATCTATATTGCAGTGTAAAATAAAGCAGTCAGTATTTTCCCTGCACAGAAACAAAATAACTCACCCAAAACTAATTCTATCTGCACATGTTACATCTGCCCCCCTGCAGTGCACATGGTTTTGTCCATCTAAGAAGGATTTTGTCAGAAAGAATGAACTAGAATAAACCCCATAGGCCCTTATTCTGGTTGGTGCGGTCGAGCCGCATATGCGGCTCCGACCGCACCAGACGAATCCCCGCCTACAAGACGGATCGGCACGGCCGTCCGTACACGGACGGCTGCCGATCCGCATGAAAATGGCGGGGCGTACGCCTCCACCATGTTGGGAGCTGCCCCCTGCATTCGATGGTCGATGACCATCGAAGGCAGGGCCGCACGCTCCCCCCGCTCACGCAAGCTTAGAGCACACGGACAATCGTCCGTGTGAAAGCTTGTATTGGGGCGGGCAGCTGACATCCGGCGATGTCAGCTTTCCGCCCCCATCACTGGCGTCATAGCCTCATTACCATGCATACGCCCCGCGTTTGCATGGGAACGCCCATGAAACGCTGGGCGTATACATAGGGTAATGAGGCTATTAAGCCCCTCACACCCCTATACGCCCCCTTTGCGGCGTCTAAATTTTTTACTCGGCGAATTCCCCTGCACATGCGCAGAGTGACCTCTGCGCATGTGCAGAGTGTAAACATCGGCGGTACGGCCGCACGCGGGCCGTACCGCTCAGATCAAAATAAGGGCCATAGTGAGGCAGTTTGTTCTTTCTCTCTCTCCCGACTGGAGATACATCAGGACCCTAAAAAAAAAATAAAAAAAAAATAAAAGAATAGAGTCCCTTAATTAATTCAAGGAGCAAGTTGGTATCTTGCTGGAGCCCTTTTATCCAGCCATATTCCTGCTTCTCTTGGGGTTTGAAAAAAATAAAGTTTCCCATCTGCAATGACTTTCAATTTTGCAGGAAATTGCATAGAGTACTTTATATCCAATTCCCTTAGGCGCTTTTTAATATCTGCAAACTGAATTCTGCTCTTTTGCACGTCCAGGGAAAAATCAGGGAATGCTGATATTTTAACTCCTTCATGTTCCAGCTATTGGCAGAGTGTATATAAGTACGTGCAGTGTGGTTGTTAGACCTCACACTTAGAAGATATAACCAGTTTGAAGGGTTTATTCAAGTGGCAGGCTTGTAGGTTACAACAGTACTTTAGTAGTTAACTTCAAGCAGTAATACAACTTGTACATTTGGTAACGACAGTCTCTGGTTGTTACTTAGCTGTAGCGTTTTGGCGCGTGCAGGGTAAATGACAGTCTGCTGGTTTACGCTGCGGTATCTCTCCCAGTCTCGCTGCTGCCAATGATGACTGATCTCCCTGTGCAAAAGGTCACGCTGGTAACGGGATTACAGCGGGGGCTTGCTCCTATGCGCTCCGGTGCACGTGGAGCTACAAACAGCATGGACGGAGTCACACACGATCTGAGGCAAACTCTAACGCGGGGACTTCCTCACAGGAAAGAGTAACGCTGCCAGCAGGGTCAGGGGTCTCTGCCCTGCTATTCGCTTAAGCGACCTGTCACTCAGGGTGACGCTTAACTACGTTGGCTGCAAGGGGGAAAAGGAAGACTGTAAGTCTCACACTAAGCAGTGTATGCGGAGACAGGCGCTGAGCGCTGCAATCTAACACTCCCCCTCGCTTAAGGCTGTCTTCGGCTACATAAAAGAACTCAATACAATGCTTTGTCCTTTTGTAATACCTGTAACCGAAAATATGGTTAGAGAGAAAAAAACATTCAGAACATCAAAAACTTCAAATCAACATTTTTTGAATTTAGACAAGTCCACAGTCCTTCACGAACTTAGTAAGCAAGTTTCCCGACAGTCCTTTAGTAAGCATGTCAGCGACATTCTGTTCACTTGCAATGTATTCAACATCGATGGACTTGTTCTCCACTAGTTCTCTGATGAAGTGATGTCTTATCGCGATGTGCTTTGACCTTCCATGGTGCTTGGTAGTACAGGAAAGATCTATTGCTCCCCTGTTATCACATGCGATACTGATGGTCTCTTCTTCATAAAGTAGACCTAACTCACACAAAGTCTCTTTGATCCAGAGTGCTTCTTTTGATGTCTCTGTAAGAGCCATGTATTCGGCCTCGGTTGTTGAGAGAGCAACGGTCGGTTGTTTTCTACTCGCCCAACTAACTGCTGCTCCGGCCAGTGTGAACAGGTAACCGGTGTGGGAACGACGATCATCTTCATCTGCTCCCCAGTCGGCATCGCAGAAGACTTTCAAATTTGAATTGCTTGTCTTGGCGAATTTTAATTTCAAGGAACTTGTACCTTTTAGGTATCTCAGAATCCTCTTCACTGCGATCCAGTGTTGTCTTCCAGGATTTATTGCAAATTGGCTCACCCGACTGACTGCATGAGTGATGTCTGGACGAGTTCCAATGCTTGCATACATAAGACTTCCAACCACGTTCTTGTAAGGAACATCTTGCATTTCCTCTATTTCTTCTTGTGTGGTTGGTGACATACTTTTTGTAATCTTGATGCTTTTGTCAATTGGTGTATTCACTGACTTGGAGTCTGCCATCCCATACTTCAAGATTGTTGCCTCGATGTACGTTTGTTGGTCGACTGTGACTGTTCCCTTTTGCAAGTTTTGAACAATCCTCATGCCCAACAGATGATTGGCTGGACCTAAGTCTTTCAACTTGAATCTCTGTTTCAGTTGATCTCTTACACTTGTGATGTGATCTTCGTGACCTGCTATAAGTATATCATCCACATAGACTGCTATGATGAACAACTTTTCTCCCAGAGTTTTGTGATAAAGGCAGTGGTCAGTCTCTGATCTAATAAAATTCATTTCAAGTAGTACTGTGTCCAATTTTATGTACCAGCAACGACCACTCTGCTTCAGGCCGTATATGGATTTCTTCAGAAGACACACCTTTTCTGTCTGAAGTTCATCCTCATTATAATGATCTGGCGATTCCATATAGATCTCTTCAAGTAGTTCTCCATTTAGAAACGCTGAATCGAAGTCTAATTGGTATAGCAGTAAGTCTTGTAAAGTGGCGACTGCAATTACTAATCTGAGAGTGTTATACCTCGCAACAGGTGAGTATATCTCCCCATAGTCAATTCCGGATCTCTGTGTGTATCCCTTAGCAACAAGACGGGCTTTGTAACGGGCAACTTCTCCGTCTGAATTTAACTTCTTGCAGAAGACCCACTTGTTCTTGACTGTCTTGCGGTTGCTTGGCCTATTTACTATGGTCCAAGTATCGTTCTCTCTCAGTGCTGATAACTCTGTGTCTATTGCAGATTTCCATTTCGCCCAATCACTGCACGCTTTCGCTTCTTGAATACTCTGAGGTTCACTGAAAGCAATATTCGCATATTCTTCCTCATATCTCCTGGCTGGTATGCCCTTGTTTCTTCTTACAGAAGCTCTTTTAGTTGGTTCGCTTCCTTCTTCAGTATTTACTGTTGCAGGTATGCTTTCTATTTCACATACCTCTACTAGTGCTTGCTTTTCTTGCTCTTTTGCTTTTGTGGGTGATGCTGTTTCTTGAAATATCACATCTCTTGATTTCAGGAGACGTCTGTTCTCTGCATCCCAGAGCCTGTACCCTTTGCTCTCCTCACAATAGCCTAGCAATATGCACTGTCTTGATTTTGGGTCAAGTTTCTTCCTTCTCTCTTTTGGTATATGTGCATAAGCTCTGCTCCCAAAGACACGGAGGTGACTGATGTCTGGCTTCTTCCCAGACCAGGCCTCTAAGGGGGTTTTTCCCTTCACGGCCACTGTAGGTGTTCTGTTTTTCAGGTATACTGCAGTAGATACAGCTTCTGCCCAAAAACTCTTCTCCAGGCCAGCATCGTTCACCATCGCTCGTGCTCTTTCAACGATTGTTCTGTTCGCCCTTTCACTTACGCCATTCTGTTCAGGCGTGTAGGCCATCGTCAGCTGATGCTTTATGCCATGCCTTTTTAGGAAGTCGGTTAGTACTTCATTTTCGTACTCTCCCCCATTGTCGGATCTCAGGACCTTTAGTTTTAGGCCCGTCTGAGTTTCCACTAGGTTCTTGTACTCCACAATTTTCTTGACCACCTCACTTTTCTTCTTTATGAAGTATACGTGTGTCATTCTTGTGGCGTCATCGATGAGAGTCATGAAGTATTTGTAACCACTGGTTGACTCCTCTTCCATTGGTCCGCACACATCTGTGTGTACCAGAGCTAGTTGTGTTTCTGCTCTGCCTGCTGACTTGGGAAATGGGTTGCGGGTCTGCTTGCCTTTTATGCAACTCTCGCACACAGGTCTTCCGGTGTCTTTCACTGTGATTCCTGTTGCCATCCCATCAGCTAATTTCTGGACATTATCATATCCTAAGTGTCCCAAACGTCTGTGCCAGAGCTCCATGGACTCATTTTCAGCAGAGGCTGCCAAAGCTACACATTCATCTGTGTCTAGGACGTATAGTTGGTTGCATCGGGTTGCTGAAGCAATTACAGTCCCTCTTTCATTATGCACCATGCACTTGCCCTTTGCAAACTGGACTCTGTAGCCTTTTGCCTCGAGTACGCTGATAGCGATGAGGTTACTTCCCAATTCTGGTACATACAGGACGTCTTGGATATCTGTGACTACTGTCTGTCCCTCAATTCTTAGTCTCACTGTGATTGTCCCAACACTTGAAGCAGTAAGGATCTTTTCACCAATCCCGGTAACTGTTGTGGGGTTACACTGTGTTAAAGAATTGAACCACTCCTTGTTGCAGCTGAAGTGTCTAGAAGCTCCCGAGTCCATGTACCAGAGATCCCTCCTTGGCTTGTCTGTTACATTCAGTGCTGACTCGTTCTTCTTATCATGCCGCTTGTGCATGCCACTAGTGTTCTTCAGCCTGCATTCTGAAGCCTTGTGCCCTACTTTGTGGCACACATAACATTTGAATGTGCATTTCTTGGGTTTCGCACCCTTTGCTACTAAGGCAGAACCTTCAGCTATGGCATCCTTGTGGATTCTCTCTTGGAACTGTAGTAGTTTGGCTCTCACAACTTCAGTTGTAAGCTTGGTCTCATTTGACTCTAGTGCGACAACCAGAAAGTCAAATTCCTCTGTCAAATTCTGCAGCATTACCATTGCTACTTCTTCCTCATCCACTTTTGCTCCTACACACGCCAATTGCTGAGCTATCGATAGTATTTTATCAATATAATCGTTCATGTCCTTGCATGCATTCAATTTTGTTCCATACAGTGTGCGTCTCAGACTTATCCTTCTCATTAAGCCTTTATTTTCATAAGCACCTTGTAGAGTTGTCCACATGTCCTTAGCGGACTCCTTCCCACAGATAGTAGAATAAACATGCTGCTCCACAGCCAGGCCTATTGTGCCAATGGCCTTGTCTACCTCTTCTGGGTTTGGACTTTCTCCTGGGGCTATTGTGACTTTCCATAGCTTCTCCCTCTTAAGCTGCATTTCCATAGCGAACTTCCATGTAGTGTAATTCTCTGAGCCTTTGAGCTTTGGAAAGTTCATGCTATGCCCTGTACTGTGCATTCTCGTTAACTCTTCCACAAATGGCAATTTAGAAATAATTCCTTTGTGTTCTTTTATGTACTGCGCTAGCACTTTGTCTTCAGGGGGTTAATCTTCGCGCACGTGACGTGCTGGGCCCATAACCTATTGGCAGAGTGTATATAAGTACGTGCAGTGTGGTTGTTAGACCTCACACTTAGAAGATATAACCAGTTTGAAGGGTTTATTCAAGTGGCAGGCTTGTAGGTTACAACAGTACTTTAGTAGTTAACTTCAAGCAGTAATACAACTTGTACATTTGGTAACGACAGTCTCTGGTTGTTACTTAGCTGTAGCGTTTTGGCGCGTGCAGGGTAAATGACAGTCTGCTGGTTTACGCTGCGGTATCTCTCCCAGTCTCGCTGCTGCCAATGATGACTGATCTCCCTGTGCAAAAGGTCACGCTGGTAACGGGATTACAGCGGGGGCTTGCTCCTATGCGCTCCGGTGCACGTGGAGCTACAAACAGCATGGACGGAGTCACACACGATCTGAGGCAAACTCTAACGCGGGGACTTCCTCACAGGAAAGAGTAACGCTGCCAGCAGGGTCAGGGGTCTCTGCCCTGCTATTCGCTTAAGCGACCTGTCACTCAGGGTGACGCTTAACTACGTTGGCTGCAAGGGGGAAAAGGAAGACTGTAAGTCTCACACTAAGCAGTGTATGCGGAGACAGGCGCTGAGCGCTGCAATCTAACACCAGCGAGCCATTCATACGGGTTAAACGCAATATGGTGTCCCTGTCCCGGTAACTCAGCATTTTAAAAATAAGTGTGCGAGGAGGTGCACCTGGTTGAGGGGGCTTTGCAGGCACTCTATGTGCCCTTTCCACTGCAAATTGCTTAGAGAATAAAGCCATATCAAGATTATTGCTTATTAATTGCTCCACAAAATTCAGAACATCAGCACCTTCTACTCTTTCAGGCAGCCCCACAAGTCTGATATTATTTCGACGTAATCTGCCTTCCACATCTGATAGCTTATGTTTGATTTCACGAAACTGTGTAGCCATGTCGGCCATTGAGTGCTGCATTTTAGCATTGGAGTCCTCAATCGCTGAGATACGACTCTCTGCCTCATAAGGAGGTTATTCTGATCGGTGCGGCCAAACGTGCGTACGTTCGCAATTAACGTACGCTAGCCGCACGCGGCCGTTGGGGTTAAGTCCACCCACAACTCTGCCGCATACGTACGGCCAGAAACAACGTAGAAGGGGAGTGGCGTACTAATGAGCGTACGCCAACGTACACGGACGGGCCAGCCCTTACACTCCGACAACTGGCGTACAACTGAGCGTACGCCGCCGTTTACGGACGTCTCTCGTCCGTCTTCCCACCGCCTTCTTGCGGAGATCTGAGCGTACGCCAGCTTGCACGGACGGGTCCCTATTGTTTTCAATAGAAAAGTCAGCTTATGTCACCGCTCGTGAGAGTGAGCGTACGTCCGTGTACGCTGACATACCCTTCATATATATGGACCTGCAAATGTTGCCTTTCAACTATAATTATGAAAATTAATTAATTGATTGAATTAATTAATGTGCAAAATAGTGGCCATGGGATTAAAACATTGCTGAAACATCCTTTGTAGGTGTTAGATGTGGTTTATGTTATTGTATCATAAATACAAAACCTATGTTTGTATTAGAGTGAACACGTCGACACATGTCGACTTGTGTCGATTGAGTGTGCTACTGTGTAAAGTCTATGAAAGCACGTAGTGAATGTGTATAACTGTTTAACAAATACCTACCTTAGCATATATAAGCAGGACTTACAAAGATTCTTACCTTAAATTAAACAAACCTTTAAATGTAGAGAAGTATAGAAAGATAAGCTTCCAATGTGTTAGAGTGATGTGTGTGGCTTGCAGGTAGTGAAATCATGGTTTGGACTTAATAGACTGCAGCATTGCTTATTACATTCAGGTGTATGTGTTTGGTAGTAATCCGCGTAAATTAGCTAACCCAGGCGCACGCTGGCATGCGGTATCTGTAGGGGTGGTTTGAGATGGCGGTTGGCGGCCGCCTGTTTTGTGTCCGAAATGAACGGTGCTTTAGTCGATCGTGCGGTAGTAGCACCGCTCATTTTTGGTGCACACCCCCGTGTACGCCCATATTTACGCCCATTTTCCCTCATTATTTCGGCCGCTCCCCTCATCACGCCCCTATGCCGCCCCCAATGCCCGTACACTCGCGTACAGGTTTTTTCGCACGTAGAGACCCGTCCGTAAGCGTTGTGGAGTGTTCGCGCCTGCGCATTAGCGAATGTACGCATGCGCAGATCATTAAAAACCCCGGGACGTGCGCGTACGGCCCGGCCGCTCCAACCAGAATAAGGCCCTTAGCCTGCTTTTAACTTCTTTCAGGTCTTCCTTTATATGGATTACATCAGCTTGCACACTATTTATTTTTTCACCCAAATGCAACTCGCTGCTCTTTATAGCATCCAAAATTTGTTGTAGGGTAGCGTCAGGTGGGGCAGCGGAGCTTTTTTCTTTTGCAGGGGTGGTTTGGGGAGTAGGGATAGATGTTTGTGAGGTATTAACTGTCTGGTTTCTGGCATATTTTTCCAAGCGAGCTGCGGCTGCTGTGCCCGTTTTCCCCATAGTTAAGACTGGAAGGAAATGCTAATAATACTGCCAATGCAGGGGTTTTTAATAATCAAACTTTAAGGTGAAAAAAGAAAGTTTGTGAATTAAGCAGGTCCCTGCAGAGTCCTTGCAGCTGTACAATTTAGCATAAAATATTGCAGAGGCTTTTTATATTAGATGATCCACCCACAGTCCCACCACTTGGTGTAATCTGTAAATCAGATTCTGAGCTGTAATGTATCCCAGCCAAGGATAATCAAAAAAAAAAACCTCACCCCTGTTGCATAAGCTTTAAATCGGTCGGGCTTTGTATGGCCCGTTATGCCAATCACCGTGGCTATGCCGGCTTGCCTGCGATGGTTCAGCGAATGCTGTGCATAATCCCCTCTGGTGCTTTTCCAGCGGCTGTAGCGTGTCGGCGTGTTTGTAAGCGGTACCGTATCGATGTGCCCGCGTGGAGCGGTTTCCCGCCTTGCACCGGCTGTATAGCTGCAGCTCCTGGAGCCCGTATCTGCCCGCTTGCACCACAGACAGCACGCCCGCAGCGACTGAGGTCCGGGAGTCGGCAAAGGATAGAGGGCGGCGTGCTGTATGCAGGTCGAGGGCCGCCACGTCACACACTGCGCCTGGAGGATTCAGCGCACAGCCGATACGTCAGAGCGGGAAAAGCAGACAGTAGAAGCCGGATAACGGGTTCTTATGTTTCCTTATGGTACATACGGATAAGGTCGGGAGAGAGCTCTGCCTCACACGTCCTCACTCTGCCTCAGCCGTGGTCACGCCCCTTATTTTGAGGACTATTAAAAATATATTTGTTTTTTATTATTCATTCCGTTGTATTAGCTCCAGTCCTGGAATTTAATAGACACACCTTGTATAAAAGGACATAAAAAAGCCAATAGGCTATCAATTTGAGGATGGAATTTTTCAGCAAAAATATATAAATCTCGCTGTGCAATCAGTATTGATACTTAGATGTTAGTAGTATGGGTAAGTATAATGCAGCAGAGTCAATGTATAGTAGAAAGCAGCAGTAAAATGTTCTTATTAGTGAGGCAGAGTGACACAAAATCGCAGATAAGTTAATCCATATTGGTTAGTACTGCATAGATGGTCAATTCCATGCGACAACAGGGAGTTATTATATTTACCACTCCTTTGTATATCAGCGATGTCAATTCTTAAACAGTGAACAGGGGGGATTCCTTCCTTGTTCAGTGGTTTGGAGGTTGTTAGTGGTGGGTGGTGACCGTCCAAAAGCAAAAACACTGGTACCAACGCGTTTCTCCAACTACGCACTCGGCGGCTTCCTCAGAGAGCATGCGACATCAGCAGGTGAGATGTGTGTGCATTTCTAGATTTTTCTGTATTTGCAAGGACTGCACCATGTCATTCATTTCATTACTCTATGTCCCCTTTCCTGTAAAAAAAAAATATATGTATCTCACATACCTTATACGGGTAACATATTAAGCATGTTTGTTAACCCTCACCCAGCAAGTTAGTTAACCCTCACCCTCTGGCCTACTAACTTTAACCATCACTCCCTCCCCCACGCCACAGCCTGACTCTACCCGCTAGTGCTTAAACCTAACCGATGTAACCCGCCGCCTAAACCTAACCCAACCCCCACCACTCTGCAGCCAAACCCCACATTGTATGTGCCTCACCCAAGATCATGCAGTCTAACCCTAAGTCTGCAACTAGTGTCTAAACCTTGCCCCCGACCTGACAATAACCCGGCCCAGCATACTTATGGTCGGAATGATGGCTGTCAGTATTTCAGCGTGGCCAATCTAATCTCTGCAATGTTCTTGTGCTTGTGTTTTGACGGTAGTGGGGATGCCGGCAATGGTAAATTGAATGCTGGCATCCTAGCCACATCCAATCTGGAAACCCCCCTTTAGAAATCCTGCGTTGGCCCCTGGGGAGGATGGACAACGCAATTGGTGAAATTAGGGGTTAAAAAGTTTTTGACAAATACAAAACATATCACGAAGATAGTTCTAAAAAATAAAGAGTTCAGTGTTTTAAAAGGTGTCCATTGTGTGTCACCTGTTATATGTTAAGTGCATATGTGTTCTTTTGATGTTTTTTTATGTGCTTTTTAATTTTTTAACCCCATGGAGCCCCACTGGACAAGAGGACTGATCTGCAGGGGGAGCTGGTGGCAATGTAAGAATGTCTGTTTGCGTGTATGAATGCATGTATGTATGATTTTATGGTAGCATTTGTAACTTGTGGTTCGCCAAGTCCCTGCATGCGGTTGAAAGATGCTGGGATCTGTTGTTCCACAGCACAATCCAATGTTACATTTTATTTCTATTTTTACAACAAAATGATCAGCCTGGCGTCCACACTGGGTACAGCCTCAGGCTTTAACTCTGGATGGGTAAAGTCTGGCGGGGACCCCTTTATTGGGGGGTCCCTACACCCCCAGGTAACCCATCGACGACTGACCAGGGTGTTCATGTGATGGGGCCTTGCATAAAAAAAGTGTCCCCTGCTGGCTGTTGGAGCCCGGTGCTGGTTCCAAAATATGTGCTGGGTTCTTAAATATGGGGAGACCCCATCACTTTTCCCCCCATATTTTGGAAACCTGGACTGGCTTTAAGTGCCTGTTGCTGGTTATGCTCGAGGGGGGTCACCGTTTTTTTACATTTCACAATAAACCGCACACTCCCGATACTAAAAATCGCACCTTTAGAAATCGCATATTCCTGTTACTAAAAAAATCACCAGAAATCGCAAGTGATATCTGACTTTGTCTAAAACATTGCACCTAATTACCTTTGCTAGTTTTGCAAAAAAAAAAGAATCACACATTTGATATGTGCGATATTTTGTGATTTTTATAAAAATCGCTCCTAAGTACATCTCGCCCCATGTGTCAATAATACATATCATTATTCTATAAGGTCTATCTTATTAACCTGCCAGTACTAAATCCAGAGAGAAGGAAATGTACACATACATCAAAATTATATACATGTGAGAATCGGGAATGCAGTATTAACCCAGCGTTTAGAAAGTTTATATAATATAATGTTTTAAAATTATGTGATCTTATTGTGTAGTTATTGCCAATATTGATTATTTTATTTTTATTGATTTATTAAAAGTGTTATATAAAACTACATATTATTCCAAACAGCGCTGTTTCATTACTTCTATTACTTCTAGTCAGTAGCTCCTCACGAGAATCATTAGGGAGTCAGCCCAGTGTTGTTCCGCCAATATCTGTCCGTCATAGAACACCTGCGCTGTTGGAAAAGTGACTAGGCCATACCTCCCAACTTTCATTGGTGGTGCAGCGGGAACTTCACGTGCCCAAAATGTTGGGGGCGTGGCCTCATGATGAGGGGGTGTGGACCTTCAAATTGCATCACTCCAGTGAGGCCACACCCTGTTTTGCAGCTGCTGCTCCTGTGCCTGCGGGGAATAGATGCTGTTCGCATATGCACAGTGTCTATTCCCTGCTGCCCCCCCCCCCCCCCCACTAGGCTTTTTACCCCCACTGACTGTGAAACTCAGACCTCCATTTTCAGACAGAGACAGAGGGGGAATGACTTGCAGGGGAAATCTTCCTGCCCACGTTCATGTTCCAGACTGTGCACTTGATTTACCCGGGTGGAGCAGGACCATGGTTAAACATTCAGTTATCTTTAAACTACACTAAGATTTACCCTCCTGCCAATCATAATGAGTGGAATGACACAAGTCTGTCCCCTCATTTAGCTGGCTGAAGATAACATAACATAATGAACACAGATCTGACCAGTGACTGGACAGGAATTTAGCTCTACATTCCTTCACTAACGTACAATGATGATTGTATGTATTTCACTATTTATTAGACCTCTTGCAGATTACATAAAGTAGTATGCACTGGCTGTTCAGTATCGGTATTCCCTATCACATGTACTGTAAAGTGTATTAATGTGGTATAGTCAGGGCTATTTTTCAGTAGGCTCCAGCAGGAACGGAGGCCCTTCTTCTAGTTCACTCTTTCTGACAAAATATTTCTTAGATGGACAAAACCATGTGCACTGCAGGTGAGGCAGGTGTAAAACCCCACCCAACTCGAATTATCTCTGCACAAGTAACACCTGCCTCACCTGCAGTGCACATGGTTTTGTCCATCTAAGAAATATTTTGTCAGAAGAGTGAACTAGAATAAGGGCCTTAGTTCCTGCTCGAGCCTGCTGAAAAATAGCCCTGGGTATAGTGGTGGAATACCATACATTGCAACTTTTGGGCCGTTGAACATAGGATCCTTTGCACTGCAACGGCTCCAAAATGGGGGCGTGGCTTCACCAAAAGGGGGCATTCACGGAGATGAGGCTCCTGCAAGTAATCGGGACAGTTTGGAGGTATGTAAATATTTATAAAGGGTCCAAAACATACATTCTCCAATGGTTAGTCATTTCTCTGTGGAGGCAGGTCGCACCCCCTCTAGTGGCTGCTGGTCATGGTGTCAGTCAGCAAATGTGTGTCATTTAGCTTTGGCTAAACATTTAACAATGCTTCAGCCTATTTCTATTATCTATTTAGCATCTCAAGTCTTTGAATATGTGTGTGAATGTTACTATTAATGTTATTTATCGACACACATTTAATACCTCCCCCCATTTATGTTATAAATTAAAGTTATCAAAACTTAAATTGGTGGGGAAGGCAGCAAAACATATGGAACCCACGCTAACCTTTCCATGGCAGTGTACTATAAGGAAGTAACATAGGGCCGTATTCAGTATCAGCTGCAGTTTTGCAAGGCGATGTACTTGCATAACTATGGCAGTAGCCCCCTGCCTGGCAGGTGCCGGGATGCCATTTTTCGGCAATGCTGCCTTGCTCCCCCCACCGTCACTCATACTGTGGTTGCATTTTTCAGAATGTGACAGCAGTTTCAATGCTCCCACATGCGCGCTGCAGCATGCGCAGAACAGCGAAAATCACCAATTAGCCATTTGCTTTATGAAAATGAATTGTCAGAATCCATGCAGTATAAAGTGGTCAATATATACATTTTTCTTTGCACAATTGCTGGATGAGTAATTTGGGCCATAATTGTGGCGTGTGACACATTTTAGAGTGTACAGCTGTAAATTTAAGTGTGACAAAGAAATACCTGCTTCACATCACATGCTAGCAGACTGGTGCTCGTCATTCAGTCTGAAAATGAGCTCCTGGCGCCATCTTCTGGCAAACTGATTATGAGGATTTTTTGCTATCAGAATTTGTGCATTTGTAGCAGAGTGAGAGAGAGAGGGGCCGAATGCTTATTATTACTTATTTATTTACAGATGTAGATGCTATATATTGCTCAGCATTGCAGGCAGGGGCAAATTAAGAGAGCAGGGGGGCAATATGCAGTTTCTATGTAACCACCTCCTTCTTTTCTAGCAAACAGCCGAGGGGAGTAGACGAGCACCGTGCCAGACTTCTATGCATTTGCATGCAGTAGTGCACGCAGGGGGGTTTCTGAGTACCCAGAAACCCCAGGATTCTAACGGCCCTAGACTAAAAGCTGAGGGTCCCCTCTTTCCATGGATACAAGAATTTTAGAAATCGGCCCTGGGGAACCGGAGATATCTGACTTCAAAGCAGTGGTCCCCATCCAAGCCTGTTAATTGTTCTTCCCAGTCAGATATTTCAGGTCCTGTCTGACTTAGAGTTTTTCTGAGGATATATTCCAAAAGCTGGGACTCTCTCCCTTTGATGGACACTAGGAGCTTGTCTCTACTGTGCCCAGAACCAGAGATATCAGCCTTCCAGCAACTGGTTACTGCTCCAGCTCCACACACATGGTATGTACTTTTATATACTCGTTGGCAGATTGCTCTGCCTACTGAACTCTGATCCCCTAGTCACCAATATCATTTGGTAGGTGGGATTCTCTAGTTTTTAATTCCATTAAAAGCTAAGAAATCTAGTTCTGGAAACTGGAGATATCTGCAGTCAAGCAAGCTGTCCTCCCACCAGAAAATTATGAATAATAAGCCCACTCCACTATACACCCCTCCTCTGCTTATTAAACATCCTCTACCACCCTGGAAGTTATGTATCAGGACCTCTTCATTCAGCCCAACGCCCCCTTCTCCCACCATCTGTGCAGTAAAGGTGTAATTAGTGGAAATTACTGATCCAGGCCCTACATGCTGAGCAGTTGATGTAATACCCCCTCCCACCCGCGGGACATCAAAGCTTCCCCCACCCCTACCGCTGGAGGATAGGTAGGGGCCCTAATACATTGCTATGCCCAGGGGTCTACACTGCTGTTATGTGTATATATATATATATATATATAATTTATATACATTTGGTCTATCTATAATACTTTAACTGACCCGGCATATACTGGGTCACCTAAGTGCCCATCTCTGTGCTTTGCTCCTCCCCTCTCTGGAAACCCCCTTCTGAAAATCCTGCGTTTGCCCCTGGCATGTCTCTGAGAACAAGGCACCCACGCCACGATCCCTAGGGTTTTTCTATTGCACATGCACAAGTCGCTTGGAATAATTTTCCCATTGATTTCTACAGCGCCACCAATGCAGGACTCTAGGTGTTAGAAATAAACTTGGGTGCAGGGTGTGTAGTGTGTACCTAGGGGCCCTTCTGCACCACATTTCCTGCACTCTTTATAGATATGCCACTAACTGCAGAGTCTTCTTCATCTCACTCGCTCTCTTTACCATTCTATCTCCCTCTCTCTCACTCCCGCTCTTCTTCCCATACACCATTAATTGCATATTTTTCTTCTGCTCACTCTCTCTCTTTGCAATGCCACCTCTCTCCTCCCATCTACCTCTCTCAACCCTTCCTCTTCTTCCTATCTCCCTCTCTCTCTCTATTCAATGTCATCTCTATTCTACCTCTCTCACTCCTTCATCTCTCTCTCTCTGCCCCTCTTCTTTTCATCTTTCTCTTATCCCACCTTTCACACTATCTCTCCCGCTTTCTCTTTTCCTCTCATCACTCTACTCCTTTTTTTTAACCATCTCTCTCCCTCATCCTTTTGTCTCTCTCCTCCTCTTTATCCCCTCTTCTTTCCATCCCTTTCTCCCTCTTTTTCATCACATCTCTCACCCACTCATCTTCCCAATAGATACTCTTTATTCCATATCTCTGTACCATATTCCTCCCATCCCTTACTCCCTCTCATTTTCGCATTTCTCTGTCTCCCCACTCTTTCTCTTTGACTCATATCTGTGTCACTTTCTCATGCACATGCTACTCTTCTACAAACTGGTGCGGTGCTGGCTTCCCATAGGCAGCACCATGCAGGGATTAGTGCATGTGGGCCGCATCTTGCTACAAGTCATGTGCAGCTGTGCCACCTAGTCCCATTTCTGAACTCCAATCATGTGACCGGTCTATCCTATGACACGAGTTCATGGTTATTGGTGGTCTATTTAACACACTTGTGATGACAATCATTGCCAGAAAGTCTTCTTATCCTCTGTGGATATTACTTCTTAACTCCTGGTGAACCAGTTTCTCCAACGTGTCTCTGGTGCTTTGGTCATCCACAGCCAATCACCAATTATAGTAAATTACATAGGAAAAATGGGGCGAGGGGGTAACCTGGCATATGCCAGATCACTTTACATGAAGAGAGACAAATAAAGAGCCAGATGCATTAAGCTTCAAAAGATGATAACATGGAGAGTGATAAACCATCAGCCAACCAACTCCTACCTGTAATGTTACAGGCTGGGTTTTCAAAATGACAGGTAGGAGCTGATTGGCTGGTTGTTTATCACACTCCATGTTAGCATTTTTTGAAGCTTGATGCATCTGGCCCAAAGAGAGAGTGAAAGAGAGAGGGTGAAAGAAAAAGAAAGGGAGAGGGAGAGAAAAGAGAGACAGAGGGGATTAGTCAGACCTGATAACTGTTACTGTATGTGAATTTGATTAATTACAGTATGTATAAGGATCACAGTACACCTGTACGATGCCAAACAGCAACAAAATTCAGCAATTATTTTGTATTCGCAAGTTGGCGGCTGTTTGTTTACAGGAAGCCGCCGATTGGGGTGGAAACTTGACGTTATGTGGAAGTGTCTGGGAAACCGTAGGCGTGCCAGGTGTTTTCAGGGAAGTCATGTGACATTGGTTCCGGATCAATCATCCTCTTTCTATCGCACAGTTGAGGAAGGGTCAGGGTTAAACAAAGACTGCACACAGTGGAAAAATCGATTATCGAAATTTTTGCAAGCCTTTTGCAGCCTTGCACAGGGCAGTTATCGCAGGGCATGGCAAAATCGCACAGCAGCGATCAGGTCTTAAAGAAAAAGAGAGAGAGAGAGAGAGAGAGAGAGAGAGAGAGAGAGAAGATTCTTGGCAGCAATTGAAGCCAAGTAAAGAAGAGAACTGATTTAAGTGTTTCATGTCACTGATTATTACATTTATTTTTTACATTAGATACACTTCAGCATAGTTTGCAAAATCCATTTTCTTAATATTATTAACACAATTATATTCAGTTAATTAAATCAAAACGTAATTATGATTATTTACAAGCACTTAATCCAGTCGTGTATAAACCTCTAAACTTTTGTATACCCAAATCTAAAAATAACAATTTTGAATAATCAAAAATAAGTCCAAGCAATAATAGATGAAAAAATGTCTGTTTTTGCTTGTTAAATGCAAACATCACTGAACACCATAGAAATTAGGGATGTGCGCCGGCCATTTTTTGGTGTTTTGTTTTTTGGATCTGGATTTCCCTTCGTGTTTTGGATCTGGATTGGTTTTGGCAAAACCACCCTTGCAGGTTTTGGTTTTGGATCTGGACTTTTTTTTTAAAATGCTAAAAATGGCTAAAATAACAAAATTTGGGCCTGTTTTTGCTGCTAATGTATTATTAACCTTAATAACATTAGTTCCCACTCATTTCTAGTCAATTTAGATCACGTTAACTGTGAAGTGATCTAAATTGACTAGAAATGAGTGGAAACTAATGTTGTTATCATTTAGTTTGGCCAAAAGGTTGTACCAAGGTAGCTGGTTGACTAAGCTAATGGGCCCTAAACACCGAGCGATATTCAGCCACTTTCTGAGTGATTTTACATAATTTCAATAAATCGCTCAAAAAATGGCAGACTATTGCTGTGTGTGTAACCCACACGGCGATGCATAAGAGCGGCCCCGCAGCCCCGTTTCTGGCAACAATGCAGAACAGACGGGCTGGTAAATTCAGAGCACACGCTCAGAAGGCCCTGCACATCGCCTGCATGTTCTTGTAGCAGGCAATGTGCAGGGCCTTCTCAGCAAGTGCAGTCCTCCTGAAACCCCTCCCTACCCGCCGGCACCTGACCCCCCATGACCTATCTGCAAAATGGGGTTCGGGATCCGCAGCGCTGCACTCATGCCTCCCCACCCCATGGCACCTGATCCCCCGCGATCACCCGCTCCACCTCCACCTATCTGCAATATGGGGTTCGGGATCCCAGCGCTGCACTCACCCTGGTTACTTCTCCCAGCGGTGCTGGCAGCAGCTGTCCTGGTCCCCATCATTGGCAGCAGAGGAGGAAAAATCATGGCTTGCCACATCATTGCCCCTGCCCCTGCTTCGAGAAAGGGCAGGGGCAGTCAGTCTGACGGCGGAGAAGGAGCAGAGAAGAGCTCCTGAAGTCCTGGGAGGTGGCGCGGCGACCAAGTAAAAGAGTTTAAAAGGCCGCCGCCCCCAGGTGAAGAACACAGATGAAGAGGCTGAAGCCCTCGGAGGCAGCAGCCATGCAAAAGAGCTTAGGGGGCCGCTGCCCCCAGGTGAAGACACCACAGAAGCCCTGGGGGGCTGGGCCTCCCTGGGTGAAGAAAGAAGAACCAGTTTAATAAAATATTTTAAAACCAGTGTTTGTGTTTTTATTTTAATATTTCCTTTACTAGGGGGCTATAGGTACCGGCGGGCCTTTAATGCCCCACATGCTGGTACTTGGGGTTCTCCCAAGTACCAGCATGTGGGGCAGGCTTGCTGGGACCTGTAGTCCCACTGTAAAGGACAATATTACTGTTGAAACAAGCTATCAACCCTGCACCCACCGCCCAGGGGTGCAGGGGATAGCCCTGAGCTTCTGCCCAGGCCTGGGGTACCCCTTTATTTGAGGGGTCCCCACCTCCCCAAAAACTCCCAGCCTGGGCTGACTAGTTAGTGAGAGTAATGCTATGGCCACGGGACCTCGTCAAGTGTGTCCTCTGGCTATGGAATTACACCCCCTGCTAGTGGAGCCTGGTGCTGGTCTGCAAAATGCAGGGGACCCCTACTCATTTTGTCCCCTGTATTTTGGGAACCAGGGCCACCTCAAGAGCCTGGTGCTGGTCCCTAAAATATAGGGGGACCCCTACTCATTTTATCCCCCGTATTTTTGGAACCAGGACCGTCCCAAGAGCCGGTGCTGGTTTCTTGAATATAGGGGGGACCTTATGTAATTTTTCCCCCCCTGATATTTGAGAAACCAGGACTGGCTCAGCAAGCTCATGACAGGGACCCCACACCATTCTTTAAAAAAAAAAATTCTAATATAGACAAAGACAACTCCCCCAGGCTTTATTCCAACCCATTAATTAAATTTGAAGACTTTTTTTATTCTCCTGAGGTTGCCGTAACACTTTCTGTGAGAGATTTGAAATCTCTCATGCTGAATCTCCCATTATGAATCTCTGGCACAAATCTCTCTGTGTGTGGGCTCATTATCTGAGAGATTCAGTTTAAGGGAAATCTCTCATGCTGAATCTCCCGTTATGAATCTCTGGCACAAATTTCTCCATGTGGACAGCAGTCGGCATCACATATATGTGGACCTTATACTTCCAACATGGCACATCTTGGAAGCAGAGCGGCACTGCAGGACCAGACAGGGTGGCAGTTTAATAAACTACCACAAAAAAACAGCAATACTCCAAAGAGCACAAAATACAAAGAGGTGCAAGATGAAATTGTCCTTGGGCCATGTATACAGGAAATGCACAGTTTAACGTGCCAATTGTTTCAGCGAAGTCACATACATATGAGTGCATGCTGGGACAGAAATGGGCAGGCAGTGGACATCTGGTGATGTGGGGGAGGCTTTTTGTTTTGACCTTATATAATTTGTGTCCCCAGCCGTGGCATGACACCGCTGGCTGGTGCTGATTTCTGAAATACTGGGTACCCCCACTGCTTTTGTCCCCCAAATTTTGGAAACCAGGACCAGGCCAAGAGCCCAGTGCTGGTTATAGAAATACAGGGGACCCTTATGCATTTTTCCCCTGAATTTCTGCAACCAGCACCGGGGGGGAGAGGGGTCCCTCCATGCTGTTTTAAAAAAATATATGTTTAATTATTACTCTGGCAAGGATCTGACTGGCCAGTGCTATGCTACATGCATGTCCGTATTTGGCTGATGGGAAACTCAGCAGCCAAATATGAATGCCGTCAGCAAATAAGAATCCTGAGAAATTGTCAGCTTAGTACATTTGCCGAATTCTCAGGTCGTATTTTCGGGCCGATTTTTGGGATGATCCCAGTCGTGCCCGTTCGTACAGCAGATCGTCCGTAATCCGCAATCTTAGTAAATTTTCCCTATTGTCCTGGTTGGCAGTAAATACGATGACATAATATGGTCAACATGGTCAATATATATTAACACATGCAAAGGCCGACGTCAGGTTTTCACAATTTGGCTCTTTTTTTGGAACATTTTCGTACTTTAGCATCCACATGGACTCTGATTGAGAATGGTGAAGTGTGCCTGGTACAAAGCCAGAAGTGGTGCAGTACACTAATTGGGGGTCCAAGATCCGATGACACATCTATTGTGCATGTTCAAATCACCATAAAATGGCCTCAGCTGTCATTTTCTCAGTGAGTTTTACCGGGCCAACAGAGAGGTGAGTATGTTTCAATGGATGCAGGGTGTGCAGTGGGATGAAGTTATGCCACTGAGTATAGGAATTGTTCTCGTTGTAGCATAAAGGAAGAGACATGCCTGGGGTACAGCATGGAACATGCCTGCTCAGGAGGCTCCACAAGTATCTGGGGTATGGATCGTAAAGTCGACCAAAGAAAGGTCGACACTCCTTAGGTCGACAGGCAGCAGGTCAACAGGGATTGAAGGTCGATAGGGTCCTTAGGTTGTCCGATGGGAGGTCGACACTGCAGAAGGTCAACACTATTTTTTTTCCGTCCATGCCCTAGTGGATGGTAGGACATGAACTACCGCCTTTTCTGGAACCACAGTGGGGGGAAAAACAAAAAAAAAACATGTTGACCTTCTGCATTGTCGACCTTCCGCTGGTCAACCTAAGGTCCCTGTCAACCTTCAATCCCTGTGGACCTTCTGGTGTTGACCTAAGGATTGTTGACCTTTCTTGGGCCGACCTAACGACCGCATACCATGGATCTGCTGCAGCATCTCAGCTCTGGCCATGATGCCTGGCTAGGGAAATCTTCTGGGCTGTTGATACATCGCATTACCCTTTGAAACCTATGGGGGAAGTGGCTGCTGGCGAGGCAGGAGGGATCGCAGATTGGATTGAAGTTTCCTGCTGCTGTCCCTCCTACAAACATTCAGGGGACACTTAATATCTGCGGCTAACCCCAGAAATTGGGTGTTTTCTGGAATTAGCTGCAAATATTACATGATAAATAGGCACCTCAGTGTGGTAGGAGAAGCCAGCCTCATTGGAGCAAAGCCCTGGCTGCCAGCACACTTGCTCCTCTCTGACACATCAGAACAGCCACCACTACCCACAACCCCGCAGTGACCGGCTGTGATGCCTCCCGTGCAGGCCCTTCCCGCCGCCATTTCCAGACACGTGCCTGCACAGTTCGGATTTTCATAGAGGGACCCAAAAAACCGGGAAGGACTGGAAAGGTTTGCGAGGCAGCGGGAGGCATACCTGGCCTGTTCTAGATTCATTCACATTATATAAATGATTTTAAGGCATTTACAATTCCTTTATAGCCCCTTGCAAGTTTTTTCTGAAACAGCTTCCATACAATCTGTCTTCTGCTCCACCACTCTACTTTGACTTAGTATTTCCTCACTGTCTATCTTCCATATTTCCCTGACCTTATCACAAGTTACAGGTCTCTGCCCTTACCTGCACCAGCCTCCCTCCTGAACCCCAGGCCTATCTCCCACACTGCTTCCCACCACTGAAACACTGTTGTCCATGTTATGTAGGGTACACACCACGACGACCCGCTCACGATGCACATCGTGAGCGGGTCGTCAGTGTCTCGTCCGACCCGATCACGGTGACGCGGGGGGGCATGACCCGCTCACGATGTGCACCGTGAGCGGGTCCGATCCGATGGCGACCCGAACCCGGCTGTATGGTCGTCATTCAGATCCTACCAGTACCTGCAGCAGGTAGGATCTCAATAACGACTGACCGACCCGCGGGACCGCGCATCGGATCGGTATCGGTCCACACCAGGACAGAAAAGGGCCCAATCACCACACAATCTACATCTAATTGGTCGGACTTGGATCTAGATTGAGGGGATCGGGCCCTAGTCGTCCTGGTGTGTACCCAGCATAAAACACATGACTTGTTTGGTCCTGAGAGCATCTTAAGCTGGCCATACATTTACAGATTTATTGTAAGATCTGACTGGTTGGAACAAAAACCTGGTAATGGATGAGAAGAAATGACAGTTGACCATTTGCTTTGAAATGCTGGAAAACTGCCAAAAACTGTCATTCAGTTATTACCAGGTTTTTGTCCCAACCAGCCCAATCTGACAATCAATCTGTAGATGTATGGCTGGCTTTAGACTGGAAGTCCAATATTACTATGTTCAGCACCAGTTTCAACCTGTGTGGGCTTCACACACAAGGGCTGACAAAATAGGTCACCCTGAGTCAGAAACTGCTGTGATCATATAAGTTTGTCTACCACTTTATGTTAATATGCCCAGAATTCACCAGCATCCTGAAGAAGCCTTTGAAAGGCGAAACTAGTTGAGAGGTGAACTACCTGGACTCGCCCAGCGCTGCACATACAGAAGCAGCACCAGCGAGAGTCTGCCGGCAGACACTCACCCCAGCCTGACCAAAAGGTAAAGGAACTTTCCAAAACTACACTACAACTGCGAATTATTGCAGAATCGACCTAGCTCTGACTTGGAGCTTCCACATCAGCACTTGCTCACCACCTTGTACTGGTACCAGAAGGACTGTGTTAGTCTCTGTTTGTCACTCCTTCCCCTATCCTTCCCTATGTGGTTTGTTGTACCGGTACTAGTTTAGTATTTCAGACTATTTTTAACCTTATTTCAACCTCACATATATTATATTATTACAAAAAAATCTTTTAGCATATTTTATTCAGAATTCTTTATTTTCATTTATCTGTATTCTGTTATAAACTATATACAACTGTTAAACACAAATATTATGATGTCTTTTTAAAAATAAACAACTTTTTATTCATGAAACTTCAATTAAGTGTATGTGATCAATAAATTAAAAATTTAAATTAGATCCTGTACCCACAAAGCGGCAAGTGAAACCGAGCGCAGGGTGACACCCTAGGGTGTAAAATCCAGACCAATTTCCTTCAAAAGGTATTTTGTAGTATACCTCCACCACCCCGCAGCCCACCCACTTGCACTAAGTCCACAGCGCGACCACCCCAGAAAAACCCTCTGTCCGACACATATCTCCGGGCCGGGCTGGCCGCGGCCGCAGCACTATTCCCTAATTGAAGATTACCGCGGCCAGCCTCGGCTGCTCCCAGAGTTAAAATGGCCGCGGGAGGGCTGGTGCGCATGCGCGAGCGCCCACAGCCGCTCCCGCGGTCTGGCAGAAGTATGGCAGCGCTGCCTGCCCACCCATGTGATGCTCCCCAGCAGCAGCAACAGCGCGCTGGGCTGGGGAGCCGGATCGGAGGAGCAGCTGTGACAGCAGCAGACAGTCAGCAGCACAAAAAGTCTGACTGACTGAGGGCAGCCACAGGAGCCGGGTAAAGTGCAATAAATAATAATACAGCCTGCTGCATTCTATATATATATATCTATATATAGATATATAGATATATATGTATATATATATATATATATATATATATACACATATATCTATATATATGTGTATATATATATATATACATATATATATATATATATATATATGTATATAGTGTATGGTGCACTGATAGCGCTTATACTCTCTTAGTGTGTCCCAGTATTTAATCTGGTATGTGATTTTGGAAGTGAAAAATAGTGACTGCAATAATTCTATTACATCAAAATAATAACTAAAAGAACACTCCAGAATTTAGACTGTGTCGCCAGAAGTCTTTATCCCCTGATGAAGTCCCATACTACAAGATAAAGGGACGAAACCGGTTGGGCTAATTCCTCTCTATCCCTGGCTGGCATCACAACCAGATAAGCTAAAAAACCTTTTTGCTAATGTACGGGTTCACCTACACTGTTTCTATTTTGCATATTTTCCTTTTTTTATGTGTATTGTATTTGTTTTAAATAAATGTTTGTTTTACAAAACAATATCACACTATGAGTTTTTCCCGTGTTGGGAGACTTTTTTGGTTCTAAGGGCTGCGGATGAGACCGGCCGGAAAAGACCACCTGGATATATACAATCCAAGTGTGAGTTTTACATTAACAAACTTATTTATACCTTTTTCTCACAAAGGTGACCACTTTGTGTAAATAGTATAAACCACTAGGTGGCGTTGTTCACCAATCTATATACTTTTTAAACACAAGCACCTTTATCGTTGAGTCTTTAATCACAAAAGTCACATATTCATTACTTCTTGAATATATAATGACCCGCTCCCCCTAATACTTCCCCCATGTCTGAGATGTTCCAATGAGACGGGCAAGGAGGAAGGAAAAGGGAAGGAGATCGCTCAGGAGAGAGATACTGCTACATGCAAATTCTCAGTTAACTGCTGGTATGCGCATTTATATATTCCTAGAAGGATTGTTGTAGCACCGATTGTTTTAGAACACTAGAGGCGCAGAAGCCATACCACCTTTTTATATATATATATACATATATATATATATGTATACATATACACATATATATATATATATATATATATATATATATATGTGTACATATATGTGTGTGTACATTATATATATATATGTATAAATATATATATATATGTATGTGTGTGTGTGTGTGTGTGGGGGGGGGGAATGTGTGCATATTCAGTATGTGTGCCTGGGGGGTGTTCGTATACAGTGTGTGTGCGGGGGGATGTGTGCGTATACAGTGTGTGTGCGGGGGGATGTGTGCGTATTCAGTGTGTGTGCGGGGGGATGTGTGCGTATACAGTGTGTGTGCGGGGGGATGTGTGCGTATACAGTGTGTGTGCGGGGGGATGTGTTCGTATACAGTGTGTGTGCGGGGGGATGTGTGCGTATACAGTGTGTGTGTGGGGGGATGTGTGCGTATTCAGTGTGTGTGCGGGGGGATGTGTGCGTATACAGTGTGTGTGCGGGGGGATGTGTGCGTATACAGTGTGTGTGCGGGGGGATGTGTGCGTATACAGTGTGTGTGTGGGGGATGTGTGCGTATACAGTGTGGTGTTCATATACAGTATATATGTGTGTATATGTGTGTGTGGGGGATGTGTGCATTTACAGTGTGTGTGGGAGGGATGTGTGCGTATACAGTGTGTGTGTGGTGTTCATATACAGTATATGTGTGGGAGGGATGTGTGCGTATACAGTGTGTGTGTGGTGTTCATATACAGTATATGTGTGGGAGGGATGTGTGCGTATACAGTGTGTGTGGTGTTCATATACAGTATATGTGTGGGAGGGATGTGTGCGTATACAGTGTGTGTGTGGTGTTCATATACAGTATATGTGTGGGAGGGATGTGTGCGTATACAGTGTGTGTGATGTTCATATACAGTATACATACCTCCCAACTGTCACGATTTTAGAGGGACAGTCCCTATTTTCGGGTCCTGTCCCGCTGTCCCACCCGCGGCAGGCATTGTCCCGCTGCGGGGGGGTGGCAGTTGGGAGACCCCCAATCTAGTAGAATAGACGCTGTGCGCATGCGCACAGCGTCTATTCTCGTATGAAAATGAGGTTGCGGCTAATTAGCATAAGCCGCGCCCTCATTTGCATACGCCCGCCCCCTTTTCGTGTCCCTATTTCATACGGACAGAAGTTGGGAGGTATGAGTATATGTGTGGGAGGGATGTGTGCGTATACAGTGTGTGTGTGGTGTTTATACACAGTATATGTGTGGGAGGGATGTGTGCGTATACAGTGTGTGTGTGGTGTTCATATACAGTATATGTGTGGGAGGGATGTGTGCGTATACAGTGTGTGTGTGGTGTTCATACACAGTATATGTGTGGGAGGGATGTGTGCGTATACAGTGTGTGTGTGTGGTGTTCATACATAGTATATGTGTGGGAGGGATGTGTGCATAAACATATATTTGTGGGGGGATGTGCGTATATAGTATGTGTGTGTGTGTGTCGGATAGGGGTGTTGGTGTATATACAGTATGTCTGTGTGTGGGGAACGCTAAGCAGAAGTGCGCAGCTCACTATTTTTGCTGTGCTGTGTCTCCAGGCTTCCTTGACTTCCGCCGCCGTGTCCATGTCTGCCGTGCTGTCCGCCAGGGATGTTACTGGGAGAAGTGTGTGCTTACATGGATATCCGGGACAGATTAGCGCATCTGCTGTAAGTGACTCCTTGCCACATGATGAAACTCAAGCAGGTGCAAAGGGCAAGGTTAGTACACTACACTACACTACACTACACTACATCGCCCCTGACAGCCCAAACCATATACCCCACAGCCTAACCCTAACCATACACCCCACCCAGGCAGCCTAATCCTAACCATACCACCCCCATAGCCTAACCATAACGCCCCCACACACACACAGCCTTGCTCTACCCATACACGCATACTCCCTTCCCTGCATCCTCTGTCACTCTGCGTTCCCCCCTCACACTCTGCGTCCTGTGCCACCATGTCCCCCTCACATTCTGCGTCCTATGCCACCCTGCATACATCCTCCCAGCATTCTACGCCACCCTGCTCCCCCCCTCCCATGGGCCTATTCTGCGTATACAGTGTGTGTGCCCCCGCGGAGGGATGTGTGCATAAACATATATTTGTGGGGGGATGTGCGTATTTAGTATGTGTGTGTGTGTGTCGGATAGGGGGTGTTGGTGTATATACAGTATGTCTGTGTGTGGGAAACGCTAAGCAGACCCCCCCTCCTGCAATTCGCTGCAACCCCCGCGCCCCCCTCCCGCAATTCGTGGCACCCACCCCCCAACCCCCCCTCCCGCAATTAACGGCACCCCCCGCGACCCCCCCTCCCGCGATTCACGCCCCACTCCTGCGCTTTGGGGACCCCCGCCCCCTCCCTCGATTCACCGACACCGGCGCCCCCCCTCCCGCAATTCTGCCCCCTCCCTCGATTCACGGCACCCCCCGCGCCCCTCCCACAATTCACGGCACCCCTGCTCCCCTCTTTAGTCCCCCGTATGCCCACACACCCCTATCACTACCCAGCTTCCTGCTCTCCTGAACCATAACTTCCACCACTGGGGAGTCGCTGACGCTGTGTTGCCCACATACCCCTATCATGCCTCATAGCCCAGCCTCCTACTCTCATGCACCCTAACTCCCACCCAGTAGGAGGAGACACTGTCTCAGGGCCACCGTCCTGTACTCCTGTACTGCCACGCTGGACCCTCACCCACTGGCAGAAGCTGCACTGTGTCTCCCACCCTCCTCTTTAGTCCCCCTTATGCCCACACACACCCCTATCACTACCCAGCCTCCTGTTTTCCTGTGGTTTCCTCCGCTAGTGGGGAGCCGCTGACTCAAAAACACCCTACTATACTATTGCACACACACACCCACAAATGTCACTGTACCATCCACACTATCAATGTACATCTTACTCTGTAACTGCTTTTTAATTAAACAAAACAATACACACCCCCTTCCAAATCATATGCTCTCTATTTAACACATTTCACCTATAACTCAAGTTGCAATACAGGCATCTTTCATACAATTCTAACCATATTTCTCACAATACAAACATTCACAAATTAAGGGGGCGCAGCGCCTAACGACGGTGTGAAGAGCGCCCGTAGGGCGCGATGAATCACCTAGTATATATACAGGGCCATCTTAAGAGCAGTGTGGGCCCCTGGGCAAAGCAATGCACCGGGCCCTTACCCATTCTCCCCTCCTAGGGGTGGGGGGTGCTATCAGCAGCAGCTTTGATGTCCCACTGGTGACAGGGGGTGCTCTATCTTCCATTCAACATGTAGGACCTGGAGCAGTAACTTCTGCTAATTACTCCTTTACTGCACAGGTGGTGGGAGGGAGAACACTAACGTGTGGAAGGGGGCACTGAGCTGAATGAAGGGTCCCTTGTAAATGACTTCCAGGGAGGTAGGGGGTGTTTTATACGTAGGGGAGGGTTGGATAATGGAGTGGGCTTAATATTCGTCATTTTCCGGTGGAAGGGCAGCTTGTTTGACTGCAGATATCACCATTATCTGGAAATAGATTTCTTAGCCTTCAATAGTATAAAAACCTAGAGTCCCAACTTTCAGGAGGTGCTGGGGACTTGGGGATCAGAGATCAGGAGCCAGAGCAATCCATTGACAAAAATATAAAACTACACCAGACGTTTGGAGCTGGAGCAGGGACCAGCTGCTGGAAGGCTGATATCTCTGGTTCTGGGCAAGATAGAGACAAGCCGCTAGTGTCCACAGAAAGGGGAGAGTCCCAGCTTTTGGAATACACTCTCAGAAAAACTCTAAGTCAGAGAGAACCTGAGAAATATGACTGGGAATTGCAATTAACAGGTCGGATGTGGACTGCTGCTTTGAAGTTGGATATCTCCAGTTCCCCAGGGCCGATTTTAAAAATTCTGGTATCCCTGGAAAAAGGGGATCCTCAGCTATCAGCATAGGGCCCTTATACACCTGGGGCCCCTGGGCAAGTGCCCATTAAGCCCATACGAAAAGACGGCCCTGTATATATATATATATATATATATATATATAATATATATATATATATGTGAATAAAAAGAGTATAAAAAGTTCCTTTACTTTTGACTTTTTTTGGTTAGCAATCTCCAGAATTGCACCTGGGAGCAGCCGCAATACCTTTTAGTATAAATAAATATATATATATATATATATATATATTGAATGGTGGAGCAATTTTTTAATTGTCGCGCCCGATTGATTTGTTGTTATAGATCAATCAGCCTAACATCCATTGTGGGGAAAATATTAGAGAGGATAGTTAGAGATGGCATCCAAAATGTCCTAGTACACAAGGTGATAAGTAAGGCACCGCATGGGTTTGTTAAAAATAGAGTATGCCAGACAAACTTAATTTCAGTAGTTTCTACAGATGCCCACACACTAGAACGATTAATCGTCCGATTTCATTGTTTTTGCTCGTTTGGACGATTAATCGTTCGATTTGTGTGTGCACATCGTTCAGTATTTTTTATACTTACCTTCCGATGCGAGTCCCCGTGTGTATTCTGCGGCGTTGGCTCATCTTCCCTGCTGCAGGGAAGATATGCAAATCTTCTGACCAATTTCTGGTCATGTGTTGGGGGCGTGGCTTGGACGCGACATGTAAAGCCGGAAGCTGTGTTCCCCCGGCAGCTGACAGCCCGACACGTGCCAGAGCCGGCGGGGACCGAGCAGGAGAAGCGCCAGGTGAAGCGGCGTGTGCCCCAGCGTGTGCCCCGGCAAGAGAGGTAGCAGGGAAGGCAGTTGCGGGACCCGGCAGGAGACACAGTGGGGACTGAGCACAGAGCACAGCAGGGCATATCTGGCGCACTGTGGGGGTCATATGTTTGGCATTGGGGGCATATCTGTGGCACTGGGGGAATATCTGTGGCACTGTGGGGGCATATGTTTGGCACTGTGGAGAGCTCCAGAAATGGACATTCTTGAACATCATACAAAGCAGGTTCATTGTGACAGAGCAGAATGTGCACTGAGCTGTCAATACCTTCTACATAGCCCAGCCCATTACCTTCTACATAGCCCAGCCCATTACCTTCTACATAGCCCAGCCCATTATTATAATTTTTCTCAAATCTTAAGATAAATCTTTTGTCAAAATGTACTCTTGAACGAAATCTTTTGTGTTGGGCAGATGGGGAGTTCAAGGGAAATCTTAAGATAAATCTTAAGAACACATATCTTTCTAGTGTGTGGGCACCCTAAGAAGAGGTCAGCAAGCTTGTGGACCTAGGGAAATCAGTAGATGTAATTCTCCTTGATTTTGCTAAGGCATTTGACACAGACCCGCATAAAAGGTTGTTGATTATAGTTGCCCACCTGGTGGTAGGGGAAGGCCTCTATAATTAGATAAAAAATTGGTTATATGATCGGGAACAGAGAGTAGTGATTAATGGGCAATTCTCGAGTTGGAGGAGGGTGGAAAGTGGTGTACCCTATCTTATTTATTATATTCATAAACGATATAGGTGATGGTCTCCATAGTAAAATTGCAATATTCGCAGGTAATCAACTCGAAAGGGGATGTGGAAGTACTGCAAAATGACTTAATTAGGCTTGAGAGGTTGGCAGCTAGGTGGAGGATGAGATTTAATAGCAGTCATCCACTTTGGGAGCAAAAAATGAAAGCACTAGTTATAAACTAAATGGGGTTATTATGGGGAGCTCAGCAAGGGGGAAAGGATTTAAGGGTCATCATTGATGATAGGATGAGTAATAGTGAACAAGGCTCAAGTGCTGCCGCAAGAGCAAACAGGACCTTAGCATGTATTAAAAGAGGAATGGAATCAAGAGATGCCAGTGTGATAGTGCCTCTGTATAAATCATTGGTGAAGCCGCACTAAAGGTCCATACACACTGGGCGACTATAATGAGATACCTCATCTTAAGAAAGACATTAAGGAACTTGAATTAGTACAGAGAATGGCTAATAAACTAAAAGGGGTCTTGAGTCGCTGGAATATAGGGACAGGGTAACCAAGCTGAATATTCACTGTAAAAGCAAAGGCTGAGAGGCGATATGATTACTATGTTCAAATACAGGATTGGAAATCACAAGGAGCTACTTTACTTAGAAGAACATGGGCATGCACTAGGGATTATGGAAATAAAGTTTCGTACTGAATTGAGGAGGGGATTTTTCACCATAAGAGCGGTTAAGTTCTGGAATTCTTTGACAGACTATGGCAGGTATTCAATGTTTTTTTTTAGCGATCCTGTTTAGGATATGCTGTACAGTCGCCGGGTTACGGAGGGCTGGAGCTTTCGCTGCAAGCCCTCCCTCTCACTCTATTCAATGCTTGAGGAAAATGGCGCAGGGAGCCGGCGGCAGGCAGGGAGATGGAAGCATCCCTGCCTGTGCCGAATGTGTGTGTGTGTGTGTGTGGGGGGGCTCCCGGGGACACAGGCAGCAAAAGCTGCCCCCCCGCAGGGAGAGCTGGCAGGCGCGCTGTGGAGGGAGCCGCTGCACTGGTCCCGCTCGTGCATATGTAATGAGCGGGACCAGTGTGAAGTGAATAGCTAATGAGCGGCTCCCCGCCCCCTGCTGGTGAATGTGTAACAAAAATAAAAATAAAATATATATTCATGTGCTGCAAGCACATGAATAAAGATAGCATGCCCCTTCACAGAATAAAATGACAGATTTTTTTACACCAAAACCCCCCCCCCAAAACCTTTTTATTTTAAAAGATTACTTTCCAGTTTACCTTAAAAAGATGTTGAATGCAAAACGGTGAATTATAGCGAAAATCATGCTGAAAGCAGTTCTCCATCCTAGCATTGAATACACTCTCGACGACTCCCAGTGAAAACCCCATTGAAATACACCAGCGAATTGTAGCGAACATGAAACAGAGAACTGTCCGGCACTCACTGTTCGCTTTCAGCGAACAGTGAACATTAAATTGGGTGAATCAGATTTTCAGTAAAAAAGATTCACCGAAGGAGTGAGAACAGCCCGATTCACTGAAAAAAAAACAGTGAATCGGGAGCATTGAATACTAGCCTATGTGGTAACAGCAAGTACGGTAAATGAGTTTAAAGTAAAACTGGATACATTTCTTGCTACAAGGTGAATCATATAGTTACGACCTAGCCTACGAACAACTAGACTATTTGAACTCAATGGACTGTCTTTTTTCAACCCTAAACTATGTTGCTACATGCCATACCTCACCCTAGTGCAGTGGTTCCCAAACTTTTTGAATCACGGCACCCTAAAGTATCAGAATATTTTTCACGGCACCCCTAGGCCAAAAGTTGGTTACTAGTTTCAGGAAAGATATTAAATAAGTTGTGATTTAAATGTTTTCCTTAGGTCCACTTATGTGGTGAGAAACATGATTCACTTCTGTTTACCCACATATTCTTAATTGGAAGCCACAAGCACTGATTTTGCCTATTTCATTGGCCATAAATAACTTGAACCACAAACCTGAGGCACCCCTACAAGTGCTCCAAGGCACCCCAGGGAGCCTAGGCGCCAGGGACAGCCGTTTTGAGCGATTTTCGGCTGAAAATCACCCAGTGTGTATGCCCCAGAGATTGCCGACTAGCGATGATGCGCGCTCCCGCATCATCGCTAGTAAAGTGGTTCATCTGCTGGTTTTACCAGCAGATGTGGCGATGATGGATGGTTTTTCATCCATCATCGCCATGTGTGTACGCCTGCCGGGCTGAAAGATTAACCACTTTCAGCCCGGCGGACCGCCCCGGTGCCTCCCCCCGCCCCTCGCCTGTCATACTCACCAAGCTGGTCCGCAGCGCGCCGCTCCTGTCATCTTCTATCCGTCTGGCTGCTGCTGTCCCTGCTCCCCGGCCACTCGCCCCGCCCCCCGCCCTGCTCAACACAGGAGCAGACAGCACTGCTCCCCGGCAACATAGTGCACCCTGATGGCCCCGCCCCCCTGGCCACCAATGTGTATACATTTTCTGCTCACAGCCACCAATATATTAATTTAAATGCATCAGATATATATATATATATATATATATATATATATATATATATATATATATATATATATATATATATAAGAAATAAGACAACGGCACTCAGAGGTCATGATCAAAGAAAAAGGTGTATTCAAAGATACATGCTGCTGCTGACGTTTCGGAGCTCTCGCTCCTTTATCAAAGCGTGTGGGTGAGATGTCTCACCCACACGCTTTGATAAAGGAGCGAGAGCTCCGAAACGTCAGCAGCAGCATGTATCTTTGAATACACCTTTTTCTTTGATCAAGACCTCTGAGTGCCGTTGTCTTATTTCTTCTGCATCCATCATCGCTAAGGGCACCTGCAATAAGGAGGAGAGTGCCAGGCCGCATCCCCCATCTATATATATATATATATATATATACTTGTAGACGGTCCGGCACTCTTGCTTCTATTACAGCTGCTTCCGTGCCTTCTATTGAGATGTAGATACCATGAGATAGAAGTATAGCGGCACTGGGAGACTTCTCAAATTTCTTTATTGCTGGCGTGCAAACATACACAGTGTCCCGACGTTTCGGGGATCAACCGTCCCCTTCTTCACACACCTTGAAGAAGGGGACGGTTGATCCCCGAAACGTCGGGACACTGTGTATGTTTGCACGCCAGCAATAAAGAAATTTGAGAAGTCTCCCAGTGCCGCTATACTTCTATCTCATGGTATATATATATATATATATAAAATATATATATTATATATATGTATATAAAATATATATATTATATATATATGTATATAAAATATACCCGCTCCACTCTGGGGGGGGGGTGATGTGGCTGCCACATTGCTCCATGGGGGAATTATGCAGCCGTGGCCGCATCGCTCCAAGGGAGGGAAGGAGCTGGCAGGTGATGGGGTCGTCGCTGCATGGCTCCACTGGGGGGGTGGAGAGGCCTGCGGGTGATGTGGTGAGGACTGCCGCGTCACTCCACGGGGGTGGCAGGTGATGTGGCATCGGCCACTGAGTCGCTCCGGGGGAGCGGGGGGGGGGGGGGGAGGAGTTGCGCCCCCCATCTAGTCCTCGCATGCCATTTAAATAAATACATCGGTGGGCAGTTTGCATTTAAATAGATATACATTGGTGGCAGTCCCTTGACGGCGGCGATGCGGGTCGGGCGGCGAGGGGCATCGGGGGAGGCAGCGGAGAAAGCTCCGTAGCCACGGGGCGCGCGCAAGTGTCTCGTGCGCACACGCCCCTGGCGAGAGCCAGCCGCTGGCGATAGAATAGCCAGCCCCTGCAAGAAAGAGGCCGGCTCCATCTGTATGGAACCCTTGGAATTCAAACCCAGCCCATTTATAATGAAAGATTTTCAGCAAAGTCTTTCGCCTCCTGAAAATCTCTCGCTCTTTGGGGAAAATAGCTCAGTGTGTATGCACTACCTTGGTGAAAGATATATCTATCACAGATTTTGGCAAAGTCTTTTGAAATGAAAATCTTCAAGTGTGTATGGGCCTTTAATAAGAGATGTGTTGAAAAGATAGCCAGGTGAGGCACTGCCTCACCTGCCATAGACTTTTTACTCCAGAGTTTTGACTATAAAAATTATTAGAAAAATAAGAATTTTTGTATATTTTATATGTATTTTTGACCCCACCGCACGCCACTGCTAGGCGCAGTTTGGGAACCACTGCCCTAGTGGATGACAGCCTTTTACATGCATTTACATACAGCCTAGCACCTCTACAATATAAATCAGGACTGTCCATTAGTTTATTGTATTGACATAAAATGAATGCCTGCAATTGTTACTGTGAGCACAATATTAGAGGGCAGAGAGAGAGAGGTAGCAAACCTTCTAAACAGGACACATGGAAAAAAGTTGTCATAGCAACCAATCAGCTTCTAGCTATCATTTATCTAGCACATTGTACAAAATCGTACCTAGAATTTAATTGGTTGCTACAGGCAACTTCTCCACTATCTTCAGAGCTTATGGAACATCTCCCTATAATCATTACAGTCAATGTCCCTGGCACGCTGCCACTTCCTATCTCGTTTTAAACTGGTTGCTGGAGAGACCAGACCGAGCCGAAACCAAAGCAGCGCAACGTTACGTAACCTCACTACTACGCTATGACGAGCCGAGACGAACACCTACGTAGCCGCCGCATCCGCTCTCTCCCGGACTAGCGTCACTTTGTTACATTCAAACCAGCCAACCGGCGACCCTCTTGCACTAGTCACACGCCTGCCCTCCTATTTGCCCTGCGTTAATTGGACGAGGCACCTGCCAGTCACAGGAAAGGCACGCTGACGGGGAACGAGACGTTGAGCGCCCACGAGATTGGTCTTTTTGCGTGCCGAAGGGGAGGCTGTGATTGGTCCGGTAGATCCAGTTTGAGTGGGCGTGTTTAGCAGGAGACGAAGGTTATATGAAGGGGTGTCGGTGGGCCGTCTGGGCTTACTGCCGGGGGAGCCGCAGCTAGGAAAGGTGGCCTGGGTGTTGGAGGAACGGGCAAGGAGTATAAGAGAGGGCGTCGCGCAGCAACAGGAGCGTTCCCTAGACCGGCGTACATAACAGCTAGGCCCGAGCCCCCGTGTCGCGCAATCAGCGTCACATCCTCCGATATCTGTGGTTGTAGATGCCCAGGCCTGCCTCATACTGGTGATCGCCATAGTCCAGCCGACATCCTCCCCCCCGGTGTAACGCTGATCTCCGGCGTGCCAGAGAGGACCGCACAGAGGCATGGTGAGGATTGCAGTGCTGTGGCCTTCTCTTGTCTGTCACTGTCCCCATATTGTGTTATGGCTGTGCATGTAGCCTCCATGTGTGTTGGGGTACTCCTCTGCTATCAAATGCCTCATTTATATGTATATCTGACTACTCGAACAGCTGTCCTATATATTTGTATGTGATATATATATACTCTAACAATTTCCCCATTTACAGTGTCTCTATGTATATATATCCAATGCACAATACTTCCTCATCCTTGTGGCCACCGCTTACGCTACGAAACTTACGTAGCAGCATCACCTCCCTCGCGGTCTCGCTTCTCTCGAATCGCTTCTGGTTCGGTGGCACGCTTCGCTCGCTACAACTTTACTGAAGGTAATACATGGTGGCGTGGGCACTGGAGGCTTGTGTCAAAAATCCTTATGTATTGGTTCAGTAGTGGCTAATGTAACTGGCATAGCAGTGGCCGCAAAGATGAGGAAGTACCCACTGCACTCCTTTTAAAAGCAGTCTCTATATATAGTCTCATATAGATCTCTAAGGCTAGTCCTATATAAGTAGGTCTTTACATACAGTATATATCAAGAGTACTCATCTAACAGCTGTCCTATAAATCTATATATATATATATATATGCCGATGCATACCTCCCAACTTTTGTAGCTCAGCAGTCGGGACGCTGCTGCGCCGAAGGCGCGTCAAAATTTTGCCGCTATGGGGGCATGACCCAGAGGCTCTGTGAGCCTCTAGCCATGCCCCCCGCTGCTTAGCAGCTGACAGGGGGGACTCCCAACAGCCCACCCCACACCACGGGACACTGCCGCCCGCGGGTGGGACAGCGGGACAGGCCCTGACAATCGGGACTGTTGGGAGGTATGCGATGTTTAGTGTGTGTGTATATGTATATATATTCTGCTGAAGCCTGTCCTGAGTATTTACATATAGCTGGAATGTTAGATAACCATTTCAGTCATCCCAATGGAGGTATTCCAGGCAGCGGTCAGGTAAGTATTCTGGCGCCAGCAGTCAGGAGGGATGCTATAGTCTGTTGTGGCTGCCATCATTTGTTCTGCCAACATGCTGAACACATCCTATATATCCAACATGGTCTTCTGCTAATAACTCCCATATGTATGAATGTGTTGAACACAGATTATCCAGCATCGTCTGTTTCAGCACTGAGACGGGTTACCAAATTTGCTGGATTATTGGTGATACCGTTTTAAAGCACTGTCACACTGCAGCCTGGCTCTCAGCTCTGCCACACCACAAGCTTGTCTCCGGCTCACAGAATTCCACCTTCCACAGCATGCATTGGTCCCTGCAGCGCGACCTGTCCTGCATCCCAATGCCCTCCCTCTGCCCTCGCCACTACTAAGCCCTACCGCAGTCCCCTCTTGTCTAAAAACCGAACAATAAGAACTTCCCCCCCCCCCCCGGCACCTGATGGGTCCGGACCATCGTTTGCCGGAAAATCTGTGGTGTACCTGTATATATTTCTATAATACCCCTTTTACACTTGCAAAGATATCCCGGGTTTTTGCACATGAACGCACATTAAACTGGGAATTAGCTCAGTGTGAAAGGGTCTTGACCCGGGTACCCAGGATTGGGTGCACTGGACTTTAAAAAAGCAGCTGATTGGAGCTTTCTTGGGCTCACAAATGCTGATGTCATGTTTCAGAGCCCTGGAGTCCATTTCTAATGACATGCATATGTATTTGCAGGGATTTCCCAGGATTAGTGTGAATGGTGCTGTCCCGGGTCGATCCCAGGTCTGAGTGCCTTGTGAAAGGGTACATTCCTGGGTAGAGTCCCGGGAAGCATCCGCTAACATTCCTGGGTATGACCCGGCTCTGTGAGTATGAAAGGGGTATAAGTAGCTAAACTAGGCCAGTGAGTGACCTGTCCTGTTGTCATCCCATAGGGTAAGTGTTTAATTTATGTCTGTTGTTTCTAGATTTATAGAACTAATCTTATCGCTCGTCCATTGTCTATAATGTATTTAGCTGTGTTATCGACACAAGGTTCTTTCTATTCCTTGAGTGATTTTCTCTGGCTGACAGAGCAGGCCCGCCTTAGGTGTGAACCAGTAAAGTTCTTTAGGTATGACTTCTAGATGTTACAATTTGCATATTAATGAGGGTTATGAATGGAAGTATGACGAATGAGGAAGTGAGTAAATGGCTTATGGCAGTGGTTCCCAAACTGTGCCGTGGCTCCCAGGGGTGCCTTGGGACACTTGCAGGGGTGCCACAGGTTGGTGGTCCAGGACATTTCAAATTATTTATGATCAATTATTTATGGACAAAACCAGCGCTGGTCGCTGCCAATCATAAAATGTGTACAAACAGAAGCAAATCCTTCCCTTTAACGCAAAACTGAACCGAAGGATCACATATAAACACAATCTACTGAATTTTATATTTAGTTTTGTACCCTCAATCACCCAATTAAGCAATGTTTTCCTAGCTCTCAATTGATTTCCCTACCTTAATGTCTTAGACCTAAGTAAAGCTCTGCACACTGAGATTTTGGCTAGCATATCAAGTTAGTCAAAGTTGCAAAATACATAGTAACATTGGTCAACAGTGACTGAGCTGAGGCAGTCACCTCTGTAAGTTCACCAGGTCCCAGTGACTGTCAGTCCATCCATGAATAGATTAGATATGTTCCGTTATGATCTGAATGTTTCAACGTAAATGTTTATCCGAATGGAGCACAGCTGTAGTAAAGAGCATCAGTGAGCACAGCATTTTAGTCAGATGCTAAAGATGTGTTGAACCAGAGAATGAATTTGATTGGACACATGGTCACTCCGACTCTAGAACAGGATAGAGATGTGGGTTTTCATAGTAGTTTGGTACCACAGTGCCTTTTGCCTTTAGTGCTACAATAGTTTCAGCGACCTTACAATGTCTTTACACATTCTCTGATATGTTGGTGGCCACATATTTAACAATCGCTTTCCTTGTCTATTTGCAGAATTCAAACGTTGAAAACTTGCCCCCACACATAATAAGGCAGGTTTACAAAGAGGTCTCCACTTTGACGTCCGACCCTCCAGAAGGAATAAAGATCATTCCAAATGAAGAGGATATAACAGATGTACAAGTTAGCATTGAAGGCCCGGGTGTGTATAAAATGCTTTCATATCCTCTATATAGATGTCTAGTTTCCGTGAGTCTCCGAAACACTGCCAGCTGCTATCAGTGACACTACATCTCACACATGCACAAACACAGAAGGTAGCAGACTAGCTTTCGAAGCTTTTGCTTCGAGCGGGCTTACTGGTATCCTTCTATATTGTGTAGGAACACCCCTTCACTGAATACATAGAGCAATATCATGTATGTTAAGTTGCCATCCTTAAAGAAAAACTGGTAAAATGTAGCTATAGGGCGGTATTCAATTTGTGCCAATACTTTTGACAGACGGAAATATTGGCAAACATCTATCCAATCTCCATGGTTTACTTCGTATTACCCCTCCTTTACATGCACCTGAATGGTATTACTATACGTATTACCCCTCCTTTACATGCACCTGAATGGTATTACTATACTAATTGAGCACTTGCTACTATCAGTATTGTACCTATCCAATCTCGCCAATTTCTACCCCGCGCAGATTTAACTTTTCAAAATAGTTGAATTTGCTTTGTCGTAAATGGCCGATCGATTAGCGAACCTGCGGCCTTTTTCGGCAAAATACACGTGGATCGGTTAGTTTTTCCATCGATCCGTGTTTCTGACCGTCTGAGATTAAGGGGGTATGCAATCCGAGATCAGGGCTGTCGATCCCTCCCGACAGCTATGATCCTGACCCGTTTGCGGTTTGACCATCGGCAGGCTTCAATGTCCCGCTTGCTGACGACTAAAATGGCCGTGGGCTGTTGATCTGCGGCTGGGATTTTGACAATCCACGGCTATTATTGGCAGAACGGGCCCGACAGCTTCTAAAGTCGGGCTTGTTCTGCCGTGATCCCTCTTCAATGCTGTCACTAAAGACAGAGGCAAGGACACAGATGCCAACTGTAGAGGGAACGCCACAGAGCTTAGTGTGCTAGATATCAGCACCATGAATATATAGCGGATTGGACACACTATAATTTATAAAACAAGTTATTTGGTGTTTCACACATCAGAACATCATTGCAGAAATGTAAATCTTAATGTGCAACTGAGCCACACACTGTCTATAAGGACACTAACCGCAGCAATAAAATAGCAAGTCCTAGTTAAATTTTGTCACCCAATAAACAGTGAAGCTCATTGTATTGTCTTAATCCAATATAGGAAGACAATCATTCTGCAGTGTCAAAAAGCCACAGCTCTGATACATTGTATAAATATAAACACTTTGTATAAATAAAAGACAGTGTCTCAATTGTTACATACTGTATGAGTAACACTAGCTGCTGTGACAATATTCAGTAACTTGACGGTGATAGAGACTGCTATAAATTCTTTTAATATAGGAAGGATATCCTAATTAACATAACAGGGGATTAACCAATAAAAAGTACATGTCAACTGTTAGTTTCCACATCTCATTTTTTAATCACAATTTCTTATTTCTCTTTTGCACATCTTCACTATTGTCTTATTCAAGAGGGTGTAATGAGTACACCTCTTTAATTAAAACTATAAAAGTAAAATTTTAAGAATTTGTGAATTATCAGTTGGACGTGATCTAGAGATATTTTCTCTATCATTCTTATGGGATACAGGGAGTCGTTCATAACGATGGGGAAAAGAGCTTATCCGAAGGAGACAGGCACATATAAAAATTTATACAGGGTGTACTGGCTCCTCCCCTCTGCTCCCCTCCCTCTAGCTTCAGTTTGAGAACTGTGCCTCAGGAGAAGCACGCATCAGGAAGAGCTCCAGAGAGTTTTTCTTATGTTTTATTTTCTTTATTATTTTGGGGCTGCTGTTTGGACTTAACAGCAGTCCTGCGTCGTGGGAGACTAGGGGAAGGGTTCAGCTGCTGGCCACTTCAAGGTACCGAGCTGTCCCTGCCACAGGACCACCGTCCTGAGTGGGTGATGTTACCGCGGGCATTGCGCTGCAGCGCGCACACCCCTGGCACGCCGCACACCCCTAGTCCAGTCTGAAGACGTCAGTGGTGAGTATTACCCCGGGGTCCCCCGCCGTGGGGTCCCCGGGTTATTGTGCGGCAAGATGGCGGCGGTATGGCGGTGCCCTGCACAGGGACCGCGTAACCCCCTGCCTACACTGAGACAGGGTACAGTTCCTGTTTTGTCCAGGGCAGTTACCAAAGAGGATTTGGACATTCCCCAATGTCAGTCTCAGTATAAAACGCAGGTAAGCTCTGGCGCCATTACGCTGGGCGGAGCTTACCCAGAGTGAGACCAGCTCTGTGAGGGCGCCAAAACCTGCTTCCTGCTTCTTCCCTGGCTGCTGGAAACGCCATTATACTGCTCCAGACACTCCTCAGCGGTGTGGATCAGAGGGAATCTGCTTGCAGAGACAGCTTCAGGTTTTCAGCGCTTGTGCACTTGCCTGCTTACACTGTAAAGTACTGTTATTGATTACTGTACTGTATTACCAGCTCTTCTAATCGGAGAGCTAAGGTTATCAGGTGTATTGGTCTCCTCCATTATCCTCTGTACACCACCCCACTGGCTTGTTAAGCTGTACAGATCAGATAAGGCTACACATAGTATTTATCTGGTTAATTTCACACTGCATATCCACTGTGTGTGCGTGCTGTGTGAGGGGAGACTGTTTGTTTGTCACAATGGTGAGGAAACTTACATGTATGGTGTGCAGTGATAAGTTTGTGCCAGCATCTTCATCACAGGTTACTTGTGAGCCATGCATGTCCCCTCAAAGTACTGGGGTCCCCCCACAACTAACTGGGCAGCAAAGTAGCACACAGGACAGCTCACAGGAGCCAGCCTGGGCTACAGGTATAAAGACCATGCTTGAAACTGTGACTACACAGTTAACTGCTACTGCAGCACAGACCCAGAGAGTACAAAGGGAGCTGGCTATCCTCTCTGCCAGAGTGGATGTAATTACCCCCACCCCTGGGGATACTCGTAAGAGAAAGGCCCCCTCTCAAACCCCTGATTCCGGGGCTGACGATGGGGATGATGATGATGATGTGGAGGATGCAGACGCAGGTGATGACGAGCCTGATGCTTCACAGTCACTACTGCGGGGCACAGAGCCATTGATTATGGCAATCAGGGAGGTGTTGGACCTTCCCTTGGCTGAATCCACAGCAGGGGATGCCTTCTTTGCTACTCAGAAAAAGCAACAGGTAGTTTTCCCTGAGCAGGCTGACCTGGAAAGTACATTCAAGTCAGCGTGGAATAACCCAGAAATGAGGTTTAAAGTGGCTAAAAAGTTTAAGTCCACGTTTCCCTTTGAACCTGAGGGACGTAAGGTGTGGGAGGAGCCACCAGAGGTTGATTCTTCTGTGTCTCGCTTAGCCAAAAAGATGGTACTCCCAGTACCAGGGTCGTCTTCATTAAAAGACACCACAGACAGAAAGGTTGAAAACACTTTGAAGTCCATTTTTACTGCTAGTGGCGCGTGTCAGCGTCCTGTATTAGCTAGTTGCTATATGGCCAAGTCCATATACACGTGGGCCTCCCAGATCCAGGAAGGTCTTCTGGGCGACATGACAGTAGCACAGGTGTCTGAGAAATTACACCATATTCAGGACACTGCTAAAGTTCTGTGTGAAGCGCAGAAGGAGTTAGGAGCCATTAACGGCCGTAACTCAGCCATGGCAGTGTCAGGGCGCAGGTCCCTCTGGCTCCGGCAGTGGGTAGCTGACGCTGACTCCAAAAGGAGTGTAGAAAGCCTCCCCTTCACAGGTGGCAGGTTATTTGGGAGTGATTTAGACGATTTAATCTCTAAAGCCACGGCGGGAAAGTCCACTTTCCTACCATCCACTCCACAGGCGCCGAAGCGTCCTTTTCAGGCTCACTCCCAGCAGTCCTTTCGGGCAAGTAAATTCCGCCCTAAAGCCAGAGGTGGTTCAAACGCTGCTAGAGGCTCCCGTGGTAAATTCAGGAAGCCATCCGCTTCAGCCACCGCAGAGCGGCCATCCGGGGCAGCTGCAGGGAAACCAGCAGCATGACGGTGGGGCTCCACCATTAGCTCCGGCAGAGGTGGGAGCCAGACTGGCGTTCTTCGGCCAGGTTTGGGAAGCCTCGTGCCTCAATTCTTGGGTGCAGGCTCTTATTACGCACGGCTACAAGCTGGAGTTTGCAGTTCAGCCACCTCAGAGGTTCTTCAAATCAGGCCTCCCAGCGTCCCCAGAGGACCAAGTGGTGTTGCAGCAAGCAATCCAAAAGCTGGTACAGGCCAAGGTAATAACCAGGGTCCCTCCCCTAGAGAGGGGGCAGGGTTATTACTCGAACCTATTTGTAGTTCCGAAACCGGACGGGTCAGTACGCCCAATTCTGAACTTAAAGTCCCTGAATCCCTTCTTGAAAGTAACCAAATTCAAGATGGAGTCCTTGCGGGCCGTGATAGCGGCACTGGAGGAGGGGGAGTTCTTGGCGTCCTTAGATGTGAAGGACGCCTACCTTCACATCCCAATATGGCCCCCTCATCAGAAATATCTGAGGTTTGCGCTGCTAAACGAGCATTATCAGTTTCGCGCACTGCCATTCGGCTTGTCCTCAGCCCCACGCATATTCACCAAGGTGATGGCGGAGATGATGGTGGTCTTAAGAAAAAAGGGTATCTGTGTGATACCATACTTGGACGACCTGTTAGTAAAGGCGCGGTCGCCACAGGAACTACAGACAGCCTTACAAGTTACCATACAGACCCTGTCGGGCCATGGTTGGCTCCTGAATCTGGCAAAGTCTTCTCTGATCCCTTCACAGAGACTCCAGTTCCTGGGCATGGTGATGGACACAGCTCTCATGAGTGTCCCTGCCACAGGACAAGGTGTTGGACATCCAGCGGCTGGTCACAGACTTGTTAAGGACCCCCCAGGTGACGGTGCACCAGTGCATTGTCCTATTGGGAAAGATGGTCGCCTCTTTCGAGGCTCTCCAATTCGGGAGGTTTCACAGCAGGATTTTCCAGCTCGATCTCCTAGGGAAGTGGTCCGGTTCACACCACCAGATGCACCGGCGTATTGCGTTGTCATCTCGGACCAGACTGTCACAACAGTGGTGGCTCCACACGCCCAACCTGCTGGCAGGGCGTCGGATTGGCATCCAGGATTGGGTCTTAGTCACCACGGATGCAAGCCTCACGGGATGGGGGGCAGTGACCATGGGTCAGTCCTTTCAGGGCAAGTGGACCCTATGGGAAACACGCCTCCATATCAACAGCCTGGAGTTACGTGCTGTGTATTACGCACTTCTGAAGGCGGGCCCTCTCCTCAGCGGTCAGGCGGTCCGTATACAATCAGACAACGCCACCACTGTGGCATTCCTGAACAGACAGGGCGGGACCAAGAGCAGGCCCTGTATGAGGGAAGCATCGAAGATCCTGTCCTGGGCAGAGAGTCATTGCCAAGCGCTCTCGGCCATTTTCATACCCGGGGTGGACAACTGGGAAGCAGACTTCCTCAGTCGCCACGAGCTCCACCCCGGGGAATGGAGTCTACACCACCAGGTATTCAATTCTCTGGTGGCTCGGTGGGGGACCCCACTGGTAGACTTGATGGCATCAAGAAACAACTGGAAAGTATCCAGGTACTTCTCGAGGGCAAGAGACCCTCAGGCAGAAGGAGTGGACGCCCTCTCCATACCGTGGACGTTCAACAGCCTGGTCTATGTCTTCCCACCGATCCCCCTAGTGGCTCGGGTGCTAAGGAAGATAAGAAGAGACGGAACCGAGGTGATTCTGGTGGCCCCAGACTGGCCACGAAGAACGTGGTACCCGGAACTTCTAAGTCTGCAAAGGGACTCGTGGCGCCTACCCCTGCAAAGAGATCTACTCATGCAAGGACCGTGCGTCTTCCAGGCCTTGGAACAGCTGCGTTTGACGGCCTGGAAGTTGAACGGCAGATCCTGACTCAGAAGGGGTTTCACACTTCGGTCATCAGAACTGACAAGTGCAAGGAAACCGGTAACAGCTGCACATTACCACCATATCTGGAAAAGATATGTGGGTTGGTGCGAACAGGGAAAGTTTTCTCCATCAGAGTTCAAACTTGAAAGATTTCTTAGCTTTCTTCAAGCTGGTCTGGATCTCGGCCTACGCCTAGGCTCTTTGAAGGTGCAGCTATCTGCGTTATCAGTTTTCTTCCAGAGGAAACTGGCTAATATTCCTGAAGTGCAGACATTTCTGCAAGGAGTATTGCATATACAGCCTCCTTTTGTGGCCCCTACTCCACCGTGGGACTTGGATGTTGTGCTGAAGTTCCTTAAATCCTCCTGGTTTGAGCCCTTGGAGGAAATTGACCTTAAATATTTAACCTGGAAGACAGTGGTCTTACTGGCCCTAGCTTCGGCTAGGAGGGTCTCGGAGCTAGGGGCGTTGACTTGCAAGAGTCCTTATTTGATATTCTTTGAGGACAGGGCAGAATTACGCACTAACCCGCGTTTTCTGCCCAAAGTGGTGTCTGCGTTCCATGTGAACCAGCCAATTGTGGTTCCTGCTGGTGGGCCTCATTCTGAGGTGCCGACGTCCTTGGACGTAGTAAGGATTCTCCGTGTCTACATCAGGAGAACAGCAAGGATTCGAAAAACTGATGGACTTTTCGTCCTCTATGACGCCCAAAAGATTGGACGTCCTGCTTCCAAGCAGTCTATTGCACGATGGATATGTGCAACCATTAAACAGGCTTATGCGGTAGCAAAGCTGCCTATGCCTGTTGGGGTGAAAGCTCACTCTACTCGTTCCGTGGGGACATCCTGGGCGGCTGCCCGAGGAGTTTCGGCCTTACAATTGTGTAGAGCAGCCACATGGTCTGGCCAACACACTTTTGTCAAATTTTATAAGTTTGATGCTCTGGCCACTGAGGATACTCAGTTTGGGCAAGCGGTGCGGCGGCAATAGGTTCCGCACAATCCCGCCCGTTCTGATATCTTTGGTATATCCCCATCGTTATGAACGACTCCCTGTATCCTATAAGAATGATAGAGAAAATAGGATTTTAATACCTACCGGTAAATCCTTTTCTCAAAGTTCTTATGGGATACAGGGCACCCGCCTCTGTGCGGAGGTTTGCCTTGCTCACTTTGGCCCTTATTCTGATCGGTGCGGCCGGAGCCGCATATGCGGCTCCGACCGCACCAGACGAATCCCCGCCTTCCATACGGATCGCCACGGCCGTCCGTACGCGGCCATGTGGCGATCCGCATGATTGTGGACGGGGATACGCCTCCTCCATGGTGGGAGCAGCCCCTGCATTCGATGGTCGCCGAACATCGAATGCAGGGCCGCACGCTCCACCAGGTCCCGCAACACAAGACCACACGGACACTTGTCCGTGTGAAATCTTGTATGGGGGCGGGCAGCTGACATCCGGCGATGTCAGATGCCCGCCCTGTACCCACGCGTCATAGCCTCATTAGCATGCGTACGCCCCGCGTTTGCATGGGAACGCCCATGAAACGCGGGGCGTATGCATATGCAAATGAGGCTTCGTAGCCCCTCACGCCCCTATCCACCCCCTTTGCGGCGGACAAAATACGTGTACGGCGATTTCGGCTGCACATGCGCAGAGTGGCCTCTGCACATGCGCAGACCGAAAACATCGGCGGAACGGCCGCATGCGGCCGTTACCGCTTCAACCAGAATAAGGGCCTTTGTGAGATATGGACCAATACTGGGTCCTTCTGCTACCCTTCTAGTTCCTGGTGGACATAGGGTGTAGGTTACCTAGGTAACTTAATCTTACATAGTGTACCTTAAAGGTCCACGAGTGTAAATTGTCACTTAGGTGATAATTCTATACATTGTTCCAGTTGGAACACAGTTCAAAATAGTTGTCATGTTGACATGTTCTTAGGCCCTTAGACTTCCCAGGTTATGGGGTTGCTAATGTGGTCTGTTATGTTGAATGTTGGGTGTGCTGGATGAATCTCACCACGGTAAATATACACATATTCCTCTCATATTGTTCTTCTCCTTCGGCACAGTTCACTTAACTGAAGCTAGAGGGAGGGGAGCAGAGGGGAGGAGCCAGTACACCCTGTATAAATTTTTATATGTGCCTGTCTCCTTCGGATAAGCTCTTTTCCCCATCGTTATGAACGACTCCCTGTATCCCATAAGAACTTCGAGAAAAGGATTTACCGGTAGGTATTAAAATCCTATTTTCAGAGTGCACCCCAAATTTCTCCATCTTTTTTTCCCTTCTCTTAAGCCCCGTACACACGGGGGAGATATATTGCTCAGTTTCTCCTTTTCATCTGCGACCAGAGATGCCGCAGAGGTAATCAGCTGGTCGAAGGAGCAAGCTCCTGCGACCAGCGGTTATAACAGGGCTGAAAACGGGAGTGCGCACCCGGCGACTTATCGCTGGGGCACACTCCTATCACTGGCAATATGGTCGCCAGCGACCATATTTCCAGCGATTTCAGCCCATATTGCCACCGTGTGTACACAGCTTAACTGACTCAATGTCCCACCTGACGACCACCGAAAATGGGTTTGGATTGTTGATCTGCGGCAGGGATTTTGACAATCCATGACCGTTCTTCTAAAGTTGGGCTTGTTCTGCCCTGATCCCTCTTCAAGGTTGTCACTAAAGACAGCATTGAATAGGGCCCCGCCGCTATTTCCCCTGTCGGAAATAGCGGTGGGACATTGCATACCCCCCTACATATCTGTTGTCGAATTGCTTGATATTTTAGATTGTCAGATGTTCTGGAAGTTGGAAAAAAGATTGACTACCCACCTTGGCTTTATTCATATATTTTTTGAAAGATACAGTACTTTCCTATTACAAAGTCTGCTTGTTATCTGGTTATTTTTAGACCTTTATTGCCTAAAAGAACGATCTGATACCATTTAGACTTGTGCAGAGCCAACATAAACAGGACATGCGCTTGTAACCTGCGGACAATAAAAAGCACATTAGCCCAATGGCAGACAATTTATCAAATGGCTGTAATATAACGGCAATTAATATCCTTAAGGGGCATAAGGACATGTGGTGGTAGCGGTGCAGGAGAGGGAAGGCAGGGATCTGATCTGCATGGTTAAGTGGGAGAGCACATGGAGTTATTCAAAAGGCTAAAGAGAAAGTGACTGCTGCAAGAGTGTATTGTAAGAGTCAGGATCCATGAATTTCTTGGTAATACCAAGTGAGTCATTCTTCTGAGACCAGAGACTTTATATGGTGCAGGTGACCTCCAAAGACATTTTACAGATATCTTGCAGCGTTCATAGTGTTTAAGGAGTGATTTCTTTAATTGCAACATAAGTGGAGTTGATGAGACCAGGGCACCAACATTTTGGGATATGAGGAAGCCCTGTTATTTTCTCCTGTCTGTCCCAGTATCTCGCACCAGAAACCAAATGTTAGGGACTTCCACCAAATATGTAGTGTAGATCCCATGGGCCTGTCTACATGTCCAATAGAGGACAGACAAGTTAAGGATCATCTGTTTGTGAAGTCAGAGAAAAATGATTCATTTTAAATAGGCTATTAATAAATGCTGCTGTAGCACCGATGTGCATGACTAACATAAGAGCATTGCTAGTGAAATACCACGGCTAATGGTCCGTTTTTAAAATGTGACTTGCTAACTGATAGGTGTAGTTTCCTACTGGTACAGCTACGTGTGTTGTACTGAATGTCACTGATAAGCAATAGGTTCTTGCTTGCAATGTCTCCCAGTACATTTATCGTGATTGGAACGACGTACAGCCTTTAATAGTTGTTCTTGAATCTCATTTGCAGAGGGCACCCCATACGCCGGAGGGATTTTCAGAATGAAATTAATCTTGGGCAAAGATTTTCCAGCAGCCCCTCCCAAAGGCTACTTCCTTACCAAAATCTTTCATCCAAATGTTAGTACGAATGGAGAAATCTGTGTCAATGTATTAAAGAAAGATTGGAAGGCTGAGCTGGGTATTAGACACGTGTTACTGGTGAGTACCAAAATGATCTCTGGGAAGTCATGAAAGCGGTCAATTTCCTCTTCACTGTAGTAATTTATATAGCGCACGTGTTCCGTAATGCCTTACAGGGAATATTTGAATCAGTCACACAAGTTCCCTGTCCCATTAGAGCTTACACTCCTTATTCCTTTTAAAAGGGACACTAGGGTTAATTCTTTGTCTGAAGCCAGTAAACCTATGTATATTTTTTGAGTGAATGAAACGAAGCAAACGTGCAAACATTGTTACAACACAAACTGATATACGAGCTTACTGTTCCTTCTAGGATCTGGCCAGGGCGGAGCTGTATGGTGGCAGCATAAATGGGGGCTGCACCTAACCCGCCAATACAATTGGGGGTAGGACCAGGATGCTGACCTGACCATAGTGGGGCAGGCCCAGCCGCCCCTATCGCCAAAGGAACCGTAGTAACACTGGTTCTGAGTTGTAGATATAAAGGCTGCTGGTCTGGATCCAAATAGTGGTGCAAAGTGGCAGGTAGGTGTCCAAATGCACTGATGCGTTTCGCTGTAACCAGGCACAGCTTTGTGTATCATGGTTCTGCTAGTGGGGCAGGGCACATTGTGCCCTTTTAAAACCAGGCACTACACCAACCATAATATGTTTATCAAAATAAAATAATTTCATCATTTTATTTTCATACTATTTACAGTTGGAGCCTGCCTCATTCTGCTCGCGATAGAATCGCCAGCTGCCAGGAGGGGGGTGCGCGCCCTGTTCTGATGGAGCTCTCTGTTGCCACCCCCTAACCCTGCCCGTCTCCCTGAAGCAGAGACGGGCAGGGTTTCTGTACCCCGCCACCGAGTGACTGATGCGTTTCTTTTTGCCTTTGGTAGGATTTCAGGATTTTTTTTTGAGTCATTTTTATTAGTTTTTAAATAATACAAAACCTAGAGAAGCAAGTCAGAGCATATATAGTAATACAATACACACATTGAGCATACAATAATCCAGTGTAGTAGATATCACATACAAATATATAACCAAATTTGTAGCATAGTACAATATCGCCCTCAGAGGATAGACAAAATAGTATAAAACCCGAAGGCGCCATTCGAGTAAAATAAAGATTGGCAGGGGTATTGCTGAAATGGTACAGCACAGCATTAAAGTGTGTAAGTGCAGCCTCTCCGCTACATATAAAAAAGGGGGTAGCAGATTTATACCATAATGAAAAGCTCATCTTGCCACAAACTACATCCTAAATATGGAAGTAAACCTCCCTAACAAGCCAATAAATCCAAAATTAACCACCCCATAACCCCCCCCCCCACCCCCACCCAGGATCCCAGGATTTATTGTTTTTCAATCCTGGGATTGAAAATGAATGGCCTGGGATTGGCATCACTAGTTATGACTGCTCACGCACTATGTAGTGGACACTGTCCTATACATGCTTTGGTATTTACAAGTGATCTGGCTGTGTTGAGATGAGGAAAATTGTGTGCTATATAACCAAATGCTAATGAAATATTTTTATTTTTAAGGCGCCATAAGTGGTACGCAGCGCTGTACATATAGAACACATTACACCAGTACAGGGGACACGGAACTAGACGTAACACCATTAAAGCACAATTCTTAGTACACAATACAGCTGAGATATAGGGAAGTGAATGACAATAGATGCGGGTATAGATTGTAGGTAAGAGGGCTGTAATTGGAATGCAGGAAGGGTGCTGTGAGAACAGGAGGGATGGAGGACCCTGCTCTAAGGAGATTAGTCTAGAGGGAAAGGGAGGCAGAGAGGTGCAGGTAAGGAGACCTGAAGGCAAGAAGTGAGCATGGTCAGGACACGAGGCAGCAGGTAGAGAATGGGCATATATATTATTATAATTTTATTTATAAGGCGCCACAAGTGTTTCGCAGCGGCGTACAAAGGAACAATACAGGGAGACAAAACTTGGCATAACATTGAATAAATAACAAAAATACAGTACAAATAAAGAGTGCCACAGTTCAATACACATTACAGCTTAAATGTAAGTAGTGAGGACCCAATCAACATACAACTAGAGGCTTGAGGCCAATGATGGAGATGAGTATGAAGATGTGGTCACTGAGTGTTTGAGTATGGGAGAGCTGTGAGTGAAATGTGAAGAGAAGTGGGCTTTGACAACAGGAGGGAAGAGGGCCTATACAGGTATATAGTAGAGGTATAACAGTGGGGGCAACAGGAAGAAAATATAAGAGTAAACTAGTGGCATAAATAGCAGTATTAATGTGTACAGATGTGTCCACTTAATTCTTTGCAGGAAGTCTTATGCATTGTGGCGTGTGACTTGTGAGCTTTCTTCGGCCATGCATTTGCTCACACCAGCAATCCATACAACTAACGTGAAACTGAGAGGATGCAGGTTAGCCCTGCATAGCGCTCTTGTAATACATACGCATTGCAGCACCTTTATATATAGACACCTGTAATCACTGCTATAAAAGCTTGGCAAAGTCATACATCAAGGCAGGTATACCGTTTATGGAATTTAAAGGGCTGTCACAACATGGACACCTGCTGATCATATTTTTGCACACACTAGGAATGGAAGCTTATTAAATAATGGAATGTGATTCACTAACATTTGTATTTTTTTTCCTAAGACAATAAAGTGTTTGTTGATTCACCCGAACCCAGAGTCAGCACTGAATGAAGAGGCTGGTCGCCTCTTACTGGAGAACTATGAAGAGTATGCGTCCCGTGCAAGACTTATGACCGAAATTCATGCCCAGAATTCCACATTAAGGGGCAAGGATCCTACAGACCCCTGCTCCTCTGCATCAGCAACAGTGGGTTTTGGTGACGGACCCATGGCCAAGAAACATGCCGGGGACCGGGAAAAGAAGCTAGCAGCAAAAAAGAAGACAGATAAAAAGAGAGCCTTAAGACGACTTTAAATGGATAAAATAAACATTCGAGGGTGCAGGGAAGTTTCGTGTTCAATGGAGGGAACTTGGTGGGGGGGGACCGAGGAGTTTTTTGGGGGTTAATGAATTCATATCCTTTTTTTTTTTTTCCCCCAGTTTTCTTTTTTTTAAGACCCGCTTTTGTTATAGTTTTTCCAATCTAAGTTATTTAAATTATGAATCTATTAAAATACTTTTTTCATAAAGAAACTCTGAATTTTGTTAGGCAAGTATTGTACCGTAATGTCCCAGGCACATAGGCTGTTTTGTATGCATTCGACCAATTGTATAACTTAAAAATGTATTTCTATGGGGTGAAATTTGGGTGTTATCAGTGTGCAGGTATGGGACCGGATTCTCTAATGCTGCTTTCCCACTGCAGAAACAGGTAAAGACCCGGTATTGTTAAATGGGACTTTAAAACGGGTTTGAGCCTGAAGCCCCTTACCACTGCATGTTGTAAACGGTATATTACTGGTTAATTACGTTTTTTGTACCCTTCACATTGAACCCTTTTTGAAAGGTATAGAAATGGTAATTCACCAGTAATATACCACCCATCCCCTGGTACCTGTTAGCTGGTAACCCCCTCCCCTGGTACCTGGCGGCAATCCATCCGGGGGGGGGGGGTGTTAGGATCTTAAATACAGTTTTAGACACTTTCCCACTGCCAAAAAAGGTCTTAAACGGGTAAAACACTGCTTTTTACCCCTTTAACAAGCACTGGTATTTGTTAAAGGGGTAAAGCAACCTGGAGCTTTCCCACTGCAGCTCTACTTTAAAAGGGCTAAAAAAAACCTGCAAATTACAGTTTAAGAGCTGCAGTGGGAAAGGGGTATAAGCTTCAAAAGTGATAAAATGGAGTGATACAGCCAGCCAATCAGCTCCTGTCTGACATTTTTCAAACAGTCTGTTGTGACATGGCAGGTAGGAGCTGATTGGCTGGCTGTTTATCACTCCATTTTATCACTATTGAAGCAAAAGGTGCGTACACACGGGGGAGATATATTGCTCAGCAATATACTGCTCAGTTTCTCCTTTTCATCAGCGACCAGAGATGGTCGCTGATTAAGGGGAACATCTGCCGGCGGTGCCTGTGAGGGAATCAGCTGGTCGCAGGAGCAAGCTCCTGCGACCAGTGATTAGAATGGGGCTGAAACCGGGAGCGCCCACCCGGCGATTTATCGCTGGGGCACACTCCCATCACTGGCAATATGGTCGCCAGCGACCATATTCCCAGCAATTTCAGCCCCTATAGCCCCCGTGTGTACACAGCTTTAGAGAATCTGGCCTATGGTCTCTCTGCGGCAAACAGCCAAGCCAATTGACTTCTCCACTGAGTGGCACTGTGAACTTACCAAACTTTTCTCTACCATCCATAATCAGAGTAACTTATCCAATTTATCAAGATGCCATTGTGTATTACATTTGGATGAATAATACCTCTGGATACTTTAACCCCTAGAGTGGTAGGTTTTGCTGAGGCAGGAGAATTTGATCAGGGCAGGTTTGTTCTGCCCCAGCATAACCCACCACAGAGCTGTGGGCCCCTGTCATTACCCCTCCCACCTGTTGTTCCCTCATCTCTGCTATGGTGCTAATACGCCGGAGCTTCCAAGCCCTGTTGCTGCCCCAGCCGCGGTTCATAACAGGTGGTAGGCTCAGGGATGTTCGGCTCAAGAGATCTCGGGCGCCCGAAATCCGAGGGCTATAAGCCCAACCAACACACTATGGACTTCTACGGCTGAATTATGTTTTATATACTCAGAACTGGTGAATGAAATCGCCTAAACTGGAGCGCTATTTAACAGAAAATATCTACCCAACCTATTTGGATAGTGCTTCTTTTTGGGGGACTTAAGCCACATACGCACTATACTAGGTTGTGTCACCGATTATGAACACACACTGAGCAGGATCCTCAACTAAATCATTCAGTGGAGTCAGCGGGATCCGCTGAACGTGCAGCTCATTTGCTATATAGCCAAATTGACCCGCATGTACAGCAGACAGCGAGGCTCGTTGAAGCGTGGGAGCACGCATGGTTAATCATATTGAGTGCACACTAGAACAGGAATGGGGAACCTTTGGCCCTACAGCTGTTGAACTATACATCCCAGATACAGATTTGGCTATACAAGAACTGTTGCAGGGCATGCTGGGATATGTAGTTAAACAACTGGAGGGCAAAAGGTTCCCCATCCCTGCACTTTTGCTATTAGACAATGCTTAAGTGGTTGCAAGGTGTGCTGGGTTATGTATTTTCATTTTGGCTGAAGCCACAGGTTGCTCTACGCTTTGTCTCCAATTGTTCTTCTACACTTTGAGGCTAATCCATTCCTCTTATTAGGAAGCTGCAGTCCTGCTGATAGCGTCAGCCACGCAGATCACAGCGTCCCAGCAGTGGTTGCATATATGTTGACAATCGACCACCTATGGTCTTGCAGAAATTGTTACAGGAAAGGAGACGGGGACGCCAAGTTTTCTGTGTACGGGATCATGGGCTGTGGTCCGACAACCCAAAATATGTTTGTGATGCTCCTGCATTTCTGCTGCCAGTCCATGTTACCTCCCCCAAACAAATTAATTCTGAGTGGTACCTCTAAGGCAGGGGTGGGGAACCTCCGGCCGCGGGCCGTAAACTGCCAGTTTGTTTGTCCCGTCCCGGCCGCCTGCTCGGGAGACAAGGAAGGGGTGACGCGGGTGGGAGTGCGTTATTGTGAGAGGCGTACAGCAGCAGCAGTCTCTTCATGCTGTTATTTAGTGGCAGCCGGAGCATGGGATGGGGGAAGCACGGAGCTTTTGAAGGTGCTCATTTTTTATATGGCACCCGAAGGATTTTATCAATTTCAAAATTGCCCTTTGGTAGGAGAAAGGGTCCCCACCCCTGCTCTAAGGTATATAATAGTGTAAATATCAGCAAAGTGTACAAACCTGAATCCAGCCCACTGTTGTGTTGGACTTTGCTATCTTGTTGACAACTAAACAAAGGGTAATGAGGCCTTTTCTTCATCCCAATGAATTTCAGATGCAGTATAATGCTGACGTATCTTCAGGCCAAGCAGCAGTACCATATGTGGCGCCTTTTCATGATTAGTGTGAAAGCACTGATTGCCTGGCATATGTCTAGGTTATCAAAAACTGTCCTCAGTCCCCCACAACAGTGCGAGTGTGGGTAATTAGAGAGACAGTCAATAGGTCCACATGCAAAAGGTTGATAGGACTTTTATTTTTTGACGTCTAAAGGCCTCAATACACTATGCAATTTGGGCAAGATTCTAGGGGATCGGGCTGAGAAATGGGGTGAAATTGCGTAGTGTATGACATCCGATCTGATCTGATGCGCGGCCCCGTGCACATCGGATCAGATCTGGAGGTTGGACGGTCTCCACATAAGATAAATGTGCGGCAGGGACTGGAGAGCAGCGTCCGGTCCAGGGTAGCGGCAGGAGATAGAGTGGGGACCGCAGAGCAGAGTGCCAGCGGCAGGAGAATTGAAAAATATCCTATTAAAAAGACTGGGTGGATGCTGATTGGTTGAAGTCTCAGCCAATCAGCGGCCACCCAGTCTTTTGAATAGGATTGTATCTATTCTCGTGCTCTCCGTTCCCAGAGGCGAGCGGGAGAATAGAAAAAAATCCTATTGAAAAGACTGTGAGGTCGCTGATTAGCTGAGAGCTCAGCCAATCAGCAGCCGCCCGGTCTTTTGAATAGGATTTTTTTTTTCTATTCGTTCGCCACGAGGACCGAACTGCTCGCTACCATGGACCCTGCCAAATCTTATCAAGCTCACCAGGGGAGCTCCGAAAGTCGGGGCCTAATGTATGGGGGCCCTAAGACAACTGTCAACATGGACCCCTAATTAGTGTAGCTCGTACCCCTGCATGGGTAGCTTATCTCGCCGTGCTCGGTGCCTCAATACACTCTGCTCACTATTCTATTCTGCCTCTGTCGACATAGATGGTGAAGTAAGAATAATAATAACCTTGTCATGTCGACCTTTTGACCCTGTTCATCTATTGCATTTTGACCTTTTGTGGTAAACCTAATCATTGTCTATCTAGACCACATGTTCCCAAACTCGGTCCTCAGGACTCCACACAGTGCATGTTTTGCAAGTGAAACAATTCGCTCCACCTGTGGAATTTTTAAAATGTGTCCATGAGTAATGAATGCACCTGCCACGTGACCTGGAAAACGTGAACTGTGTGGGGTCCTGAGGACCGAGTTTAAGAACCCCTGATCTAGACACTAGATCCATCAACCAGAATCACAACAGTGCTGGTCTCCTCACAGAATCACAAGTGAAATATTTAGCGTCGCATGTGGATCTTTTAAAATAAGTCCGTGAGTAATGACTACACCTGTGCTCCTGCAACTGTAGGTGATCAGGAAAATGAGCTGTTTGGGGTCCTGGGGACAGAGTTTGACAATTACTTCACTAGTTAATGGTGTTGAAAGGGATTTGGTTAGGAAGCATGAATAATCAGGCGTTGTATTAGGACTCCATTATGTCTTATGAGCAGCAGCCTGTATAAGTGTTTATTAAATTATTAAACTGCTCAAATGTTTATTTTTAAATGTGTGAACTTTAATATTCGTTGTATTATATAAGGTGACTAATGGTAAGTGAATTAAATTAAAAAGACAAATTCAGGCTGTGACGTGTTGGAAATTGTGGTCTTACTCTGCTTCTGAGGAAGGGCCCCTTTGGCCCAAAAGCGCAATCAATCAACATCTATCCCCACCAAATGGACCGTGCTGCACTGAGGGCTTCAGTATCCTCCCTGGTATCGGGCGACTGCTTCTCTTGGGAGGTGGTGACCCCTTATCATTCCACCATTGAGGGATGCAATACTCCATGGGTTTTTATGCTCGTTTTTATGTCTAAAATAAATTGTTCCTACAATATCGCATCAGTCTCTTTATCAAGTCCCTGTAGGAAAATAAAGACCGTATTGAAAGAGGAAAGTGAAAGACCCTGTTTGATATGCGCTTTATTCTCGCGTATATGTGAGTGGACTGTATAAATTAAACATTATTACAAGTATTAAGACAATACTATACAATGGTCTTTCTTTGTTCTCCGAGTTTTTACAGATATTGATCTATTGTGACCGCGCATTGTCAGTTATTTAAATGCTGTGTAATGCCCCGTACACACGGGGAGATATATTGCTCAGCCATATATGGCTGAGCAATTGCTCAGTTTCTCCTTTTCATCAGCTACCAGAGATGGTCGCTGATGAAAAAGAAACTGCCGGGGGAGCCCGGTAGTGGTAATCAGCTGGTCGCAGGAGCATGTTTCTGTGACCAGCGATCACTGCAGGGGTAAAAACGGGAGCGCGCACCCGGCGATATATCGCCGGTGCACACTCCCATCGTGGGCAATATAGTCGCTTAGAGACCATATTTCCAGCTTTCCAGCGATATTGTACAAAATAGCCCCCGTGTGTACGCACCTTTAGTGTTCCTTTATTACTTTAAAATTCGCCAGTGGGTGCACATATTATTTCTTTTGTGTTTGTATTGCTCAGCTCTTCTGGTGAAGGCTGTTTTTTGTGTCATCCTGGGCAGAAAGTTTTTGCGCTGTGGATATCTGTAACTTCACTCCAATTGCCAGTAGCAATATACTGTATGCCATAGAGCAGGCATTTCCAACCTTGGTGCTCAGTATGACTATGTACTAAAGTTTGCTATACACTGGCCGATATAGAAGTACCAGCAATATGTATGTGAACTTTGTAGTTCAGACACATCTAAAGATTTATCGGAGAATCATGCTGTGTGCACACGTGATCTGAAGACCGCCCGTACATAGTGACTGACAGCGCAACTGGATGGGCATGTGAATGCGACCTCCCAGTTGTGATGTCAGTCATGACTGATTGGACAGAGTGTGTGCAGAACACAATGCCTGATCCGTACAGAAATATATTAAGGTTAACTGCAGGTTTTTAATCAATTCTTGAGCAAAGGTGACCGAATTACTCCCTCAATTATTTTTAGTGTTCCTTCTAGGAACTAAATAGCAGGGTGCTGCTGCACGGGGTTAGAATAGGGGGGTGGACCGGACCTGCCGACATCACTGTTGTGGGTGGTCCTGGGCCGCTGATGTCACGAAAGGGGCGGGCCCGGGCTGTGACGTAATGAAAATGGGTGGGCCAGGCCGCCTCCGTCATGAAAGGGGGTGGTCCTGGCCTGCCGAAGATACTGTGCTGCCAAGGAAGCACCAGGCATCGCCATCTATGGCGGCGCTGGGCTTCACCGTGCACACCGACAGGGATAGGCAGCAGGCTCTTTTAGAGGGGCAGGGTGCATTTTGCCATTTAAAAATTGGGCAGGGCGCAGTACCCCGCAAAAACAGCCTAGCGGGAACACTGTACTTTGATTTAACTATTTGAGCTGAAGCTTGGATATCACTAAAATCTGCTTTGTTAGTGTGCCCTGATGCCCAAGGTTGGGATTGCCGGAGTTTCCCAGATCTGGTCCTTACAGAGACCTGAAGTTGGTACACACATTGTTATCCAATAGACCTACCTGTTGATCCAACATTGGTAGAGTGTGTAGACTCACATGACCTCTAGTTTCCTTTAATCCTACTCTTCTGGTTGTCATTTTTTTTTTTTTTATCTGGTGAAAATTAATGAGACTTGATCGACAATCACCCAACCAATATAGAACAGTGTTCACTGCTGTGATTGGTTGGTCCAATTCTTCTGATTACTCCCTCAGGCAGCAAGGCCTTTATGCTATGAGTGGCAGCCGAATGTGGCAGCATTCATTGAGTAACTTAAATCCAATCCTGTGAGTCAGCTTGTCGATAAAATATAATTTTTATTGTATGTATGTGTATTTTTAATATCTATAATAAATCTTTATTATACCTACTGTGTGTCACGACCACCATGGCTGCTACCCATGCCTCCCATACTATCAGTGGCAGATTCAGGGGGGGCACCCGGGCACGTGCCCCCCCTGTCATTCATTTTGTAGATGAGGACCAGAGCTTTCCAACGAGCCCAGCCCCATGTCTCTAGCCCCCCGGGAACCGGAGATATCGCCTGGCAAAGCTGTAACATTTTTTCCCCATAGGATAATATGGGACCCGTCAATTCCGACCCCACCCGGTTCCGACGGCTGCCAGTTCCCCCCTGGCATCACAGGAGCTTGTGGTTGATGTCATTCAATTCCAAATCGCTGGGCCTTCAATATGATACCAGGATGGTTGATATCGGTCATTCAGTTCCAGAGATATAGCGTGTAAATCTATTTTTTTATTTTTGAAATGTAATTTCATGGCTGTTCATGTTCTTTGAGGGCAGATTACTCTGGAACCAAACGTTCCAGTTTCAATGGACCAAAATTATTCAAAGCCCATTCAAATGTTCTTCAATATGATACTTGTCTCATGTAAATGGGTCAGTTAGTTCCGAAGTTATAGCCGGTTAAATGAGATAACTGGTTAAAGGGGGGGAGGGGTGGTTTTCTCTCCCCCTCACACCAGAAAATGCAGGGACTAGGCTGGTGTAAAAGGGTCCAACCTGGGAATGCATTTTCTGGTGTGAAATGGGTATTATTTCAAATAGCTGGGACCTGCAGTGCTCGGAATACAGCCAGGCTCTGCCACTGTCAGTGGCTATCACTTCTGCCTGGCGGCGGCTGTCCCCCATTTACCACGAGCATGTATTCCCCATTGGCAATGAGCATGGAACCTCTGGCAATGAGCATGGAACCCTTGGCAATGAGCATGTAGATAAGCAGCACTTACTGTATGTAGCATAATTTTTAATAGGCATTATGGTGTTTGGCATAATACATAATGGACATCATGCCGTGTAACTTAACATGCAATGGACATTATGGTGTAAATGTTTAATGCGCGCCTTTGGTGGACAATGTCCCTGTTTATGAAGCGTATTGTGAATTTTGTCTTAATCTGTGTGGCATTATGTGAATTCTGGCTCAATCCGTGTGGCATTATGTGAATTTTGGCTCAATCCATGTGGCATTATGTGAATTTTGGCTCAATCCATATGGCATCTTATGAATTTGGCTCAATCCGTGTGGCATTATGTGAATTTTGACACAATCCATGTGGCATTATGTGAATTTTGGCTCAATCCATTTGGCATTATGTGAATTTTGGCTCAATCCATTTGGCATTTTGTGAATTTTGGCTCAATCCGTGTGTTATTATGTAAATTTTGGCTCAATCCGTGTGGCATTATGTGAATTTTGACACAATCCATGTGGCATTGTTTGAATTTTGGCTCATTCCATTTGGCATCATGTGTAAGGGGCAAGTATAATGGGGTCTAGTATTTTGTAGCATAATGTGTAGAAGTTGTATATGGTGTTGTACACTACACTCAAGGACATGCCCCCTGTTGAGTGGCCACACCCCCTTTTCCAGAGCGCGCCTTCGGCGCGCGCACAACTGCATCCTTCACTTTTGTTGCCATGGTGGGCCTATTTTTAATCCCATTGCCACCCTCTCTCTGCCGCTCTCTTAGCATGTACACTGGCACCACTAACACTGGCCCTCCCCCACCTAAACCCTCTTTTATCATGGTGCCCCCCCTGTCATTTTATCCTGGATCCGCCCCTGCATACTATGGTTACCTCGGGTCCCTAATAGGGCAGTACATGCTCTGGTGCTTACCTCCGCTGGCAGTCCCCAGGTTGCTGGGCTGTGTACTGTCGCGCTGTCACCTGCTGGTAACAGTGATGACAAGCACGCTGGTGACATGCGGGTACTGCTCGGCGTGGGGCCTGAGGCTCCATGATGCTCTGTGCCTGTTTGGGCCTTGCTGGACACACAGCCTGGAGTATGCTGCACATGCTTCCTGCAGGCTGGGAACTGTCGCCGCCCCTAGGCGGCGGCCATCTGGTTTCTCCAATGGGACTGCACTGCCAATCAGCTCCAACCAATTTCAGTGCAGCCCTCTTGATAAATACTGACTGACTAGGTCTAGTAGTCAGTCAGTACAATGATGTCCTTCCCTAGACATCTGACTCCCTCCTGCTGACAGCGCTGCTGCCTGCCAGGTATCTCCAAGAGCAGGGCTGGGCAACACCGGCCGTCCAGATTTTGATAAACTACACATCCCAGCATGCCTTGCATCAGTTTCAGCATGGCCACATAGCAAAACTAATGCAAAGCATCCTGGGATGTGTAGTTCACTAACATCTGGAGGGCCGGTGTTGCCCAGCCCTGTCCAAGAGGAATCCTTCTGCTTGCCTGCTGTACTCGACCATCCACCTGCAGGACCCTGCTGCCGCCTCTACGGTCCGGACAAGGTTAGCCCCCCAAAGGGGATCACCCTTTTCCTCACCTGACAGTCACTTCTCCTGCAACCCTCCTGGTCACAGCCATTCAGGCCTGCTATTATTCCTTCCGGATTCCAATCATCCAACCGTCCAACCGTCCAATCATCCAATCATCCAACCGTCCAATCGTCCAATCATCCAATCTTTCATTCAATTCTTCAATCATCAATCCAATCATCTTTCCAAGTATATTCTTCAGTTCGATTATTCAAGTTTACGTTTATTATCCAATCTACACTTCAAGCCATCTTCAGATATCAACCTCGTGCTCCACCCACTACGAACTTTACAATAACTTTTGTATATCATTGACTTTGGTTATCGCATATCTTCAGTATTACCTTTGTGCCACTATTCATCTCCTGTATTACAGTATCTTTATTAAAACTGGTGTTCTTTTATCCAATTGCATCACTCCCTTCTGTCGTTTATGCAAAAACCTTACATCAAGGCACCTAGCCTCCGTTACACTCCAGCTGGTGCCACTGCTAGCGTGACAGTTTGTACTGACTGACATGGATCCAGCATCAGGTCAGGAGAAAGGAACTGCTTCTGTTCAACAACTTGCGGGTCGACTGGATCACCAGGAAGCTGCCCAGGAGCAGGTCTTTCATGCCCTCCAGGACCTTTCTAAAAGACTGGACAACATACAAACCACTTTGAATCAAGGGTCAACTCCTACATAGGCGCCATCGCCTAGACCCACAGTTTCGATGACAGGAGTCACAGCTCATCTCCAGTTACCTACCCCTACCAAATTTGATGGCAACCCCAAGAACTGTAAGGGTTTTACAAATCAATGCCAAATTCATTTTGAACTCCAGTCTTCGTAATTCCCTACAGACCGGACCAAAGTTGCCTATGTAATATCGCTACTTACCGGCTCAGCCCTCAACTGGGCATCTCCTCTATGGGAAAAAGCAGACCCCTTGCTGTCAGACTATGCTCGACTCATCAGTACTTTCAAAATTATCTTCGATTAGCCAGGTCGAATTAGCTCTGCTGCCACTGAGATATTGCGCCTACGTCAGGGTTCCAGGACAGTGGGTCAATACCTTATCCAGTTTAAAACCCTGGCAGCTGAGTGGGCATGGAACGAGGAGGCTTTCCTCGCAGCCTTCCTGAACGGCCTCGCCGAAAAAATTAAAGACGAACTAGCGGCTAGAGACCTGCCCTCCAAGTTGGAGAATCTAATCTCCTTGTGCACTAAGATCGACCTAAGGCTCAGAGAGAGACATCAAGAGAGAAGCCGAGCATCTTCCAGTCTGCATCTGCCTATACCCAAAACTCTGCCACTGCCGACGGAAGAACCTATGCAGGTTAACCATTTCAAATTGTCCTTAGCCGAACGAAGACGTCGGCATGATGAACACCTATGTCTTTATTGTGCTGATCCACAGCATTCCGTGGATTCTTGTCCCAAGAGACCGAGAAACGCCAGAACCTAACCTGTAAGAGAGAGGGCAGGTTAGGGGTTGTTACCACCTCTCCAAATACTAAAGACTGTATTTTTCAAGTATCCCTACAAATCAAACAACAGCTCCGACATTTACCAGCACTCCTGGACTCAGGAGCGGCGGAAAGTTTCATCACAGCTGATGTCGTCAAACGTTGGTAATTACCAACTGTTCCCCTTCAGCGTCCAGTATACCTAACAGCTGTGGATGGGAGACGTATATTAGGTGAAACTGTCACTTTAAAAACCCGGCCTTTGATTCTACAGATCGGTCTGTTGCATGTAGAAAAAATACAGTTTCTCGTCATTCCCAAGTCAACATACCCAATTGTTTTGGGCCTCCCCTGGTTACGTGCCCATAACCCTCGTATTGACTGGGCCTCATCCCAGGTCTTGGCATGGGGTGCTGCCTGCACCAAGTCTTGCCTCAAAACAGTGACACCATCCCGACAAGTTACCCTCCAAATCCCAGAAGGGTTACCTACCTCATATAGAGACTTCGCTGACGTATTCTGCAAAAAGGCTACTGACCAATTACCTCCTCATCGTTCATGGGATTGTCCCATCGACCTACTACCAGGTAAAAATCCTCCACGAGGCCGTACGTACCCCTTGTCCTTGCCAGAGACTCAGGCAATGTCAGAGTACATAAAAGAAAATCTTGCCAAAGGGTTCATTCGTCCTTCATCCTCTCCTGCTGGGGCTGGGTTCTTCTTCGTTAAGAAAAAGGATGGAGGGTTACAGCCTTGTATCGATTATCGTGGCCTGAATGAAATCACCATCAAAAATCGTTACCCACTGCCACTTATCACAGAGTTGTTCGATCGTATTAAGGGAGCCAGTATATTTACCAAGCTAGATCTACGCGGAGCTTATAATCTTATTTGCATCCGAGATGGAGATGAATGGAAAACTGCCTTTAATACTAGAGATGGACATTATGAGTATCTCGTCATGCCTTTTGGGTTAAGTAATGCTCCCGCAGTTTTTCAATCCTATATGAATGAGTTATTCAGAGATCTTCTGTACAAACATGTTGTGGTTTATCTCAACGATATTCTTATATTTTCCAGCAGTCATCAAGAACATCTAGAACTCGTCAGAGAGGTACTGTCACGCCTTAGAAAAAATCTTCTGCAAATTGGAGAAATGTATTTTCGAGGTGCCTTCCATACCCATCCTGGGATATATCGTGTCAGGCTCTGGTCTAGAAATGGACCCAGCCAAAGTAGAGGCAATTCAGTCATGGCCTCAACCTCATACTCTCCGAGGGGTCCAAAGGTTCCTCGGATTTGCGAACTACTACAGAAAATTGATTAAGTGATTTTCTACAATTGTTGCCCCCATCACTGCGCTCACTCATAAAGGTGCCAAACCCTCCAACTGGAATCCTGAAGCTTCCAAAGCCTTTATCACTCTCAAAAGAAAATTCATCACAGCACCAGTGCTGGCCCAACCAGATGTCACCTTACCTTTTACATTGGAGGTTGACGCCTCTTCCATCGGTGTAGGAGCTGTGCTCTCTCAGGCAAAAAGTGACGGGCAGTTTTATCCTTGTGGGTTTTTCTCTAAAAGACTCTCATCGGCTGAGCAAAATTATGCCATAGGGGATCAGGAATTATTGGCCATCAAAATGGCACTAGAAGAGTGGCGTTATTTATTGGAGGGGCAGTCCATATCATTAATGTTGTTACTGATCATAAAAATTTGCTTTATTTGAAAAATGCACAATGTCTTAATCCCCGGCAGGCCAGATGGGCATTATTCTTTGCCAGATTTAATTATAAGTTGTCTTTTTCTCCAGGAGTTAAGAACCGCAAAGCAGATGCGCTTTCTAGGTCATGGGAAACAGAGTCCAGATCCTTTGAAGGGAGTCCAATTCTGGATCCAAGTGCCTTTGCTGCTACCACAGTGCAAGTATCGGTGCCTCCAGGTAAAACGTTTGTCAGACCTTATTCAAGGAGTCATGTCTTGCGGTGGGCCCATGATTCAAAATTCTCCGGGCACCCAGGGGTTCAAAAGACTTATGAATTATTGTCCCGAAAATATTGGTGGCCTGCTCTAAAAAAGGATGTGCAAGAGTATATTGCATCCTGTCCTCATTGTGCCCAACATAAGTCATCTAATCTAGCGCCAATAGGTCCATTGAGACCACTCTCAATCCCACGGGGACCGTGGACTCATTTGTCGATGGACTTTATTACAGATCTGCCATCCTCAGATGGTTATAGTACCATATGGGTGGTTATCGATCGTTTCTCAAAAATGGCGCATTTCATACCTCTGAAGGGGTTACCTTCAGCTCCCAAACATGCTGATTTGTTTATTAAAGAGATCTTCAGAGTCCATGGACTGACTACCTGAAGAGATTGTGTCCGATCGAGGGGTTCAGTTTGTGGCTAAATTCTGGAGAGCATTGTGTAAAGTCCTCAAGATTCGACTTAACTTTAGTACAGCCTATCATCTACAATCTAATGGCCAAACAGAAAGAGTCAATCAGGATGTAGAAACATTCCTGCGTTTACATGTGTCCTTTTCTCAAGATGATTGGGTTGAGGTGTTGCCTTGGGTCCGAGTTTGGCCACAATAATCAGTATCACTCATCTGGATCTTCTACTCCCTTCTTTATTAACTATGGCTTCCATCCCAAGGTTCCTGATTTCCAGCGGCTCCCTGCAACATCTGTGCAGCGGTAACTTTGACCCTCCAACAACTGCGTCATCATTGGAGAAAGGTCAGGAAATTCTTGGTCAGCGCCTCTCAAAGGTATAAAAAATTTGCAGACAGAAGAAGAAGAGCAGTACCAGATTTAAAAGTAGGTGATAAAGTATGGCTGTCCACACGGAATCTTCGCCTTCGTGTTCCTTCAATGAAGTTTGCACCGCGGTTCATCGGTCCTTTCCCAGTTCTGCAGATCATCAACCCGGTTGCCTACAAATTAAAATTACCGCATTATTTAAGGGTTCCCAACTCTTTTCATGTCTCTTTACTCAAACCATTGATTCTAAACAAATACCATGCAAGTCTCCCCAAATCTCCTAAAGTCTTTACTCACAGGGGCGTGGAATATGAAGTGGCTTGCATCCTAGACTCTCGTATAAGGTACAAGAGAGTCCAGTACCTGATCGATTGGAAAGGCTATGGCCCGGAGGAGAGATCATGGACCAACGCCACAGAGGTACACGCACCCAATCTTGTAAAAAATTTCCACAGGAAATATCCAGCTAAGCCTAAGGAGTGTCCTGGGGCCACTCGTAAAGGAGGGGGTGCTGTCACGACCACCATGGCTGCTACCCATGCCCCCCATACTATGGTTACCTCTGAGGCTCCATGATGCTCTGTGCCTGTTTGGGCCGTGCTGGACACACAGCCTGGAGTATGCTGCACATGCTTCCTGCAGGCTGGGAACTGTCGCCGCCCCTAGACGGCGGCCATTTGGTTTCTCAAATGGGACTGCACTGCCAATCAGCTCCAACCAATTGCAGTGCAGCCCTCCTGATAAATACTGACTGACTAGGTCTAGGAGTCAGTCAGTACAATGATGTCCTTTCCTAGACATCTGACTCCCTCCTGCTGAGCACTGTCAGCTGCCTGCCTGCCAGGTATCTCCAAGAGGAAGCCTTCTGCTTGCCTGCTGTACTTGACCATCCACCTGCAGGACCCTGCTGCCGCCTCTACGGTCCGGACAAGGTTAGCCCCCCAAAGGGGATCACCCTTTTCCTCACCTGACGGTCACTTCTCCTGCAACCCTCCTGGTCACAGCCATTCAGGCCTGCTATTATTCCTTCCGGATTCCAATCGTCCAATCATCCAACCGTCCAACCGTCCAATCGTCCAATCATCCAATCTTTCATTCAATTCTTCAATCATCAATCCAATCATCTTTCCAAGTATATTCTTCAGTTGGATTATTCAAGTTTACGTTTATTATCCAATCTACACTTCAAGCCATCTTCAGATATCAACCTTGTGCTCCACCCACTACAAACTTTACAATAACTTTTATATATCATTGACTTAGGTTATCGCATATCTTCAGTATTACCTTTGTGCCACTATTCATCTCCTGTATTACAGTATCTTTATTAAAACTGGTTTTCTTTTATCCAATTGCATCACTCCCTTCTGTCGTTTATGCAAAAACCTTACATTAAGGCACCTAGCCTCCGTTACACTCCAGCTGGTGCCACTGCTAGCGTGACACTGTGTAGTATGGTTTCATTGTAGATAAGCGCTGCTACAATTGTATACATCTTGTTTTGTCTCATTCCATAGGGATTGACTACCCCTATACCTTAGCAGCAGCTTCTTGAGAACCAACACATATCACAGGCAAAGAAAAAATACCCAAAGGGTAAATCAGGCGCAAAGATTAAATGTATATAATAAATGTGTATTTTATCTATAAGGTACACAGCTCAATGACTGCTGCTCCCAAAAAAAGACATAGTCTTTTTAGCTAAAAGAAAAAAGTATATATAAAACAAGAGAGCGCACTGTGTTGATCTTTTTATATTTTTACTTAATCAATGATAATTCATTTAAAACATTATATTATAAAAAACAGACAGACAATAAATTTAAAAAATATGCATTAAGCACTAAACATTCATTAAAACATCCGACCATGAACCCTAGAGGGTTAACCAGTTTCGGTAATTAAGCCTTAGTTGAAACAGTTCCTGAAAATTCAGTGTAACAGTTCCTCTTTAATGATATATGCTGGTGAACAGCTGTTTGATAGCAATAAAGCGGTGCTCCTTATGTAAGTAATGGATTATATTACCAGTTGGTTCCTGGGGGTAGGTGCGGCATTCATCTTGTCTCCATACGGACACCCGCTACTACCGGTGTTGCTCCGATGGTATGGGAGCCGGTACCGGGAGCAGGCGTCGTGGACGGGTCTCAGCTGGTCTGCTGACAACCAGCGTGGCTCTGATGTGATGAGAGCTAACGCTCGGAGCTGACACGGCTGGGGAGTGTAACAATAAACCCGGACGGCCAGATGGAATGGATGTCTGTGTGCACCTGAGCCGAGGACACTGGAACAATACACCTTTAGATGTTTTTTGGAGCAGTCCGGCAGTTGGAAGCACGGTGTAAGCAAATAAGGCAATCTGGATGGTAGTCACGGTCGGGATAAGATACGTCTTGACGCGTTTTTCCGTCCTCCTATTACTGACGGTTTCATCAGAAGATGGTCTGTAGGTGATCAACCCAGGTATAAAAAGGTAGCTTGTCCAATCATTGGAAGACAACAATCTAATGCACCTGTTGGTTGATTATAGGTTCAAAGGTCGGAAACCATGTCCCTTCTTATCAAGCTGTGAGTTGCCGTTGTAATATATGATTTAGTACTCAAACTAAAAAGTTCTTCATACGCAATATTCATAAATTATAAAAACACATATAAAACATATACGTTACTAAATAATTGTTTATAATAAGGCATCATCAAACGTTTTTGTTTGTATATATAGAATAATAAAGAGTATAAGTTTATCTAAATTTACACATAGTTGAAGTCTAAGGCCTTCATAGCAATTTACGTAGTGCACCCGACTATGAACGGCATAGCACAATGTAGGAGAGTTCGAATCCCACTCTGGGACTAAAAATAGAAATTAATTTTAATTCAATCAGTATTACTATTTTGTTATTTTGTTTTAAATCTTGAGGTCTTGAATACAGTAAATTCAAATTTAAGCATCAAAAAAATTAGTATTTTGATCCAAACTACAATAGTTTGAAGACCTTAGTTTCTGTAAGGATTGCTGAGACTAATTAATACCCAAACATACTCAACAGAGAATAACTATAAATCATGCAAAAATACATATGATAGGGGACATTAAAAAAAATAAAAAAATAATAACAATAATATTAATAATAATAATAATCACTAAAAATATTTTATTGATGAAAAATCCATGTATAATAGCATTTCTATTTGCACTTCTGTACAAGATCTATATAAACAAAGAGAATGTAATGTATAGATAATAGCATTAATTCACCAGAGAGTTGATACTAGCGGTATATAATACCCGTTACCAAAAGGGAATCGAAAAGAATATAATTCAAGATTAAATTATTTATATATATATATATATATAGGACTCTGATACTCAGAGGAAGAGAGGAGCAAGCATAGCCATGGGACAAAAGGATTCTAACATTTATCAATCTTTTTCAATTTATATTAATATTTAATTACAAAGATAGGTAAAGATACAGGTTGAGTATCCCGTATCCAAAATGCTCGGGACCAGGAGAATTTTGGATAACGGATTATTCCGTATTTCGGAATATTTTAATATTTCAATGATGTATTTTGAAGTATCTTGCATTTATGCTGTATAAACACATAATATACACACAAATATATTTTATTACCACATAAAATACACACAAACATATTTTAATTGTTCAAAAAGCAAGGTTTCAAAACGTGAAACAAAATGTGTGTACTATCTCAGCACTGAATTTGAATGCCAAGCAATCATTGTCTTGCACATATATAGTGCCAGTTACATATCATGTCCCCAGTGATGCTGTTACATATGTCCCCAGTGAGTTTTTAGCAAAAAAAAATTTTTTTTTCACTTTCTGTAATGTCCGTATTTCGGAATAATTCGGATAACGGATATTCGGATACGGGATACTCGACCTGTATATATATATTTTTTTTTATATTATTAATTATTACTTAATTAATCAGAAGCAAGAGAGAGCTAGCACAAGAAAGAACAAGGGCAATTAATAGAAATCACTTAATAATGCAACAATATAGGGCACTTCATGAAAACCTAGGACCTATATCTATATATTATTTAATTCTATATTATCATTGAGTCCCACTGGGAATAATGTCTCCAATGAGAATATCCAATACGCTTCACGGGCACATAACCGTTCATAACGGTCTCCTCCCCTTGAGGTCTCCTTTATGTGTTCAATACCCTGTATTTTCAGCACACGGTGGTCACCATTATGTTTATTTTTTACATGTTTTGATAAGGAGTGTTTTAAACAGCCCCTTATCACGTTTCTTCTGTGTTCCAGAAATCTGGTGTTCATTGTGCGTATGGTACGACCCACGTATTGTGATCCACAGATACATGTTATTAAATAAATCACATAATTCGTTTGGCAATCAATATAATTTTTGATATTAAAGGAGGAACCTGAATGAGTTGATTGAAAAAAGCTGTTAGGTTCTTTTATATGGTCACATGTCATGCATCTCTTTCTTTTGCATTTAAAGCATCCCTTAGTTTTAGCATGATTTGATTCATCTTTTTTATCCTTGTCTTCAAAGTGACTAGGGGATAAAATGTCTTTTAATGTTTTATTTTTCTTAAAGACTATTTTGGGTTCCTCATCCAAGTGAGGAGCCAACAAATTGTCACATTTAAGCACCCTATAATTGTTTTTTATTATTTCTCTCAATTGATCTGAATATGTATTGTATTTTGTAACAAAAATTGGTTTATCCAAAAAGGTAGGTTCAGAAGTAGTTTTAGATTTGAGAAGACTATGCCTTTCTATCTTCATAGTGTCCCTTTCGGCTTTCTCCAACAACCATCTAGGGTAGCCCTGTTCTAGAAAGGTTTCAGTAATCTCTTTTGTTTGTTGTTCAAATTTAACTAAATCGGAACAATTTCTCTTAATTCTACAATATTGATTTTTTGGGATATTTTTTATCCATGGTTTAAAATGACAACTGTGATAGTTTAGATATCCACCATTATCCACTTCTTTTCTGTAAGTTGATGTACTGATTTTATTGTCCTTTATAGAGATAGCTATATCCAAGAAGTTTATGTGATTTTTATCGATTGTCGAAGTAAACTTAAGACCAAAAGTGTTCAAATTAAGTGACTCCAAAAAAATCTGTGCCAAAGTGAGGTCCCCTCGCCAAATAATAAATAATAAATAATAATAAAACTACTTCTGAACCTACCTTTTCGGATAAACCTATTTTTGTGTGTGCTGAAAATACAGGGTATTGAACACATACAGGAGACCTCAAGGGGAGGAGACCGTTATGAATGGTTATGTGCCCGTGAAGCGTATTGGATATTCTCATTGGGGACATTATTCCCAGTGGGACTCAATGATAATATAGAATTAAATAATATATAGATATAGGTCCTAGGTTTTCATGAAGTGCCCTATATTGTTGCATTATTAAGTGATTTCTATTAATTGCCCTTGTTCTTTCTTGTGCTAGCTCTCTCTTGCTTCTGATTAATTAAGTAATAATTAATAATATAAAAAAAAAAAAATATCTTTACCTATCTTTGTAATTAAATATTAATATAAATGGAAAAAGATTGATAAATGTTAGAATCCTTTTGTCCCATGGCTATGCTTGCTCCTCTCTTCCTCTGAGTATCAGAGTCCTATATATATATATAAATAATTTAATCTTGAATTATATTCTTTTCGATTCCCTTTTGGTAACGGGTATTATATACCGCTAGTATCAACTCTCTGGTGAATTAATGCTATTATCTATACATTACATTCTCTTTGTTTATATAGATCTTGTACAGAAGTGCAAATAGAAATGCTATTATACATGGATTTTTCATCAATAAAATATTTTTAGTGATTATTATTATTAATATTATTGTTATTTTTTTTTTATTATTTTAATGTCCCCTATCATATGTATTTTTGCATGATTTATAGTTATTCTCTGTTGAGTATGTTTGGGTATTAATTAGTCTCAGCAATCCTTACAGAAACTAAGGTCTTCAAACTATTGTAGTTTGGATCAAAATACTAATTTTTTTGATGCTTAAATTTGAATTTACTGTATTCAAGACCTCTAGATTTAAAACAAAATAACAAAATAGTAATACTGATTGAATTAAAATTAATTTCTATTTTTAGTCCCAGAGTGGGATTCGAACTCTCGTACATTGTGCTGTGCCGTTCATAGTCAGGTGCGCTACGTATAGTGCTATGACGGCCTTAGACTTCAACTGTGTAAATTTAGATAAACTTATACTCTTTATTATTCTATATATACAAACAAAACTGTTTGATGATGCCTTATTATAAACAATTATTTAGTAACGTATATGTTTTATATGTGTTTTTATAATTTATGAATATTGCGTATGAAGAACTTTTTAGTTTGAGTACTAAATCATATATTACAACGGCAACTCACAGCTTGATAAGAAGGGACATGGTTTCCGACCTTTGAACCTATAATCAACCAACAGGTGCATTAGATTGTTGTCTTCCAATGATTGGACAAGCTACCTTTTTATACCTGGGTTGATCACCTACAGACCATCTTCTGATGAAACCGTCAGTAATAGGAGGACGGAGAAACGCGTCAAGACGTATCTTATCCCGACCGTGACTACCATCCAGATTGCCTTATTTGCTTACACCGTGCTTCCAACTGCCGGACTGCTCCAAAAAACATCTAAAGGTGTATTGTTCCAGTGTCCTCGGCTCAGGTGCGCACAGACGTCCATTCTATCTGGCCGTCCGGGTTTATTGTTACACTCCCCAGCCGTGTCAGCTCCCAGCGTTAGCTCTCATCACATCAGAGCCACGCTGGTTGTCAGCAGACCAGCTGAGACCCGTCCACGACGCCTGCTCCCGGTACCGGCTCCCATACCATCGGAGCAACACCGGTAGTAGCGGGTGTCCGTATGGAGACAAGATGAATGCCGCACCTACCCCCAGGAACCAACTGGTAATATAATCCATTACTTACATAAGGAGCACCGCTTTATTGCTATCAAACAGCTGTTCACCAGCATATATCATTAAAGAGGAACTGTTACACTGAATTTTCAGGAACTGTTTCAACTAAGGCTTAATTACCGAAACTGGTTAACCCTCTAGGGTTCATGGTCGGATGTTTTAATGAATGTTTAGTGCTTAATGCATATTTTTTAAATTTATTGTCTGTCTGTTTTTTTATAATATAATGTATTAAATGAATTATCATTGATTAAGTAAAAATATAAAAAGATCAACACAGTGCGCTCTCTTGTTTTATATATACATATCACAGGTGCCCATATCTTTTTCTTTAAAAGAATAAGATCTTTTTTCATTTATGCCTGATTGAGAGCCTGTTTACCTGGTTCTCCATGCCTTCCGGTAAACTTTACCCCTTTTCATCTGTTACACCATTGTTTTATTTTATGTTATATATCCTCTTTTATTCATTAAAAACGGTATTATACTATACAGTATGTAGAAGAAGGAGAGGTGGTACACTTCGTTGGGCACTCCCCCGTGTGGACACCCAGTGAAATAATGAATAAAAATAATAATACTTCCTTTATGTGGGTGATCTGTTGTGGCGTTCTTTGTTTTTCGATTTTTTTCAATTCCAAAATCCTCTAAGTTTTTTGATTCATATGATATGTGGGTAAAAGAGATGAAACACAACAATGGGTGTGTCTGTCTGATATCCTCACACAGAAACAGAGATATCAGGCTAGAGGTGCATACCTCACACAAATTAGAGTAAGATCAAGCACACAATGGTATCTTTCAATAAAGTGATGTGGGTGGCGTACCCATACTCACGGTATCATGCGTTGCTGCAATCATGTAAAGGTATCTTTCAAAGCTGCTTGCTTAAAAATGTATTTATTTGCACTGATGCAAGTTACAATATGCCGGCTATCTCACTCCAGGGAACCTATTATCCACATTGAGGGAACATATAGGAAGTGACATCCACTAAGCATTCCATTTCTGGAGAAGAGGAGAAGCCCACTACCCCTAAGGGGCGTGCGGTAGATATTTTCTGAATAGCGCTGGTGGTGGGGCTCATCCGAATGGCATCTCATATAGACATCTTACTATCTACTTGTTTACCGGCGTGAGGATGCCGTATTTTTCGGATTGAACCCTCTACTAGCTGCTCCTAACTTATTGTGCAGAACTGTCACCTTGACTACTTTGCTTGTATTGAAATATTATGAGCAACATGGACAATAATATGGTACTAACAGGTTCATATTAAGAAGAAAAAAAATCGTAAAAAGGAGGCGGTGGGAAGGCAGGAGGGTGGTCATCTATGTTAATTAGAGGAGGCAATGTGTTCCCTAAATGTAGGTTTTTTTTTAAACAGGCCTGGCCAACCTGTGACTCTAAAGCTATGTACACACGGTGCTATATCGCTGGCAATATGGTCGCTGAGCGACCATATTTCCAGTGATTTCTTTGTGCACGCTCCCGTGTTCTGCCTTCTAATGGTTGCTGGTCGCATGAGCTTGCTCCTGCGATCAGCTGTTTCCCTCTGCAGCTCCCTTGGCAGTCTCCTGTTCATCAGCGACAATCTCTGGTCACTGATGAAAACGGGACACTGAGCAATATATTTCACCGTGTGTACACAGCTCAACTGTTATGAAACTACACATTCCAGCATGCCTTGCTATAGTTTTAGCATTTCCTAATGGCAAAACTGTGGCAAGGCATGCTGGGACTTGTAGTTTCACAACCGCTTGAGAGTTACAGGGCCTGCTTTAAAAGTTAGCCAGCCCAACCAGGTAGAAGTAAAATCAGAAGAGGACGGTCTCATGAAAAAGGTTAGTTCTTCCATTTGTATATATTGGTCAATCCTTTAGAACCACCGAGAGAAAATGCATCCAATTCAACATCAAACTAAAGTATTCCACTGTATATCAGGACACTTCACTTTATTGTAACTCACATTCAGGGACAAACTGACCCAAAGTGGTACAGGTGAAATCAATGTGAAGCAGAGATGGGCAGGGTTTCTGCTCCCCACTGCCGAGTGACTGGGACACACGTGTGTGTGAGATGCTCGTGCGTCCCAGTTAGATGGAACATCTCTCCGCCAGCGCGGGCATTCTGGTGAGCCTTGGAGCTGCATGAGCGGCGCTCCATCTGTAGGTGCAGGAATTAATCTGAACATGGCTTAATTTTTTAAAGCAGCAATCATTTCCAAGTCAAAACCAGGTTGCTTTTGCCTTGTAGATGATTGCTGCTTGAAAAATACGACTATTCTCAGACCCTGTTAAATTTAACCCCAATTAGAGGTGTAACTCAAGGAGGCAATAGAGTTGGCTACATGTGCCAGGCTCCTACCCTGAAGGGGCATCACTCCTCAGATATGCCAGACAGTGTGATACTGGAATCCTTCAGCAGAGAGAGATGACCTACAGTACATAAGCGCTGTAGGTTGTCTCACTCGTCTAGGTAACTCTGCTCTCTCCCACAGCAAGTTCTGTAACTGCAGTCTCCTGGTCCTGGCCGTCAGCTGCTGCTGTGCAGAGTGGATGCAGGTCTCTGACAGTGGCTTCTGGGTCCTAAGACTGCTGCTACTGCCTGTCCCTTCTCAGACACTGCTCTCTGTCAGTACCCATCTCAGACCCCTAGGTACAGGCTGTGTGTTACTGTGTGCGGGGTGGGTGGTAAAATTACTGCAGTGCTTATTCCCATTTTTCTATACGCCAACTGATTATACCAACATTGTCCCCATTTAATTGTAATGGAATCGGAACACCTTGGTTATATAAGCGGTGCGGCCAACATTTCCCTAGCTGGACGATGAGCGCAAACGGCATGAGCGATATTGGCAGCATGTCCGGAAGATGCCAATATCTTTAACAATGAGAAGGGAGCGGGGCATTTTTAAAGATATTAGTCATACACACTAGAAGATATTGTCATCAATATCATTCAGAAGCTCCTTTCTAGTGTGTATGGGCCTTGATGCAGCTGACTGTTTTGTCCATTTTCCAGCGTTTGGGTGCAAACGGTCGATTGTACTTTGTTCCCAGAAATTTCCAGATTTTCTTTCCAACCAGCCAGATTGGAAAGATAATCTTCTAGTGTGTATGGGCCTTTAGTCCCTCCCAATGCTGTGAATGTGCATTGTAATTGGTCCCACACATAGACCAATTAGTGGAATGTATGAATAGTGCTTCCATAGATGTTAGATTAAGCGAGGGCTGCCTAAGCCAGAGCGTACTGGAAAGAGTTAATGACTGCTAGTTGTTTAAAGTTAGTTTCAGTTTTGTAGTTAGCCTTTGGGTGAACTTAAGGGCGTAAGCTTAGGAGAGGGGTATATAGGCAGGTCCTTACAGGAAGTACTTCCTCTTGCAGAAGTTCTTACAACCCCACCCACCCTCGCTTGCCTTTGGCTTTTCAATTTATAGTCAATTATTTGGTACATTTACCATTATTACAACTTAGGCGGTAGGGCGTCACGGTCCAGCGGTCATTTGTGGCATGAGAGGGCGCTGGGAAGCATTGCCCCTTGGAAAGAGGGTGGGGTGTCCTGCCTTTGCGGGGGGCGATGTGGGCACTTCTTCAGTGTAGTGTCCACACCGGCTAGAGACTTCCCAGCGTTAGGTTGTGCCTTAGTCAGATGGGACGTCTCAGTCGTCACCATCTTAATATCAGTCAGTTGGGGCATTTAAGTCGCGGCCATTTTTGATGTGACTAGAGCTGGGCATCCGTGGCGCCTTATTGCCAGCCCTTTACGAAGAAGGGGTCATACCACGTAATAAATATGCATATGACCTTTAAATCTAATTGCTTTGGTGTCCGTGTGTTTATTGTGTCAGCGTCAGTTATTCTTAGTTAAGCTAGCTTAAAGTGTGTGTTAAGGTTCAAACCAAATAAATGGATAGACGCTGCCTTATGCTAAAGTTGCCTCATTGCCGAACCGCTTTTGCTCGTGGCAAGAAATCAGACATTATAACAAACTGAGTAATGAAAAGAGGAGACTAATGAAGGTAGAAGGCTTTTAATGTGATTTGATTACAACAAACAATATCATTTAAAATGGTAATTGCTGCTTTTATGTCAACCTGGCTCAGTTGCTCAATAGGTAAACAAATAAGTCAACAATAGGATTTAAGCAGCAAATAAGGTTGGTAGACTTTGTTAGTGGAAATTGCAGACTTATTTAAACCTTTTGGGGTTTTTTTTGTCACAGAAATGCTGTCAATTCTTATACATCAAAGGGTTTAATCAAGTTTATGGTTACAAAATGGAGCAACACAAGATAGAGGCCTGCTTTATTTTTTAATTCGAGCCACTGTACTTAAGTAGCGTTGATAGGACCAAAACATCAAAGTTCTAAACCAGTGGTTCTCACACTTGACGAGATGTATCAAATGGAAAATGCGGTAAAACCCCGGTTTTACCGCATTTTCCAATGTATCAAAAATGATACCGCAGTGTAGGGTATCGCCACCTTTGGGTGGCGATACCCTTTAGAAGCTTATGGGCTTCTTTTCGCCGCCCGCCGGCGCTGAACCGCCGCCTCGCCGTCCCCCCTCTCACTTACCTTCCTGAAGGGTCCTCCTGGACCCTGGAAGGTAAACCCCTCCTCCCCCTAGTGACGCAGCCGGACGTCCTTCCGGCTGCAGGGGGGGAGGAGGAGGCGCCGGGGACAGCTTGCTTAGCTGTCCGCGGCGTGAGGGATGCAGGAGCCGGCTGGGAGGTGACGGAGACCCCCCACATTCCAGGTATCGCAGGGGGCCTCCGTCACCGCATCGCGATGCCAGCCGCATATGTTAGTACATATGCGGGGGCATCGCGGCTGGGGGGCCGCGAAGGGCGGCAATGTATTTTAATACATCCCGCCCTTGGTCCTTGGGACACCACACAGTTCACGTTTTTCAGGTCACACGTCAGGTGCACTCATTACTGACTGACACATTTTGAAAGATCCACAGGTGGAGCTAATTATTTCACTTGGTTCTGTGACGAGACCTACAAAACATGCGCTGTGTGGGGTCCTGAGGACCGACTTTGAGAACCTGTGTTCTAACCAAAGAAACAAGATTGTACTTCTAAGGTAAAGAATTGTATTAGTGCATGGAAATTTTACTCCTGTTGTGCTACAGGTTGGTTTTACTTGCAGCAAAATTGTTAGTTTGTAGCCGTTAGTACATCAGCATGCAATGCTTTAGTGTGCAACCACAATATTGCAGAATATTATTACTGTACTCATATTTGTGGAATCAGATCTTATTCCTGTGAATTTGAGAAAACCAAAGATTTTTGGGAATTAATTTTTTTTGTTTGTGTGAAAGGTCGGCATTGAGGGAAGCACAACAACTTCTAACGCGCCCCGAATTAACAGTAGTTGCATGCATGCATATAAAATTGGCCCTTGCTTGAAACAACTGATAGACAATTTTACAAAGAAGGCTTTAATGAGTGATTAATGTGTTGATCAGCTTGCTTGAAACACGGATTGCCCCACTTAATCGGACCAGCGGGGGGAGTATTTACTATCATTTATAAATTCCTGCAGCTGGAACACAAGAAAATAGAGAATGCAAAACGAATCATTAAAATCTTCTAAATCTGTGCTGTCTTGAATATCTGGATTTAAAAGCTTCCAAAATATTTAATACAAAATCAGTTCGTTCTATGTGTACACTTAAAATTAACACAACTAGATTTTTTATTTTTTTTATTATCTACATATAGATACAGATATATACTATGTCAGTTTCCTATTGGCAGCAAAAAGTTTGTGTAGCGTTTAATAGCCCTTACAAAGTTAAACAGTCCACCCATTATTATAGGCAGGCTCAATATAACGTGTTTATATAACGTATTTTTTATTTTATTATTATAAAAGAGATAAGAAGAAAAAAAAGCTTCCACGTTTATACAATAACAAAGTGTCATGTAAATGTAGAAATGTGAATGGTTTCATATGGTGTACAGTGGATGCTGTATAAAGTAATCTCTTTAGGACAAGTTGCTCACATGCTGGTCAGGCACACACAGTAAATCATACACAATGTTACTGCAGAAGTCTACGCCAAAATGTATATTACAAATATCTGCGGACGCAGACAGCTCTCTCTATTGGACATTCTAAAAACCAATGACTTCCCTGTTACGTGATTTGATGTTAAGTAGTTGAAGGGGTCAATTCAGTTAGGAGTGAGTTTGCAAAGGCTTGAATATATCACTTGAATGTGCGGAATCTTATAAGAAATGCCGGTTGATGGGCCTCTTAGCAAGCTAGCGCAACTTTCCTACAAAATTGCCCAGGAGAAGTCCATGAAAACCTGGGCAAAGCGCTGGAGGTTCCAAATTTTGCACTTTTGGTAGAAAAAATTATAGCAAGCGTTTTTCATCAAACTAAAGCCCAGTATTTTGGGCACAGAAAATGTATAGTGATTTCTTAATACCACTTTCTAACAATTTGAAAACAGAGCTTTTAACCTATAATCTGCAAGTTCTAAAAAACACACTACCATCAATACATCTCCATGTACCTGTCTCGAATCATTTACACCTCCACATACCTGTCACACATCATTTACACCTCCACATGCCTGTCCTGCATCATTTACACCTCCATGTACCCGTCCCGCATCTTTTACACCTCCATGTACCCATCCTGCATCATTACACCTCCACGTACTCGTCTCCCGCATCATTTACACCTCCACGTACCCATCCTGCATCATTACACCTCCACATACTCGTCTCCCGCATCATTTACACCTCCATGTACCTGTCCTGCATCATTTACACCTCCATGTACCCGTCCCGCATCTTTTACACCTCCACGTACCCATCCTGCATCATTACACCTCCACGTACTCGTCTCCCGCATCATTTACACCTCCACGTACCCGTCCGGCATCATTTACACCTCCATGCATTCGTGCCGCATCATTTACACCTCCACATACCTGTCACACATCATTTACACCTCCACATGCCTGTCCTGCATCATTTACACCTCCATGTACCCGTCCCGCATCTTTTACACCTCCATGTACCCATCCTGCATCATTACACCTCCACATACTCGTCTCCCGCATCATTTACACCTCCATGTACCTGTCCTGCATCATTTACACCTCCATGTACCCGTCCCGCATCTTTTACACCTCCACGTACCCATCCTGCATCATTACACCTCCACGTACTCGTCTCCCGCATCATTTACACCTCCACGTACCCGTCCTGCATCATTTACACCTCCATGCATTCGTGCCGCATCATTTACACCTCCACGTACCCGTCCCACATCATTTACACCTTCACGTACCCGTCCCACATAATTTATAACTCCACAAGCCTATCCTACATATTTACACCTCCATGTACCCGTCACCACTTCATTTACACCACCATCTACCTGTCCCAAATCATTTACACCACCGCCTACCTGTTCCACATAGTTTACACCACCACCTACCTGCCCACATAATTTACACCACCACCTACCTATCCCACATCATTTAACCCATTACGGAGATTTTTGAAAAGGGTTGTGAACAAAAAAAAAACAAAACACACATTTTCCCTGAAAAAGCAATGCAAGTTTGGAATTGCACTGGAAATGTAATTTGTGGTACGAGTTTACTGTGAAAAAAGCTTGCAGAACCCAACTTGCACCTAACTGCATTGACCCCTTAGAGTTAATGGTGCACAAGGTGTCATCTAACCTTTGAAATTTAAAAGTAATAATGCATTTAAATGTGAATTGCAAAAATGGAATGAAATAATAATTAGAACGCGGGCTGTCTAACTGTCGGACTTAAAGCAAATCAGCATGATCTTCTGGAAGCACAGTGAGATTCAGCAACTGTTGTGGTGCAATAGCTGGCAATATCTGTAATCACTTCATAATACAGATGTCCAAGGCTATATTACATATACCCAGTCCCTGCAATCTCCTCCAATTGTGGAATCTCTGAATGCAAGCGTAGTTATCTACATCTGCTGCTGGGTGAAAGGGGTGTACACATTCAGCTATTTTGGGTATTATTTACTAAGTGCAAATGTGCGTTTACATATAACTGTTAATCAAGCAATTAGCTGTGAATATGTTTTTGTAAACCATGATACAATAATGTTTGCTCTTGGTACCTGCACCTTGTTAGTAAATACCTATTTGCTAATTTACAGATCCAGCCAATCAGCATGTCTCTGGCACATGTAAAACACGTCAAATCGTTCTTTGTCCTCTAACTTGCAGTGGTTGTAAATCATCTTGTTATAGATATTTACAGTATAAAATGTATGTGCTACATATGGTGGGTGGCTCTCCATTCTCCATCCCAGTGTTGCACATTGAAATCCTATTCACTTGATATAGAAAATACAGATAATAATGAACATCATGAATGAATGTAAAAGTATACTTTATAGTACTTGAAATCTATACCCCCATAACCACTTTTTAGTACCTAGTGTCAGATACATCTTAGCCTATAGGTAGGAAAACTTCCATTTTTAATTACACAATTCACACAATGAGGATTGCAATAAAGCGTCTGTTTGTGAAGACGTGGGATTGTTCGCAGAAAGGTTATTAAAGTTCTGAGTGGTGCTGTAGCGGAGCAGGATAGCTGGAATCAAGACACCAGGGTCATAGCAGCTGTGTAAAGGATATCCACTGCAGCATCAGACATGCCACCAAAACGGTTGTGAGAGACCTGCGTTTTGACCGCCATAATCATAAACGGTCCCCGACTGTCTCTTTGCAAATAAATCTTCTCAGTAACCACCAGCACATGACTATTGCAGTACATGCGCAGTGAGACTATTACGCATGCGCAGAATCCCAATAATCACACATCTGAGAAAATCAGGTTTACGTTCATCTCTGAATCAAGCTCTGAGGGTCTATCACATGGGTACATAAAGACCATGGGTGAAATTTAATAAGAGGAGAGATTCGGAAAGTGAGAAATTTGGTAAGAAATCTCCAGATTTTTTAACGCGGCAATCATTTACACTGCAAAACCAGTTTGATTTTAAAGTGTGAATGATTGCCGCTTTAAAACAACTGAAGCTTTCTAACCAAATCTCTCACTTTCTGAATCTCACATCCGATAAAATTTCACCCCATTAATCTATTTGCTTCCAGTTTCCCAGATTTTGCCGTAATTCCGTATACTTGTATAATTAGTTGTGATTAGTTAGTTATGTTGTCATGTTTTTTGTATTAAGGTTTTAAGTCCAAGGGTTTCTTTTGAAAAGTATTTGAAATTATTTTTTATTTTGGGGTTTATTTTTCCTTTACTGATGCTGAAAGAATTTAATTTTCTGATATTCTCTTACTTAGTGAGCCAGCCAGCCCAACAGTAGCTACAGCTATAGACTCTTGTTCTATTGGCTAATTTTGGTATGCACCAACAGTTTTTCTTTTTAAAGCAGTGATCCCTAAAAATATAGAATTATCAAACGGAAAAACAAAGCTGCTCTTTTCCATTTTTACAGAATGAATATTTTAGAATATCCTGTGATACAAGGGTTGACAACTTTAAGGCGGCCCTATGCGGGAGAGGGCAGCCAAGTAGGGGGTGGGTGGCGGTGCTACCAAAGTTAGCAATAGAGTGGCCATTGAGTTTGCATCATAGTCACCACGCCCCTCGCTGTGTATTGCCAGTATTTCAGGCATTATACAGATGGGGGGTTCAAAGTATAGGAATCAATATTTGAATTGTGCGCTAAATGTGCTTCATTCAGAGATGGACGCACACCTGATTTTTCAATATTTCTAGATGGTTTTGAATCTGCATGTGCACAAAATTAGCACTGAGCATGTGCAGATTCATGGCTGTGATGTGCCACAAATACCGGAGCTTGATCGACATGCTGCTGGTATTTGGGGGTGACAACAGGGCGACGAAAGCATTACAGAAAATGTATGCTTATCAGCCCCTTTTTCAAGGTGTGCTCAGATGTTCACGCAGATGATTTGGCACAGCAATGGACCAGAGAAGGTGGGAGGGGACATATTAGCATATCATTACTGGGATGCAGCAGCTATTGTGATCTTCTGCCATGAATCAGGGTCAGTAGTGTTCGCTAGAGAGAGAATCCCCCCCCCCCTTTTTTTATCGGTGCAGGATTACAATATAAATAGATTGTACTGTGATGCAATAAATGAAGCTACTTTGTTATACAAGTTCATTGACATGTTAGCATTTCTAGATAAAACAATAGTATGACGTCCTCTACCTGCCGCTGATGCAGTGTGACACTATGATGTTATAATGGCAACTGTCAATTGTTTTAAAGAAAATCTAAGCCATTCTGTAATTGAAAAAAAGAACGCGTGCAATACAATGGAAATCTATTTTTCTGATATTGGGGTCCTTGCACTTTTGCATAATGAGGACTTCTGTGTAAACCTTCTGCAAATTTTGCTTATAGATGTGAACTTCCGCAACTTTCTCTCGGAGAATTTAGATTTAAATGTTTTGTAAAGAATTCCCTCAGTTATTTCTGCTCCAAACTGTATAATCAAACCTTCTTTTAACAATTAGAGAAGAAGCAGAGGCCTAAGCATACAGTAACTGTAACTATACACTTGCAAGATATACCCCTAATATTCCCAATCCTCCTTTTATCAAGCGCAAAAACAGAAATTCCAGGGAATTGTGGAATTAGTATTCACGTAATAGGCCCCATACATCTGCAACGTATTGTCACAGTTCCCCAATGCCTGGGTCAAGAGAGAAGCGAAATCCTATATGATTGGGATCATCAAATTAGGGAATATTCCTGATTCCCAGACTGATCGCAGATCATTGATGATCAGCAAAAGCAATGAGGAAATGCCATTGCAGATGTACAAGGCCCTTTAAGTGTCAACTAACTTTAGACCCCAAGACGACTCAAGTCTGTATACAGTATTGGATGCAATTCTTACATACCATCGGATTCCGAGCCATATCATTTAATATTACCAGAAGCACTTGAATTGGAATGACATGTGGTAGCAATATACATATTTATGGATTCTTTGTTAATTATTTAAAAGACACACATAAAATGCATATGGCATGTTCGCTTTGGAAATATTTTAAGTTCAAATATAGAATGACATCTGGATGATAGGTAACCCTAATCAGGTAGACAGTCAATAGGACAACCCTATATGATCGACATGCTTTAGGTCAAAATGGTGAAAAGGTCAACAAGTAAAAGGTCAACAGTGCTTAAGATTGACCGCTACAAAAGGGCGATAGGTTTAAATGATCGACATATAATGGGTGCCACACATATGGTCGGTACAAGTTTTTCCGTTTCATTTTATTTTTTTTAATTTTTCATCCTTTGCTACCCACGTGGGCTGTGATTGGCAATAGTAACCTGTGCCGAATGCAGTGGTAGCGGAAAGACTCATCTTGGCTGAAGCATGGCCATTGAAGCCAGCCATGCAAGGAGATGTGGTACACTAATTAGGGTCACACGGGATTTAACAAACAAGATACACCAAAAAAGTTGTGTCGACATGGAACTTTTTAATGTGTTGACCTTATGTCTCAGTTGACCTACAGTACCACATTTCAACCATATAGAAGTCAACCTATTGACTGTTGACCTGATCTGGACTGACTCAATGAACCATACCCGCATAGAACATATAGCGCCAATGCAGATATGAAGTACAGAGTAATTTAAGTTGTTTCTGGTCTAATTAGGAGGAAGAGTCTGCTAGTCCCAGCTTGGGTTCAGGTAAGTTTCTTTAGTCAGTTTCTTTGAGACACTAGTCACCCAACCAATACTCAGAGATATAGGGGTATTCAATCCCGGACAAATTTCCTTGCCAGGTGAAAAATCTGGGGGGCGGATCAGGATGGGCGAAAACGGCCGTGAATTTGACAAAATTTGTGGCAATTTCCCTGATCCACGCAGATTGAATTGGGCGTGTCAAAAAATAAAAACCGGGTGAAAATTGACGTAGCCCTGGATTGAATATGCCCCTTAAGCTTAAAATGTCAATTATGTAACCCTAGCATGGGAAATGCACCAAATTTATCATTGCTACTCACATACTTCACACTGCCAGCATTCTGGTGTTCCATATAACATGAGGGTTTCATTGTTTTCATTATAAAAGGAACTTTCAAATCTGACATATCCTTTTTATATGAGGGGTCTGGCCACACCTCCCCACATTGGCCATGCCCCCTCCCTTTACCACGGCCCTGCAGAGCTATCGAGGCACCTGATTTAAATATATGTATAATGACTTCTGAATGATAGTTTTATACTGTGCATTGCTATAATTATTCTAGTGTGTAGGGCAACTTTCTGTATCACCTAGAGGGGCCGATCCAAAAAGTGCTAATATTTAAAATGTTACATTGCACCCATGGCAATACTGACCGTGATACGTCATTCCAGAATGGCATGTCCATTGCTTTGAGTTGAAGTCTCCCCATAAAAAATATCCAAACAAGTTCTTTATGTTGATCTGTTTTTCACTTTTACTGAGAACTTCAAACAGGCCGCTTACTGGACCAACAAATGTAACTATTCTAATGAAAATTGAACTCAGATTTTTTTTTTGGTCGACATTTTTATTACTCTTGTAAGGAATGCTATCAATATGTTAATCTTAAATGATCTGTATGCTTTGCAGTGTTTTTCTTAGTCTTTCTGTGAGAGTTTTGTTTGAAAATAAGTTGCATTCACTTTTGATTTGGAATCTGCTCAAGAGTTTTACTTTTTAAGGCAAACCATATTTATATATGTGATTTTACATGCACTTTGATACTGGATAACGGAAGAAATTCCAAAAAGATTAAAAATGAAGGCCTGGTAAATTTATGGTGCAAATCCCTGACCACATCTGCATAACAAAAGCAGTTTATCAAATAACAATGATCTATAGCCTTTTCTCCTAAACTTAAGGTGCCCATACACTAGGGCGATTTACTTGCAATTTGGTTACTTTTTATGTGTTTGTGATGATAAATTGCATGAAAAGCATCCAAGTCGCATGTTGTTGACATCAGGTCCGATGCGATGCACGGTCACGTGTGCATCAGGGCCTGAAGATTGCACCTGCTGCACGATAGATTTATTGCTTCTCAGCATGCTTGGCTGGGATTGCATATGATAAATCATAAAATGACTGCATATGGTGGATCGCGGGCGAAATCTCCCCTCAGAGAAGTCACCCTAGTGTATGGGGGCCACTAGAAGGCCTCTTCCTAATCTAGGCTGATAAGATTACTGTAAATTGCCATACCAATCAGAAGCTGTTCCCACCCCAGAGATGACAGAAATGCAAAGGAGAATCCTTAAACTGGATTTTAATGGAATCTTTACATTGCACTTCATCCCAAAACCAACCAAACTGTCTGCACTATTAGCGCCTTTGCCTCCAATTACACTTTAATTCACATGCATGCAGATGCATTTCTCCAGGGAACCTACCATTCTAAATACCGTGTACCCAAAATCTAGTGGTTCTGGGATATTGAATCAACAATGTTTAGGTTGACAATATTATGATTGACCACTAGTGTTCGACGGCGTCTAGTTAGACGTCTTAACTTGGTTGAGCGTGTGTAGTTAGACACTAATTGAAGATCGATGATGGTGAATGGTCAACGGGATCATGTTCGACAGTAGGAAGGTCAACATGAGTTTTTCCATGTTCCTTGGGTGCCGAATGTCATAGGGGTCTGTATATGTATATGTGCACAGTGTCCTGTTCGCTGCGCTCGCCATGAACCAAGTGGACCTGCACCAAAAAAACATGAAAAATGTGTGTCGACCTTGTTACTGCTGAATATGTCACCATCGATCATTTACCGGCGTCAATCTCCCGTCACTGTCCAACTAGATGCGGTCGACCAAGTTTAGGCATCTAACTAGACACCTTCAACGACTAATGGTCGATCAAGGTATTGTCGACCTGAACATTATCAATCCACCATCCGGATACCGACCTATCATCCTTAAGTCTTCCCTGACTCTTAAACATAAGCCTGAAGGAGTTGCTCTGCTTATTATGATACTATATTAATAGAGATAAATATTATTTAATTGCTGTTGAACTCCTTGGTCTTCAAAAATAGATTTTCTTAAGATGTATGTAATATATTAGCGAATATTACCACCTCCTCTCCAATCTAGGGAACTAGAAGCAATCTACTCTTAAACCACTTGCTGTATAATCCAGCCGCATAATTCACCTCCGTTTTCTCTGTGGTTCCTGGCTCTTTAATACTTTGACGCATTATTGTGTGCAAGCAGGTTGCTTCACCTCTCCACTTAAACAGTACATTGTATTCCCATTATAATATCTACACATTGATTATACTCTATATATACTTGTCAGTGACCTATGGGTTTACAAAATAAATCTTATTATATGGTCTAACCAGGAAATAGAGGAAGTGGTTATTAAATGTGCTTCTTTTCCAGTTCTCTCTGCAAGATGGCGGTATATTAACTTATACTGTACTTCATGTTCCGCAGATAACCAAGAATAAGAATATAGCAGAATCCAGCAATATTGTGTCCTCATTCTTAGTAAGAACAACTCCCGTCCCCCTGTCTGATACGCACATGAACGCAGGCATGTAATAAAAGAATGGCGCATACAATAAGCCCAAGCTCCAATTGAAAACCACCAAACAATTTACAAAGATTCAATTATTTTAGAAGTTGTCAGCAATCTGTACACAGTTAAGCCTAGTAATAATGAAAACCTCATTAAAGCTATGAGAATTACCTACAGCTAATTTTTGGACAAAGTGAGCATTTCCACATGTGAGCAATTGGAGACTTAGCTCAAGGCTGGATTAAGCCTTGGGGGTACCTGGGGCATTTAAGACAGGGGGGCTCAGTGGAAGGAGGTGTAAGTGGTGGTGGTGGTTTGTTTTATTTGATTATGTATATCTCCCAACATGACCCATTCCTGTTCCAGCTGGTGATGCTTGAACTCTGACTACCTGGTACTGCTGCTGCATAAGAGGGAAAGCCAGTGATGTCAGCGCACACCAGCTGGGGGCCCCCTGGCAAAGAGGGACCTGGGGTACAGTATGCTGGGGAACAGTATCTGGTTATGACTTATCTGTGGATATCGGTGGAAATGTTGTTTTTAGTATCACAGTCATTTAGAAATTAGTGGTTCTTTTCTTTTTGCCAACTTAACTTAAGTTCTAAAAAGTCATCCTATTGGTTAACCAAATGACTTGAGAACCAGATAGCCAATAAGACCACGTTTTCCATTCTGGACCCATTTCAAACCACTTATTTCTACAGTATCCGGTCAACAGTCAATAGGTCCACCTCTATTGGTCAACAGGCAATAGGTCGACGAATGCAAATATTGGCATGTCAACGGTCGACACCGGAAAAGGTTGACATGATTTTTATTTTAAACCAAATTGATCCAAGTGGGCATAGAGGGAGAATACAATAAAGTGCCAAGCACAACGAGGCACTGTGTCCAAAGCATGGCGAGCACAATGAACCATGCAAGGGGAAGCAGTTCACTAATACGATGTTCATGTCGACATAGACCTCAATAACCATGAAAACCTTATTTCGACCTTTCCTTGTGTGGCCATTCCCATCCTTTTTTATGTGTCGACCAAAGTAGTCGATCTATTGACTGTCACTGTCAATCTAGTATTAATTCACACCCTATTCCTACAATCAATGACTTCCCCATGCAAAATAAATTCCTTAATAAACATCTCAGGGAACAAATCAGATATCTGAAACATATTTGAAATGTGAAGCATTAAACATATTAGTTCCTATAACCACTGAAAAAAAGAATTATATATATATATTGTCCAAGTTAAATATCTACCACTAGCATTGATCTCTGGAGTAAAATGTAAATCTCCTGGCAATAAACTATTAATGCATTGAAAACAGGAATATCTTAATACATGTGCTATATGCTTTATGTATTTTACTTCTTATCTATTTGTCTGCAATATATCAAACTTTGGTCTCAGAAATAGGATTGCGACGCCAACAACCTTCGTATTTGTCCTAAGCCATTGGGTGTAGGATCTGGGTTGATCCTAAGCAGCTCAACTCACCCAAACACTACAATGTTATCCTCAACAGATATATTCACGTCTCTACGTATAAGACAAACCGCTTCATTCAGGCCAAATATATTTGGAGAATATGAAGTGGCCTCTGCTTAGCCCATCTCTGTGTTGGAATGCCCCCTCATAGTGCATACATACCACTATTCCATAAGCTGAAATTTTCTCTGCACCTTAAATATGCGTTTTAAGAGTCTGCATTGTAGATCTGGTTCTGAATATTTGGTATGCCCAACTGTCGTGTTTCACCAAGTGTTAATGAATCTGACAACCCCACTGTCCAAGCCCAAATATCTAACGTGTACATTATTGAGTGAATAAAGTCATATAAAACCAAATATGCGGGCACAGGAAGACTGAATAGAGGAAGATCTCTCCCCTCTAAATTGGGGGGTCATCCTCTCTAATACAGCAAATTTCTACATAGCCTTCATGAACCCTAAAATATTCAAATCCTCCCTGCAGTTTTTCAGAGGAAGTGATGCGCATATGGCAAATATGTCCCCTAATAGCTTCTGTTTGGCACAATGTCTTCTGGCAGACGTGCTTTTTGCACCAATCTCCTGACCCTTAGGATAGACTGTTGAGGTTTTATTTTTGCCTCTCTTTCTTCCCCTAAAGGTACCTTCTTTCTTTTTTAATTACAAAATGTTGAAGTATGAAATTTCATATTGAATGCAATCTAAATAGGAAAAAGAAAACCATGTATGGATTGTCATGCTTATAATATTGTTATTTCATATTGCTTCACTGGCCTAAACAGTAACAATCTGCAGGTTAAAAATAATAGAAATAAACAAGTCTGCCTAATATATATATATATATATATATATATATATATATATATATCTTGTAGTGTGGATCCGGCACTCAATCTTTATAGTTCAATGTGCCCGTTGCCCTCGACGGCATATTTGTAAATCGCCAATAATGAAGCGCCACTCCAGGACTTATTTAAATAAAGAACTTAAGCTCTATTCATGCAATTCTACGTTTCGGTTTGTGTACAAACTGTCATCAGGAATGTCGTCACTCCTGATGACAGTTTGTACGCAAACCAAAACGTAAAATTGCACGAATAAAGATTAATATCTTCATTTAAATAAGTCCTGGAGTGCCTCATCATTCTTGATGATGTGTATGTATATATATATGTATATATATATATATATATATATATATATATATAAATTTGGTGACTCGGGAGTGAGTGCAGGCACCTGTATCAGAACCTTTAATCTGCAGGCTTTATTTATGAAGCTTCCTGGGAGGTCGGAAGGTAAAATTTAAAACGGCACTATAAGTCAGCATAAAGCCAGTCTTCACTCTGACTGCGAGTGCCATTTTAAGTGTTCACTTTCAACCCGCCACCTTACACAAGACGCCGCTTTGTAAATATGTCTAAGAGTTGTCATTGCTTCGGGGTGAAGCAGGTCTTGGGGGATTGATTTGCCTTTTTAATGTGGTGACCCAGTCTCTTCTTCTGCTAAAACCTGCTTGCATGGTATGGATCTTTGATGGGTTTTTTCTCCATTCTGGATTTTCCTTATTTAAATGAATATTCCAAACATAATTGCAGCCAAATATTTGGGAAATGTGTATGCAATCTACTTATTAAAAGGAACTACATTTTTTACTAACTAGGGTTACTGTTTAGAAGTGGGTGGTGAAAATCAACGTCTCCAGATTTCCTCTGGTAATGTGAATCATACGGTGATCTAAGCTTCTAATTTGACGTGTAAATGGAGGCATTTACAGACCCTCGTTTTAAACATCACTTAAATGTACATCTAAACCAGCATTAAAAAATTAATTACAATTATATCACATTAGCAGAAAGCACTAAATAGTGCAATTTACAGCGGCACAGTGCTGAAAAAGAGAACTGCCCACTGGATGATAAATATTCTATATTCCTGTGATAATCCAGGGAGCATTTTCATCACATCTAGAGCAGCAAATAGAAATATGTAAATTAGCACGATGGACAGTTTCAAACACATATCTGTTCGTGTTTTTATGATACGCAAAGGATCCGTCCCCTTCACTGATCAATGTGGTTTTGACACTGCTATAAAATCCACCAAAAATATGACAGTCGGGCATTTCATTGTTTATTGAAGATGTATTCACCATCTCAATAATTGTATATATATTTTTTAGCAGCATCAGGTGATTCCTTTATGTAGGACTGCCACTCGAATAAATGTCAACAGGAATTGTTATATCAGTACAATTAGTTCCACACCAAAAATCAGGTAAGTATATTATGGGAAGATGTACTTAGCCTTGGGGCCCAGATGTATCAAGCTTCAAAAAGTGATAAAGTGGACAGTGATAAACAACTGGCCAATCAGCTCCTTCCTGTCATGTTACAGGCTGAGTTTGAAAAATGACAGATAGGAGCTGATTGGCTGGTTGTTTATCACTCTCCATGTTACATCTGGCCATTGGAGAGAGATAAAGTAGAGAGTGATAAAGTATCAACCAATCAGCTCCTCTCCTTTTTCAAACATAGGGCAGATGTATTAAGCCTTGTGAAGTGATAAAGTGAAAGGTGATAACGCACCAGCTAATCAGCTCCTTACTGTCACCTTACAGGCTGGGTTTGAAAATGACATTTCGGTGCTGGTAATACACCAGCGTTCTCACCTTCAACTTTATCACTTCACCAGGCTTAATACATCTGACCCATAGCCTGTAGCATTGTAGTTAGGAGCTGAGTGGCTGGTGAGTTATTATCATCCACTTTATCACTTCAGCAGGCTTAATACATCCTACCCATAGCCTGTAGCATGACCAGCTGACTAGCTGGAACTTTACCTCACCACTTTATCTCTTTCCAAGTACTTGATACATCACCCCTGTAATTATGTTTACGTTTTCAGGAAACTGGAAACATCGTAGCGGGTTCACATCTATGTCACTATTAATATGGCAAAAAAGTAAGGGTCACTCGTGGCAGATCTGTAAGATTCTAGCTGGCTCAATATACAAAATCGGTAATTAGTATATTAATTAAAAAGACTGCCTGAGGGGGAGATATTATTGAAAACAGTTAAGGCCATTTGTGTTTGAGAGAGCTCCATGGAAGTGTATAAAGTGGGAAGGGGAACTTTCCAGGCCGGGTTACCAGCAATGTCAGTGATGCCCTGGAGATAAAAAGGTTGAGAAAGAAGTCTGAAATAGCGTGACATCATTGAGATAAAAAATATAATAATAAAATAAAGATTTCTTTATGGCACGATCCTCTTTTTTTTTCCTTTTTTTTTTTTTTATAAATAAATTGACCAAATCATATAAAGCGCTGATACTGCAATCCTGGGAACCCAATGGCTTTCTCTTGATGCGAGTTTGGATTTGGAATATAAGGGTGATGAAGCGTATAGTAAATAAGTCAACACAAATACTTTAGGTGAAGCATACTTTCTTGACCGTCAAACCTATTTTTTTCCAATGTAATCCTTGTTTTTATTGATGTAAAGCTATGAAACTGAACTCAGTTAATTGCAGCCGCTTGTGTTAATTGTATTAATATTAGATGGAATAATTGGCACAGTTTGTGCTGTACTGAACCACCTGCATTGACTGTTACATGTGATTGTATTTGAAGTAGTTCCTCTGCTAAAAAAAAGAGGTGAAGTTTTTTTTTTTGAGTGGGGGAGGAGGGGGAATCAAGCATGTATCCGTTTCAGTCTTGTCTTTGCAGTGCTACTCTGTCACATGACTGTGTTCATCCTATGTTTATATCTAATTGTAGAAAAGTTAGGGCACAACTTTCATTTCCATTTGGAGTCACGTATTGACCTTACCCAGATAATTACAGATTATCAGATATTTGCATTTCAGTGATATCTTCTTCCTGGCAAACACAAAGAGAAATCTATAGGTTACACCCCTTTCCATAGACCCCGTCTCCTATGGGCTTCTCAAACTAACCGTCAGCCACATTCGGTGCTGAACAATGAATATCTCCCGATTTAAATCAACGGCTGGCGTCTATTCTTCTCTCTTCATCATCATCTTTGACATCATCCACTTGGCCGGTGGAGGCAGCGTCAAGTGACAAAGCAATAAAACTAAAGTCACCAATAAAACAAATAAATATGCTAATTACTCCCTATTCGTTACCCCAGCCATCTGGAGTGCTCTTCTTTTTGTTTTATTCTTTCACTAGAGACGATGACTACAAAGTAAGCCATGGTAAAATAGTAAAGAAGCCACAGAACAAAAATCGACTGCCTCTTTCTTGAAGTAGGAAAAACAAAGAAACGGTAAGAAGAAAAGCGGCTCAAACAGTGACCTCATTCTTGCTCCCAGTGCGCAGATGTTGGCTGGGGAGATGGCCAGGGATGAATTGAAGTTGCTCAATGGTGTTTTGACGTTTGGCAGCAAAGGCCTGCCGTCGATTGGCGGTGTGGTTAGCCATATCCCATGTCGTCTTGGGGGAATTAGCAGATGTAGGGTGGGAATTCATTTTAATCATGTGGTGACGGTCTAGCATTGGGGTGCTAGCACAAACATTGGTGTGAGAAAAGGCCTTCTGGTGCCCCAGACGCATCTCTTGGAATGGTGTTGGCCCACGATGGTGTATCCTTTCAGGAGACAGAAGGTGCTCCTGCGAGTGCAAAACGTCACGGGAAAGAAGACGTTCTTGAGAGATGAGGCGGTCTCTGGGTATAGTATAATCATGGTGAACTGGGTAGTGATTGTCCGAGAGGATGTGCTCCTGGGACATGACTCGTCTAGGCGTCTGTGATTTTTCCAGGTAGCCATCATGATCGTAATTCGTCTTCATGACGTGAAGCGGGAGAGTGCCTCGTGTCAATTCTGCTAAGTGTTTTCTCTTTAAGTAAAATTCATCCATATCTTTCTCTGCTTTTAGGAAAAGATAAAACACAAAAGAATAAAAAGTTAAGCACATAAATATTGGTGAGAACCATTTCGGGGCTGATTCGGATTTACACTGCTGTCTTAGCGTCTTTTGCCGTAGTTGTGCTAGTGATATTATGTTAATGTAGTACAGGGCCCGCCTCCTGGTGTACAAGCTTACATCCAAATGCACATAGACTGGGACACTCACACCATCAGAAGCACCATGGTTACTTGTACCAACACCATGTCAGGTTCAGAATCTCTGTCAGATTATGGCCTCCAATTTATGCTATAAAGTACCTAAGGGCTTGAATTAGACATTCAAATTTGCAGATGACTGCGAATAGATAGAAAATAGAGGTGTAGACAGGAACACTGATGCGTTTCGCCACCTCGGCGATGAAACGCACTAGGCGTTGCTGCCTACACCTCTATTTAGTGGACCTTACAGAACCAGCCACAGATGACATTGCCACTTGCTTCACTTGCACTTATTTGAACTTGGACATCTCCATGACCCTGCCGAGCTCCAGCTGTGGACCAACACTCCCTCATTTTGGATTCTAGTCCAGCACTTTATGCCCAGCTTCTAAGCTCTTGGGATCCTACATAATAAAAGACTAATGCTACTGCTCACCTCTATGGGAGGAATTCAGGTGTTTTGTGCATTGGTGGCCGCTAGATGACAGCTGATGGAGCAATTCAAGTGTCGCTCCATTTCGGAACGCACAGCCACCTGTGCTGATATTACTGTTATGTTGTTACTGCTCTCGTTTTGATGTTCTGGTAACTAGTAAAGTTATATCAGCTGCCAATTATTGCATAAATGATTGTTTATATTGCAATAAAGATTTGTCCTAATTTTATACAGGGATTTTTTTAAATGTAGTTTGAATTTGACTTCATGCTGACTGCCTCAACCTAAACTCAGATTACTTTCATGACATGGGTGAGTCTGGCCGAGGTCCGATGGCTGGGTGAATGCAATTAAGATGAGACCAAGGTAAATTGGACTTTGCATTCAGGTTGAACAGATCATAAACAAAATCACCCTTGGAAAGGCCAGTTGGGTTACAGTGCAGTAAACAACACATAGGAAATAGAATACACTGTTATTCTTTATATCCACGAGAAGTAGGCATCTTTCAAGCAGGGCAAACACAATACTTAAAGATGGAACCTTGTAAGCTATCCCTGGCCATCTTGACTTTAGATCAATTATTTTGCAATGGTGGCCTCTGGTGGTTGGAGGTGGAATTGACAGTATTTTCTTTAGAGGATAATCCTCTGAACAGTGCTAGTTGTCATTTTGGTGCATTTTTTTTTTCAACATTTTGTGGCAAATATTGGGGTCAAATATTTTTCATTGCAATAATTCTTAATATCTGTGATCATGGGCAGGACTTGATCATTTGCAGTCAGTGTTGGCATATATAATTTGTGCATGGCAAACTATCTCTTTGAACATAAGGTTGTTTTGTAGTAATTCCAATCTGGCAGTGGTAGCAGTAGAATGATAGAAGACTATAAATTAGAAAGATGGCTTTTATACTCCAAATTGGCATAAAAAGGACAATGTTTAGTGAATGCATGCTGAACGGTTTTACTCTGCTGTAAGGAAAATGTGAACCCAGCCATCTTGCAATTTGGCAAATATATTACCCACATTAGTTACCTGGCTTCAGATTACTATATTATTCTGTTGGAGGCTACATTTACCGTATGGTGATCAATAGAATGCTGAATGTACTGTATGGCAATATCTGGAGGCTCTATTTACTGTATAGTGATCATTAGGATGCTGTCTGTACTGTATGGCAGTAACTGCAGGCTCTGTTTACCGTATGGTGATCACTAGGATGTTGTATGTACTGTATGGCAATAACTGGAGGCTCTGCTTACTGTAAAGTGATCACTAGGATGCTGTATGTACTGTATGGCAGTAACTGGAGGATCTTTTTACCATTTGTTGATTACTAGGATGCTGTATGTACTATATGGCACTAACTGGAGGCTCTGCTTACTGTAAAGTGATCACTAGGATGCTGTATGTACTGTATGGCAGTAACAGGAGGCTCTGTTTACCGTATGGTAATCATTAGGATGCTGTATGTACTGTATGGTAGTAACTGGAGGCTCTGTTTACCGTATAGTAATCATTAGGATGCTGTATGTACTGTATGGCAGTATCTGTGAGCTCTGTTTACTGTATGGTAATCATTAGGATGCTGTATGTACTGTATTTTGGTAACTGCAGGCTCTGTTCACCGTATGGTAATCATTAGGATGCTGTATGTACTGTATGGCAGTAACTGGGAGCTCTGTTCACCGTATGGTAATCATTAGGATGTTGTATGTACTGAATGGTGATAAGTTGAGGTTATTAATGTCATTTCAGGTATAATTATTAGTGTAATTTGGATGGAAAAAATGGGTGAGATTTAATGCCGCCTGAGTTCAGCGGCAGTGCAAGCTGTCCGCCAAACTCGGACGTTTTTTTAAAAAAAGGGAATGAACTTATAAGGCAAAACCATGCCTTGTAAGTTAATTCCCCTTTAAAAAATGTCCGAGTTCGGTGGACAGCTTGCACTGGGCGGCATTAAATCTCGCTTAATGCATTTAGATATTGATATTTGAATTTGGAAAAAACTAGGCCAGGGGCACCCACACATATATAAATATTGTACTGGAAATTTTCCCTATTAGACTGCCCATAGCATACCTCCCAACTTTTTCAATCCGTGGAGCAGTGCGAGCACTGGAAATGTGGGGACGTGGCCTCTCAAAAAGGAGGCATGGTCTACAAATCGTGACCTTATGCGAGGCCACGCCCCTATTTTGATGCTGTGGGGGCATGACCCAGAGGCTCTGAGAGCTTCTAGTCATGCCCCAAGCTCCTCTGGCTGCGGGAATAGACTCAGTGCACAGTGTCTATTACCAGCTGCTCACTGGGTGACAGGGGGGACTCCCAACTGTGCATATTTGGCTGAGCAGGTAAAAGCGACCCCACCAAACGCACGCCCACTCCGTTGCTCAAATACCAACATTACACTGTGAGTGAATGAGTACGTTTACACATCCTCTCGCAAGCGCCCGCACAGAGGGAAAAGTCATTCGATGGTGACTCACCATCGAATAATTTTTCCTCTGTTCGTTATGGGAAGTAAGCCAGGACTTATGTCATGTGACATCACCCTCCCGCCCTAAGCAGCCAGGGGTACGCCTGCGTTTGCTGGAGTCCGCCCAACATTTCTATGGGCGTGCCCACCGTTTTTGCGAGCACGCCCATTAGACCCTTGGCGGACCCCAGCGAATGCCCCCTGCCTGTCACTCAGGCAGCGAGTGCCCAGTGAATTAAATATTCCCTGAAGGGGCTCGCTGCGGAGGTTCACACAGTTGAAATTCAGCAAAGTGACTTGTAGGAGAAGTCTTACCTAGCCTCTTCAGGGAAGAGTACCTGCTGATGTCCGACTTGATGGCAGACTCATAAGACGGGGGCAAGTGGGAGAGGTTGTGAAAAGAACGAGAGGATGACAAGGTGTTGTATCTAGTGGAAGAAGTTGGATGCTGAATATTGTTCATTCGGTAGTCTGGTAAAAGAAGCACATAAAAGTATCAATACAAGCAATAATAAAGTAAGAGAAGTCATATTTTTTTATTCATGCAATAATATTAATTAACCCTTTGAGTGCCGACATCTCTATGAGAGATGTGCAACACATCCACTAAAAATGGCAGCCTTGCTCACATTTGTTATATAAATTCAAATAAAAAAAATGTGTTAAAAAAGATTATGGGGTAAATTTAATAGGATGAGAGATTTGGTAAGAAATCTCCAGGTTTTTTTAAAGCGGCAATCATTTACACTGCAAAGCCAGTTTGATTTTGAAGTGTAAATGATTGCTGCTTTAAAAAAAGCTGGAGATTTCGGTACCTGTGTAGTTTCATGGTGTCCGTTTACGCTATGTTTGAATCTACGCTAATAGCGTAGCCCAACGGCTGCCTTACTTGTATAGTTTCACGGCGGCAGCGTAAGCTACGTTATCAGCGTAGGCTGGCACCGTGAAACTACACAAGTAACTACCATATTGTTGCTGGGAACTGCATCTCTGTCCCCGGCGTCCCTGGCAAGCCTAGTCAGCGCCTCTCTCACACCGCCTGGGCCAGCATGATCCCCTGTCTTTGGCGGAGAGGTGATCATGCTGGTGCCGGGGGAGAGGCACTCCATCTGTTTGAGATGCAGGAGTGTCTTAGACGCTCCAGCAATGATACGCTCCTGCGTCTGAGTAGCTATTGCTGAGATGTATGACATGGCAGGTGTGAATGTGTTCCTGAAATACCCCCACTGTCCACGGCAGCCCGAAGCGTGGTGAGCGGACGCGTTACGCGTCCTACGGACCTTTTCATTCCCCACTTGATTCTATATAGTGTGGCGAGCGCAGCGAGCCACCGAGCCCGAAGCATGGCGAGCACCGCGAGCTTCGCAAGGGAACGCGGATGACCTTACATGTAATCCGCGTCCCCTCGCCCGAAGCGTGGCGAGTAAACGTGAGACAGGGGATCATGCTGGCGCCGGCAGTGTAAGAGAGGCGATGACTAGGCTTGCCAGGGACGCCGGGGACAGAGATGCTATTCCCGGCAACAGCACTCATTTGGTTCTTATAACCCCTTTGTACATACTATATATAGAGATAGTCAACAGTAAAAATTTTGTTTGGCGCACAAGGTTTGAGAATGGTGCACATGTAACACACATTCTGGTAAAGCTGCAGGTTTAAAGAAACGTAGGATTCTCACATGTGGAACAGAGATAAAATACCTGCACTTCAAAAACGAAGGTCCTCTAATGTGCTGTAAGAGTTGTTTTATTAGATTTGCAGTATATTAGAGGTAGTTATATTATTTCAAAATATACTGTAGGTTTGTGATTCATTAGCAATTTTGTGTGTATTTGGCCAATGGTCATTTCGCGCATTGGGGGTTATTCTGATTCACTCGGAAAGGCAGAATCACTCTCTAATGGTCAAAACCATATGCACTGCACGTGGGGCTGATGTAACATGTGCAGAGAGAGTTAGATTTGGGTATTTTATTGTTTCTGTGCAGGGTAAACACTGGATGCTTTATTATTACACTGCAATATAGATAACAATTTGAAGTACAAAACCCACCCAAATTTAACTCAATTTAACTCTCTCTGCACATGTTACATCAGCCCCGTCTGTAGTGCATATGGTTTTGTCCATTAGAGAGTGATTGTGCCTTTCCGAGTGAATCAGAATAACCCCCATAGTCAAAATCGCTTAGTCAAAACTGGCACTAAGGGCGAGATGTATCAAATGGAAAATGCGGTAAAACCCCGGTTTTACCGCATTTTCCTATGTATCAAAAATTATACCACAGTGAAGGGTATCGCCACCTTTGGGTGGTGATATCCTATAGAAGCCTATGGGCTTCTTTTCGCCGCCCGCCGCCGCAAACCCGCCGCCTCGCCGACCCCCCCTCTGGCTTACCTTCCTGGAGGGTCCTCCTGGACCCTGGAAGGTAAAGCTCTCCTCCTCCTATTGACGCAGCCGGACGTCCTTCCGGCTGCAGGAGGGAGGAGGAGGCTCCGGGGACAGCTTGCTTAGCTGTCCCCGGCGTGACGCCACGTGAGGGAAGCAAGAGCCGGCTGGGAGGTGACGGAGACCCCCCGCACACCACATTCCAGGTATCGCGGGGGGCCTCCGTCACCGCACCGCAATGCCAGCCGCATATGTTAGTACATATGCGGCGGCATCGCTGCGGACGGGGGGGGGGGATGGGCGGGGCGTGAAGGGCGGCGATGTATTTTAATACATCCCGCCCTAAGCCAATATCTCACCGTGTGTACTTAAGGGGTGTACTCATGGGTTCAGGCTGGGTGTCACGACTGAAGGGCTGGATGAAGTCGTGTGGTGTGTAGCAACCGGAGACGGACCAGAGGAGGAAGGATTAAATCGTGCAGGTTTAATAATAGAATTCATAAATAGAACAATACACGCTTGAATACTTTGTTAAGTGGCAGTTTAGCAGTAATAAGAATTGAGCCGGCACGGCACTTTGTAAAGAAGAAAAAGTTCATTTAAACAATGACAGTTCAAGCACTGCGGACTGCAGGCTGGGGTCTTGGGAAATGGAGAAATTCGGAAAGAGAATGTACTTGATGGTAATGAGGGATCCTTGAAGACTGAAAGAAGATGGATGATGACAGAAGAATGGGAAGTTGCTTGGAAGCAGACGACTTGAAGAACTTAGGCCAGGAAGCTCAGGGATGCAGGCAGAGACCAGACTGTGGAGAGATCTGGCAGCGATGGGGTTAAGCTGAATCGAGACCAACACAGAGCACTGAAGCAAGGCACCAAGTCAGGAGAGGTGAGTCAGAGAGCCGGAGTCAGCTGGGAGCTGTGAACGCCTCTGGAGACTCTTTGTACTGACACTGAACAGGCCTAGGCAGATCCCCTATATCCCTAGAGGGCGGCTGCCATTGGCTGTCAGGTCAGTATGGGCGGAAACCTCAGACAAGGACCAATCTGCTATTTGCCCTTAATCAAGATGGCGACGCCGGCCTCCTGGTGCCCCTACAGCACATACCGCTACACTTGCTGGCGTCCCACGCTGCCTGCTGCCCACCAGACTGCCGCTGCCTGCTGCCGCTGACCTGGAGACCACTACACGCTAGCCGACGGCGGGCGCGAACGGGTGAGTAGTAAGCCCGCCGCGCACTGCCGCGGCTGCGTGTGACAGTACCCCCCCCTTTCTGGGTGACCCCAGGGCACCTACGCACCTTGTGTGGATTTCTTTGAAAGAACTGTCTCACCAGACGAGGAGCATGAAGATCTGCAGCATCAACCCAGGAATTCTCTTCAGGACCGAATCCAAGCCACTCTACCAGATACTGAAGATGGGTATTGCGGCAACGTGAGTCGATAATGCGCCTCACCTCGAACTCTGTTTCTCTTTCCGAGCCAATCTTGGGCGGTTTAGGCACCTTCCTCTGATATAAGTTCAAACGCAAAGGTTTCAGAAGAGACACATGGAACGAATTTGATATTTTTAAGGAAGGAGGGAGCTGTAGTCTGTAGGCCACCGGATTAATCACCTGAGTGATCGGGTACGGCCCGATGAACCGAGGAGCCAGCTTCATGGACGGTAACCGAAGGCGTATATGGCGGGTAGACAGCCATACTCGATCTCCGACCTTCAACTTAGGAGCCGCTCTTCTTTTCCTGTCCGCCATCCTTTTATATCGAGCGGATGCTTTGAGGAGAGCTGTATGGACGTCTGACCAGATCTTTGCAAACCGTTGTAGGGAAGAAGCAGCTGCAGGGACTTCGGACAATGATAGATCTGAGAACTCCGGAGATCGGGGATGCTTGCCAAAGACAGTGAAAAAGGGAGTGGTGCCAGAGGAAGAATGATAAGAATTGTTGTGCGCAAATTCCGCCCAAGGCAGAAGGTCTACCCAGTCGTCTTGAGAGGAAGAGACGAACAAACGAATGAAAGCCTCCAAGTCTTGGTTGACTCGTTCTGTCTGCCCGTTGGTTTGTGGGTGGAAAGCAGTGGAGAACTTGAGCTTGACTTGAACAGCAGAACAGAGGGCCCTCCAAAACTTTGCGACGAACTGCACGCCACGGTCAGAAATAATCTCTTTGGGCAACCCATGGAGTTTGAAGATGGTGGAAATGAAGAGCTGAGCCAACACTGGAGCAGATGGAAGACCTTTCAATGGGAAGAAGTGCACCATCTTTGAAAAGCGGTCGACCACCACCCAAATTACTGTATGCCCTTTGGAGGGAGGAAGTTCGCCGATAAAGTCCATAGACAGGTGGGACCATGGTTCTGTTGGTATGGCTAGAGGTAGAAGAGGACCGACAGGAGACGTTCTGGAGGACTTATGCTGAGCGCACTTTACACAGGAAGCGACAAAGGAGTTTACATCGCGACGGATGGTAGGCCACCAGTATGACCGCAACAGGAACATTAAGGTCTTCTGTGCCCCGGTATGCCCTGCGAAACGAGAAGCGTGTGCCCAGGACAGCACTCTCTTCCGGAGATTGAGAGGAACGAAGGTCTTGCCTGGTGGAGGTGAAGGCTGGACTGTTACTTGAGCAAAGACCAGAGGATCGAGGATGGGTCGAGGAGGAGTCTCAAGATCAGCGGAAGTTTCAAAAGAGCGTGAAAGGGCATCGGCCTTGGCATTCATCGTCCCGGGTCTGAATTTGATTTGAAAATCGAAGCGTTCGAAGAACATGGCCCAGCGGGCTTGACGAGCTGTAAGACATTGGGCCTGCTTGAGGAATGAGAGGTTCTTATGGTCGGAGTACACCGTAATTTTATGTCGTGCCCCCTCCAGGAGGTACCGCCACTCCTCCAACGCTGATTTGACTGCCAGTAACTCCTGCTCTCCAATGGGGTAATTCTTCTCCGCTGGAAGAAACTTCTTGGAAAAGAAGGCACAGGGATGAAGCACCTGGTCCTCCCCTCTCTGTGACAAGATTGCCCCTACCCCCTCTGAGGATGCGTCCACCTCAAGAATAAAGGGTTTGTCGAGGTTTGGCTGGAGAAGGATTGGGGCGGAGACAAAAGCAACCTTTAGTTGTTGGAAGGCTTGAGAGGCTTCAGGTGACCACTGACTTGGATCAGAACCCTTACGGGTTAGAGCAGTAAGAGGTGCAGCAAGGGTAGAGAAGTTCCGGATGAAACGACGATAGTAATTTGAAAAGCCCAGGAACCTCTGGATGCCTTTGAGCGTGGTGGGCGCTGTCCAGTCTAAGATGGCTCTTACTTTCTCTGGATCCATCTCTATCCCAGTGCTGGAGAGGATGTGGCCAAGGAATGGAATGGAGGTAACCTCAAAGACGCACTTGTCTAGCTTGCAGAATAATTTATTTTGGCGAAGGCGCCGCAAGACCTCAGCTACTGTTTGCCGATGAAGATGGAGGTTCGATGAGAAGATGAGAATGTCATCGAGGTACACCACAATGGAATGATACAATAAATCTCGAAATATGTCATTTACAAATTGTTGGAAGACGGCTGGAGCGTTGCAAAGACCAAAGGGCATCACCAGGTATTCATAGTGGCCGTCTCGGGTGTTGAACGCCGTCTTCCACTCATCTCCAGATCGTATACGGATCAAGTTGTACGCCCCTCTTAAATCCAGTTTAGTAAATATGGAAGCCCCTCGGATTTTGTCGAATAATTCGGTGATCAGAGGCAAAGGATAGCGGTTCTTGATCGTGATATCGTTCAGGCCCCTGTAGTCGATACATGGGCGGAGGGTTCCATCCTTTTTTTTCACAAAGAAAAACCCCGCTCCGGCTGGCGAAGTGGACGGGCGAATGAACCCCTTATCCAAGTTCTCTCGAATGTAGTCAGACATGACTTTGGTCTCTGGCAGAGACAAGGGGTAGATGCGACCCCGTGGTGGGAACTTCCCAGGTATCAACTCTATTGGACAGTCCCAGGAACGATGAGGCGGCAGGGTATCGGCACCTCCTTTGCTGAAGACGTCAGAAAAAGAAAGATATGGTGTGGGTAACGACAAGGGTGGAGCTGGTGAAGACGAAAGACTGGAACCTCCTACTTCTTGAGGATTAGTTTGATGGAGTGGAATGACACGAGGCATGCAAGTAGTTAGGCAGTTCGTACCCCAGGCTGTGATCTCCATACTGGTCCAATCAATATGAGGGTTGTGCTTAGTAAGCCATGGTAGGCCCAGGACTACCTGGTGTGAGGACTGAGGAAGGACAAAAAATTCTAGAGTCTCTTGATGTAAGGCACCGACGAGAACTGTCACTGGATCGGTTTGAAGGGTGATTTGCCCGCTGCTGATGCGACTCCCATCTACTGCAGTGAGAGCCAACGGATGGGCCAAAGGTTGCACCGTCAAGGAATGTTGAAGAACGAAAGAGGAAGAAAGGAAGTTCCCGGCTGCTCCGGAATCTAGTAGAGCCTGGACCTTGATTTTTCCCTGAGGGCACACAAGAGTAACGGGAATGGTGGGCACAGTTGAAGAGGGAGATGAAAGCAGAACTCCTAACCTGGCCTCCCTCGGGGAGGTTAGGAGCGGTCGTTTCCCGGGCGCAGTGGGCAGGAAGACAACAGATGAACGGAAGAACCGCAGTACATGCAAAGATTCTCACGACGTCTACGGGATTTTTCTTCAGAGGAAAGCCGAGAGCGGTTGATCTGCATGGGTTCGTCTGGTGGTGTGGTTGTGGAGAACCCAGGTCTAGGAACAGGAACAGCGTTGGTGGTGAGACGAGGGCGGAGACGGTCGGAGCGATTTCTCTCTAGTTGACGCTCCTGCATCCGTAGATCTACTTTGTTGCACAAGGAGATGAGTTCAGCCAAAGTAGCAGGAGAGTCACGGGTAGTTAATTCGTCCTTGATACGACCTGCCAGCCCATTCCAGAAGGCGGAGATGAGAGCCTCTTCGTTCCACTTTAGTTCCGAAGCCAGAGTCTGGAACTGCACAGCATATTGTCCCACTGAGCGACTACCCTGGCGAATTCTCAGGATCTCAGTAGCGGCAGACGACACTCTGCCAGGTTCGTCGAAGATATGACGGAAAGAGGTAATAAAAGCTTCATAGTCATTGAGCAGGGGATCAGCACGTTCCCAGAGAGGGGACACCCAGTCCAAAGCTGACCCTGCTAGGAGAGACACAATATAAGCCACCTTTGCCTTGGAAGTAGGAAAGTGAGAAGACTGTAAGGTGAAATGCACATCGCATTGGTTTAGAAACCCACGGCATCCTTTCGGAGAACCATCATATTTGCTGGGGGTTGGTAATTGCATATGATGAGGAACTATTGGTCCAGGTGTAGGAACAGGGACTGGAACCTCTGGAGCTGGAGCCACAGAAACTGAGGGAGCCGCCTGGGGCGGAGCCAAGACCTGAAGGAATTGGGCCACTTGACGTTGGGTAGCCTCCACTTGCTCCAGACGAGCCATGATGCTGTGAAGTGCGTCCGCCATGGAAGCCTGTTCTTCACCCGACTCCATCGGGTCAGTACAAACTGTCACGACTGAAGGGCTGGATGAAGTCGTGTGGTGTGTAGCAACCGGAGACGGACCAGAGGAGGAAGGATTAAATCGTGCAGGTTTAATAATAGAATTCATAAATAGAACAATACACGCTTGAATACTTTGTTAAGTGGCAGTTTAGCAGTAATAAGAATTGAGCCGGCACGGCACTTTGTAAAGAAGAAAAAGTTCATTTAAACAATGACAGTTCAAGCACTGCGGACTGCAGGCTGGGGTCTTGGGAAATGGAGAAATTCGGAAAGAGAATGTACTTGATGGTAATGAGGGATCCTTGAAGACTGAAAGAAGATGGATGATGACAGAAGAATGGGAAGTTGCTTGGAAGCAGACGACTTGAAGAACTTAGGCCAGGAAGCTCAGGGATGCAGGCAGAGACCAGACTGTGGAGAGATCTGGCAGCGATGGGGTTAAGCTGAATCGAGACCAACACAGAGCACTGAAGCAAGGCACCAAGTCAGGAGAGGTGAGTCAGAGAGCCGGAGTCAGCTGGGAGCTGTGAACGCCTCTGGAGACTCTTTGTACTGACACTGAACAGGCCTAGGCAGATCCCCTATATCCCTAGAGGGCGGCTGCCATTGGCTGTCAGGTCAGTATGGGCGGAAACCTCAGACAAGGACCAATCTGCTATTTGCCCTTAATCAAGATGGCGACGCCGGCCTCCCGGTGCCCCTACAGCACATACCGCTACACTTGCTGGCGTCCCACGCTGCCTGCTGCCCACCAGACTGCCGCTGCCTGCTGCCGCTGACCTGGAGACCACTACACGCTAGCCGACGGCGGGCGCGAACGGGTGAGTAGTAAGCCCGCCGCGCACTGCCGCGGCTGCGTGTGACACTGGGCAAATTTGAGATTTGTCTTAGTCAAATTCAAGATGTAGTTAAGCCATCCCCAGCCGCCTCAGCCCATGTGTACAGCCAATTACAGTGTGCAGCAGCTAGTCAAAATGACTTGCCTGCACAGTCTATTTGGCTGAGCGATAGCAACACCGTGATGCTGTGCATCCCCATCACCCCCAGTGTACAAACGGGCGATTCTGGCTAACCTTTCAGGCAATTTTGACAATCTTGTTCAAATCGCCGACCGAATCGCTCCGTGTGTACACCCCTAACAGATGTGACCTTATCTTCAGGGGGATGTGTTTGTATACAATTTTAACGCAACTGCACAATAACAAAATGTATATTTTATGTCAAAAGACCTGGCATACAGCACGTCCTTGTCTACATGAGCCCCACTGTTAAGTTGCTTCGTATATCCCAAACATTTGGATTGATCTTTTATTTAAACAGTTTCTGACACAGGTAAAACTTACCTAACGTTGCTGAATGCTTCGGGCTATTAACAGTGAGGATAAAATTATGATGCGGATTATCTGGAAAAAAACAAATAAGAATGATAGAAAATGATTATTCATATACATTGTATTGTATGACTAAAGCAACATATGTATGATTCATGTGAAAAAAATATCTTATGGCATTATGGGGCAGATGTATTAAGCTTTAACAAGAGACAAATCCAAGGGTGATAAGGAGAGATGAATGTCCAGCCAATCACCTGCTAACTGCCATGTTACAGGCTGTGTTTGAAAAAAGTCAGTAAGGAGCTGATTGGCTGGACGTTAATCTCTCTTTATCACCCTTGCATTTATCTCTTGTTGCTTAATACATCTGCCCCAATGGGCAGTATTCAACAAAGCAACTTCTTAGTGATGGCACACTTATTTCATTTTAGTTACAATAATAAAACTTAACTTTTAATTTAGCTATCTAAATAACAAACCAAATGTCACAGCAGTGTTCTTGAATAAGGGTTAATGAAACTGATAAAGATAAAAACATAACATACATACTTTTACCGTGGTGCGTGAGTAAATAATTATACCTACGACACTCAATATTTTAGGAGCATATTTTAAAATGCTAACAGGCAATTAGAGGGCTGTCGAGAGCACAAAATCAGTATATATCATCACCCTTTGGGCTGTAATTATAGCCCTCGTTAGTGCTCCACAACCCGAATCTTATGCAAACATATATGGCATGAACAACAAAAGCCATCCCCCGTAATAAACAGAAATCAGTAATTAATCACATCACAAAGTAATCAGTATATATGCGTAGATGCGGCTTCTTCATACAAAAATCACATTGAATCTATTGGTGCTAAGAAAGTGTGTGAAGAAAAAGGCCGGACGTACTTATGCCACAACTCCTTCTGCTGCCCCCCGTCATGAAGTGTGCGGACAGGGAGTGAGAGAGGAGAGTAGGGGGGTTGCTGGAGGAAAGTGATAGTGAAACCGCCCAGTTTGCAGTGTAGGCAGCCCCTGATGCCAGAGGATTGCAGGGGCTGGATGCGCTGCTAGAGTGGAGACCCCCACACAGAACAATACCTGGGGCAGATGTATTAAGCTTTAACAAGAGATAAATGCAAGGGTGATAAGGAGAGATAAACGTCCAGCCAATCACCTGCTAACTACCATGTTACATGCTGTGTTTGAAAAAAGTCAGTTAGCAGGTGATTGGCTGGACGTTTATCTCTTCTTATCATCCTTGCATTTATCTCTTGTTAAGGCTTAATACATCTGCCCCCCTGTTAGAAGACTATTCGAGTGTGGAGAGGCCAGTCAGCAGACCTGGAGCTCAAAACGCATTTCAAAACATGGGCTGGTTCTCCAGCACAAACTATATACCTGTACCCATTCTAAGGGATTTATTTCTATAGCTGGTTTTTACAGTACTTATCATTATTCTCTTTGGTACCTAATCCAGTGCCGGACACACATCTCTCTGCGATTATCAGTATTCAATACACTGTGCACCAGCGAACAGCGATTACTAGTTGAAATTAGGTAGAGACAGAATGAGACAGAATAGCTTGTATTTTTCAGCTAAAATCGCTGATCGCTGATGAAAACGGTACACAGTCACCACTTTCAGACAGCAGCAGCCGAATAATCTGATATTTAGCTACAAATACCCGGCTTTTGAAAGCCGGGTTATTCGGCCGCCACTGTCAGACCCCCTTTCACACGGGTGCCGGACGGGGTCCCGACTGTTGGGATCCCGACTGTCAAAACACAGACAGCCGGGTTCCCGACGGCCGTCGGCTAGTTTCCTTTGTGCGGGTCCACGACCCCCATAGAGGGAGAATAGAATATTCCACTGTACCCGCAGTGTGGCGAGCGCAGCGTGGTGAGTGCAGTGAGCCTGCAAGGGGCTTTGTTGCGCTTGCCATGCTGTCTGGGTCTGGCCAGTCGGGATCCAGATGTCGGGTTAATGACTGTCGGGATCCCGACTGTGAGACCCCTATACCACACCCCTTTCACACAGGAGAGCAAAACCCGGAGATTTGTTCTATTACACAGGGTTCTCTCCTGTGTGAAAGGATCGATCCGTATCTTAAGCTCCGGATCTCCGACCCTGGTCTTTTGCAGGGTCGGAGACCCGGAGTTTAAGATACGGGTAGGCCCTTTCACACAGAAAAAGGACCCATGTATATTAAGCCAAAATTGCTCAGCGACCATATTCCACCATGGAGGGGAGGGGGCGTATTTTTGCTGAGGCGTCGGGATTGGCTCTCTGGGACTCTGTAAGCTGTGAGCTTCGCTGCATACCAAGTCAACAAGAATCAGGGCCTTAGAAGTGAGAGGGATGTGTCCAAACTGAAATCTAATTTGCAGTGTAAAAAAAAATATTTGTGGGCTAGCCTAGCGAACACCTGAATCAAACCCTGAAGTGCCCATACACGCTGCGATAATTGCATGCGTATTGGTCCTGATTGCATCGCACGAGATTTGCATGCGATTTCCGTGCAAAGCGATTGGATGCCTGTGGGACCGCGCATCTCATTGCACAGCAAAAACGCACCATATTTGGGCACCTTGAGTCCTAAATGACTGTAGTAGGATAATATATTAGGTGCTTATTCCTTTATCTTTGTGAATATATTTGTAATGAATTAATTTACATTTCTGTACAAAATACTGAAACTGATTTGTACAGATAATCATGGCTCCTAAATTCCTACAGGGTTACACAGATGTCTGGATTCATCAGTGTAACCAAGAGATTGTTTTACTGGTTGAACCAAAATGAGGACAAGCCTGTATAGACGTACTGTGTGGTTTCATAAGATTTCTGTAAGAAAAGAAAACATATGGTTTAGTTAGTATGAATATGGACACAGGCCAATATTCAATTAGTGGCTAATTGATTTGCCAGGGGCTATCCAATTAGCCACAATACCTGGCACTTATCGGGGATTATGTTACAAATGCCTCCAGCATCCAAACCATAATCCCTGAAAAGCAGCTAACAGAGCTGTGATAACACTTAGTAGTAGTACGTTTATTTATAAGGCGCCACAAAGTGTCCGCAGCGCCGTACATAGCACTTAAGCCTCGTACACACGGGATGACTTGTTTCCAGTGCTGAGCGAGGTGTTTCAGTACACATCGCTGCACACATGCGGTGTACCTGTGCACTGAGCAGGATTATGCCACATGCATAGGATTTTGCCTATGCTTATATGCCACTGCGATCTAAGTAGGATAGACAGTGCGATGTCTACTTGCGTATGCCCCTATAAGTCTGGATATTTATCCCGGGTCCCATGGCATGAAAATAGGAAATAGGAAAAAAAAGCGCTTTAATTATATAGCTCGATAATGACCATCGGAGAAACATGATCGGGGCTAATTGAATGCACCAGCCACCAGCAATTTTTAGCCATAATCGCAGCAGCATGCTCCTGCGACAAGTGCCCATTAAGGACTGGCTGCGGGAGAGAGCTCCTAGAGATTTAACTCCCACACTGGCGATATGGTCGCTCAGCGATAATGGCTTAAATCACCCTGTGTGTAAAGGGCTTAAGTGCAGGTGGCACTCTCTCTCTCTTGCTGGTGCACTCTATGAACAGTCTCTGGCAGTGAGTCAGAATTTACTGCACTTGTACAGATCTCCTGGAAAATGGCATCTACACAACTTTCCCAGTGATTCTACATACCATATGACACTTTTCACACAATTTATCGGCCCGATGGGTAAAACACTGGGGAAAAGAGTCCTAATGTATGGGGGTCCTGAGTGTTACTGAACTAAAGGCATAAGCATTTTTCCTATCCCAATAAGAGGACAGTTAAACCTAGGGTGCTTGGGGCGTCCTTCTCTTATCAAGTGAGCACCTCAGCGATGTCACTGGTTCCAAGAAAACTGAATTATTAATAATATCAGGGCCATCTTAAAATATGGGCTCACTGGGCAGCTGCCCAGGGGCAAAATGATTCTAGAGGCCTTTGAGCAGAGGAATTCTGGCCCATTGCATTTGCCCTTGTGCCTCTGGAGCTTATTGGGTGGCAGGTAGATGGGTGCTGTCCGACTGCTCTGTTTGTCAATGACACAGAGCAGCCAGGCACCAATCTCTACCTGCCTCCAGTCTGCAACCAGAGAGTGAATGACTCAAGAATGCTGATTGGTGGATGGCTGGAGTTACCCACCAACCAGTGTGCTTACAGTCAGTTACTGTATGGATGCTGGTTTAGAGACCTGCAGGTCTAAATGAGAAAGGGTGGGATTGGTTATTCACAAGAATGGTTGGGTAGTGGCCTCATTGCATTGCTTTGCCCAGGGCCTACAATGCTGTTAGAATGCCCTGGCATTGGGTACAGATAACTTATAAAGATGTTTTAGAACTCACTACAATGAAAACTGCAAACCTCTTAGTTGCCACAGGAGGGCAGTGCTTACCTAGTCATAGACAAAACAGTGCCATCATCATTACTGCAATGCTCAATGTAACCATGAGAAAAAAACAAAAAAAACATTTTGTCACAGCTACGTTTTGCAGAGGTACAGCTAATATGCCTGGAATTGCAATAGTTTTTGTATGATTTTTATGTGAAGGGGGGAACCTTCAAATTTTTCATTGAAGTGTAACATTTGCACTAAAACATACACAAAGTTTGTGTACATTTCGACAACATCATCATGCGGACATGGTCGTCATATCAATGTACTTGTCATGCCAACATTTAACATGTTGTATGAATAATGATGTCAAGAAGGTGTCCCTGGTGGTCCTGTGGTGACTTGAACTTGTTCATTGGGACCAGCAGTGATGTCATCCTAACTGTCCACTGTGATGCAGCAGATCGGGCAGTGAGTAAGTTCCTTTGCCATCTCATGTCATACCCTAGCCCTCCCCAAGGTCCTAATTCTAACCCTTCCATCCAGCAGTCTAACCATAACCCTCCAATCCCACAGCCTAACCCTAAAGGCACGTACATACTGGGCGACTGAGCTGAAAGACGATCAGTTTACCCGTTTGACCTGCTTTCATCTCGAAAGCTGCCCACACAATAATAGGACACCACAGGCTGCTCTCCTGCATAAAGAACAGGACACCACAGGCTGCTCTCCCGCATAAATAAAGAACAGGAGCAACAGAAGAACCCTACTGTCACTGCATACTGGTAAATAGACCCTTTACTTCTTAACAGACATGCAATGAAATGTCTGGGGGTGACTGTGTGACCTCATGACCGCTGATCTGCAACTTGTTAGTGTCCACTGAATGTCACTGACAGCCTCCGGTTCACACTGCGTTTTCCAATGTGAAAGTGCTTGCTTTGGCACTAGTGTTGCCATGGGAACCCCATGATGGGCTGGCAACACATCACTTATATAATAGGGATTTAAGGCTAGCTGGTATCCCAACCAACCTTAGAGCACATTGACAAGTCATATTTGCAGAGAGACAATATAGATAAATGTGTGTGTGTGTGTGTGTGTGTGTAGACCTGCATAACATACAATGTATGGGGTCCTGAGGACCAAGTTTGAGAACCTGTGCACTAGTACCCTTCCACTGCATACATACCCTTCCACTGCATAAAACCAGCTGGTTCTGCAACCCCTTGCCTGTTTACATCCTGCTATCTAGCCACCACCCACTCGCTTGCACCTCTTGTAATCTGTCTGTCTCCCCTTCCTACTAGATCCTCCGAGCAGGGCCCTCTTCCCTCCTGTTGTCAAAGCCCACTTCTCTTCACATTTCACTCACAGCTCTCCTATACTCCAACACTCAGTGACCATCTTCGTCTGCATACTCCTCTCCATTATTGGTCTCAAGCCTCTAGTAGTATGTTTATTGAGTCCTCACTACTTATATTTAAGTTGTAATGTGTATTGATCTGTGGCGCTCCTTATTTGTACTGTATTTTTGTTATTTATTCAATGTTATGCCAAGTTTTGTCTCCCTGTATTGTTCCTTTGTACAGCGCTGCGAAACACTTGTTGCGCCTTATAAATAAAATTATAATAATAAATAATAATAGTACAATTTGGCCCTTTTGGCACATTGCTTGAAAAGTGACAAATCATATGTCATTTGCGGTCCTGTGCACATTGGATCGGATCTGGAAATTGTCACAGCTGCACTAAGGATACATCGCATCCTGGGGAGGTGGATGGGAACGCATCAATACATCGTATGCAGAATGACTGTATACCATGTATCGCATGTAATCTAGCAGCCGGGGAGCTGCCGTGTCATTTCAAGAGGTATCTCATGTGAGGCACACATACGATACCTCGCCTTAGTGTATGGGGCCTTTACAAATGTCCCTATGAGGACTGAAATGTCCACTGACATGTTTTGTACATTATGAGTGAATTGACCCTCAAGATTGTTCGCAGTAAATCCTGGTGAGTGCTCTCTTCTGTAACCAGCGGGATCGGAGATGAGGGCTTCGAGATGCACAATGTCCACATAAACGGCATAGCAAAGTGGGGGGCGGGACTACGATTCAGCGAATCACGTCATCACTCTGCCCACTTCTCTTCCCTCAGCGAGATACAGTAAGTGAGGAGGTCTGCAGGAGGCATAAGCACGCTCCAGGAGACTTGTCTAGTTCCCTGGGGGGGGGCCTGGAGCACCACTCAGTTTTCAGGAGCCTCCTGGTTGTTGCGGGAGAGTAGGTAAGTATATACGATTTTGGGTGGGATGTACTATGGGAAAAGTGCGGTAAACCCCCCTGGGGGGGATCTGATTTACGGTAGCCTCCTGGCCAATCCGGGAGGGTAGGCAACCCTGGTTTTACTTACTGTACAGCTCTGAACTAGGCCCTCATTTATTATTGCAGTGGTTAAGAGAATTATCAGAGAACAGGACATTGGGGGTTATTTTGGATCACTCTTTCTGACAAATTCCTTCTTAGATGGACAAAACCATGTGCACTGCAGGGGGGCAGATGTTACTTGTGCAGAGAGAGTTAGATTTGGGTGGGGTTTTACTTCAAAGTGAGAGCTATATTGCAGTGTAAAAATAAAGCAGCCAGTATTTTCCCTGCACAGAAACAAAATAACTCACCCAAATCTAATTCTCTCTGCGCATGTTACATCTGCCCCCCCCCTGCAGTGCACATGGTTTTGTCCATCTAAGAAGGAATTTGTCAGAAAGAGTGAACCAAAATAACCCCCATTGTTTGGACTGCATAAAAGTAGCCTTACAAGACAAATTATCAACAGATTTTTTCCCATAGATTTGCCTGTTTTCCCCTAAACTATGTAGAAAAGTAAAACCAAAAAAAAATCCCATTTACTTTTTTTTTTATTTATGCCTGTTTCTAAAAGGACATAATCCCACAGGTCATCAAATATTGATAGAGTCCAGTTTTCTAGATCACTGAAACGTGAACAATAAAAAAGTTCCTAAGAAATTAGTTTCAATAAAACATATAAAACGTCACACATCTGAACCAAAGCTCAGTACTAGCATTGCCCACGAAACCCTTTAACTGCTAAGCAGCACTGTGCTCTATAACAGGGGTTTGAGGATATACACTACTGGGTATTAAGAGGTTGACATAAAATAAAAAATAAAAAGAAAGCACTTTGCTCCTTGGCAACACCATGCAGCTCTGAGGGGGTGGGACTTAGGAAACTTTTTTTTTTTTTACACTACCTTGCATCTTTATTATTTTCTGTTTCATATGATGGCTTTTGTTGCAGTTTTGTTATTATTTGAAATGTTAACACAAAAAATGTGTAGACAAAAGTGCGGGTTTACAGAATTGATGATGTTGCCTATAGCAACCAGTTAGATTCTACTTATGCCCCTTTTACACCAAAGCAATAACCCGGGATATTGCCAAGTCAACCCGGGTCAGTGCTTGGTCTAAAAGGGGTAAAAAATAAGAACCCAGGTCCTGCAATTCTACCCAGAAAATGTTCTGGGTTGAACACGGGTGAGACCTCAGGTTCAGGAGCATTGTAAAACGGGTAAACCTGGGTCATCTGACCTGGGACCCATTGGCACCGATGGGGGAGCCCATTCCTCCCGACCGTAGCGTCCTACGGTCAGTGCGGAGGTTGGGCAGGGGTCGTCTACAGCCTACTATATGCCGGTGTGCGGCATCCTTTCCCCTCACCTCCCCTTTCCCGGGTGCTGGGCTTGCCCCCAGCATGTTGGTTGGCATTGCAGTGGTCCCAGCTGGCGTTTTTCCAAACTATCAATAAATATATATATATATATATATATATATATATGTATATATATGTATATATAATATATATATATATATATATATATATATATACATACATGCATACATATATATATATATATATATATATATATATATATATATATATATATATATATATATATATATATACTGAAAAAGAGAAGGTTTAAATCACCACCAGGTGATTAAAGGCGCTGGGAGATGGGGTGTGTTGTTAAGGCTGCTCACACGTGGGGGAGGTTCGGTCCCCTAAGGGTGGATACGAGCAAAAAGCAAATAAATGTGGAGCGCCAAAATGATTATTTATTACATTTAAATTTAAATGAATTTAAATAAATAAGTTTGATCAATTGGGTATCACAAAATAAAAATACATTTAATTATCATATCGATTAAAAACATATTCAGTGTAAATACACATAAATAAAAACTTAATTATTGCACTTGTGAGAGATAGGCATACAGTAAACCACTTGTCAAAAAATAGTAGTATAATGGATATAGGATACTTAAGTGAGTCCCGCTTGTTCCAGGCACTGCTACCTTCTTATTAGGATTTTGTAGTCCCCAAGTGGGGTGGGGCGGGGAAGGGCAAGGTGGAGAGGGGTCCGGAAACAGCTTGTACTGGTGGGGATCTGTTAGTCCTGCTGGAGGCCTTGATGTTGGTTTCCACTGGTGGGCAAGATTGTATATACCTCACTGCTCGGATAGGGCTCCAGAAGTTAGCAGGTGTTAAGTCCAAATTTGTACATCCAAGTTGGAAATGGCTGAGTCCGTGGGGGGGGCAAAAAATGGTAGCTGGTTCAAGGGGTAGTTGGTAGGTATCCAAAGTTGTAGTCACAAATGCAGACAAGGGTTAACCTGACGCGTTTCGTTGCGCTCTGGCAACTTTCTCAAAGGTAAGTTGAGAAAGTTACCTACCAACTACCCCTTGAACCAGCTACCATTTTTTGCCCCCCCACGGACTCAGCCATTTCCAACTTGGATGTACAAATTTGGACTTAACACCTGCTAACTTCTGGAGCCCTATCCGAGCAGTGAGATATATACAATCTTGCCCACCAGTGGAATCCAACATCAAGGCCTCCAGCAGGACTAACAGATCCCCACCAGTACAAGCTGTTTCCGGACCCCTCTCCACCTTGCCCTTCCCCACCCCACCCCACTTGGGGACTACAAAATCCCATTAAGAAGGTAGCAGTGCCTGGAACAAGCGGGACTCACTTAAGTATCCTATATCCATTATACTACTATTTTCTGACAAGTGGTTTACTGTATGCCTATCTCTCACAAGTGCAATACTGTAATTGAGTTTTTATTTATGTGTATTTACACTGAATATGTTTTTAATCGATATGATAATTAAATGTATTTTTATTTTGTGATACCCAATTGATCAAACTTATTTATTTAAATTCATTTACATTTAAATTTAATAACTAATCATTTTGGCGCTCCACATTTTTTTGCTTTTTGATATATATATATACTGCCTTATATACTGTATATACAGGCAACTCATAGCATTACAAAATATGGATGTGACATTCTCATAGCAAAGCAGAATGTGAAGTCTTTGGCATCTGTATTGCATATGGAATCAATACATTGTTTTTCCCAGTCAGCTATTTCAGACACAGCACTGCTAAAGATCATTTCTGAATCAGAGAGAATGCTGACACACAGTGCATGGCCTGTGTATCCACCATGCATAGACACAGCTGTCTATTGTCACACTTGGAAGTGCTCCCATCCCACTTCAATGATTCTTGGCATGGTTCTTGGACGCGCTAGGCTCCATGTAAACATCTGCACATGATGGCAAACATGAAAATCTTACTTTAAAGTCCAGGCATCTAGCTCATTTAGGGGCACATTCATAATTAACAGAGGTTTCACTAGGACATGTGGTTTGGCTTTGGGATATTTTTTAATTAACTTTTTCATAATAATAGAAGTGTCTTGGGAATGGCATGACAGTCCCAGGAATCCGGGACAGTGTGAGGTCAATCCGGAAACGCCAACCTGTATTTAATGCAATTTAAATGATTGTAACATTTGTAAAATAACATTTGTAAAATAAATTGTCATTACCATGTACTAATATGAGTACTAATACTAATAGACAAATATCTCCTGCACAGGGCTAATTAGCATTGCAGATCGCAGCAGCCATTATTATCCTAGCTCCGCCCCTGACACCCGTGAAGCCCCACCCCCGTGTTTTGATTGGCCCACAGGCCAATCAATCAGACACAATGGATAACCATCGATATGTCAAAATATCGATGGTCAGCCATTGCATAGTTTAGCACTATCGATGGCCAGTTGCAGAATTGCCATTGATGGCAACCATCTATGGCAATGGCAACGATGGCCATCCCTAGGTAACAATAAGGCCTGCAGCCCGTTGTGATGGCTTGGAGGTGCTGGGTAAGTGTGGACCCTGGGGATCTGTGTGGGCTAAGTGCAGATCTACTTTTTGCGGTCCCAGTGCCCCTGCTCCCATTAAAAATGTCTAACACAAAATGGCTGATGCTTCACAGCAGACAGTTATTGAAGATCTAAGAGGAGGTCGTTGCCTCCTCTAGCATCCTTAATAGCGCTCTGTTGGGAAGCGGAAGCCATTTTGTGATAGACATTTTTAATGAGAGCAGAAGCGCCAGGACTACAGATTTCCAGGGCCCAGCAGCTACAAACCAAGTGGTGGCGGTGTCTGGAGGGGAAGGGGAGGCAACAAGCAGGTAAAGGGGAGAGGGGGGGGGCTTGCAGGCTAAACATTTCTGGCGCAGGACGCAGACATTTTTGTTACGCCACTCACCGGGAATGGACAGAGGTTATCTCAATCGCTCTTCCATTTTAGTACATAGAGGTAATATATTTGGTAAAATTGACAATGACATCGCTCTCTTACTGCGCGCAGTCATTAGCATACATTAGCACTAGTACAAGTGTCCGAAATACAGCACTGCACAAAACCACATAGCAAACATATATTCATTATATAAAGGTGCAGATTTATTTTGAGAGCGACTTAAATGTTTTTTAGATTTATCACATTTTAAGCACTTTATACCATGATATGTAGGTGAAAAGGGTGAGTTTAGAACATCTATAATACCTCTTCCATCTGGCTCTGGAAACATAGATACTGTACAAAATGCTGATGGAAGACTTATTAGGAATCAAATCTGTCCATTTACATTTGCTCTGGCATATTCCTAAAATAGACATACTTGTTTATTCAAGACTGTATAAATGTAATTTTAGTTGTTTTTTTTCTACCACCTGTCTTGAATGTTTGCCATAAGTATATATTATTCTTACAGGAATTAGCGCCTAACATCTTTCTAGAATAGCTAAAAAGTGTCTTTACTGAAAAAGATCTGACTGAAAGCAGGTGGAATCACCTCTTTAGGGTGTGACTCTCAGAAGCAATGGACACACCTACCTCCAGGCTCCAAGCCCTGAAGGGGGCACCTGCATGTACCTGAATGGTTCACAGTGGGATCCCTCTGTGGCGCAGCAGCTGCATAGATAATGGTCTTTGTCCCACAATCCCTGTTAACACCTGTAATAGGGGACAGGCCGACTCCTGCCTGGTTCTGCTCAGCCTGCGCTGCAGCAAGAAAAGGTGCACCCACCGTGTTACTGTATATTGGACCGGTGAATGCAGATTCTGAATTCTGCAGACAGCAGAAAGCTTTAAGGAGGGGGCACCAAACTCTAACTTGCCTCCGAGCGACTGGGATGAACTTATGCCCCTTCACCTCTGAATAGCCCACAATTCAGTTAACATGCCCACGGCAAACTAAGCCCACGTGCTGCTCAGCAATACCCACTCTGTAAAGGGAGGGGATACGGCTGAAATCCATACAGCTCTGAATCTCCCATAATTACTTTATTTGCATATGTGCCCTGATGCATGTTCAGTCTAATAAAATCTCAGAATTAGGCCAATTGCTATTACGAGGTATGGTATTGGTAAACAAAGCTTGTTAAGACCCCATAGGGCCCCAGACGAGATACTGGTTGGGACTCCTTTCTCTAATTTTTTGGGGTCACATAAAACAGGTAACAGTTATTTGGACCTCTCAGTGCCCACTGGGCTCTCTGGTTCCTAATGGATGGTCCACCGCTGTTGGAAAAAGATGGAGTAGTCAAGTGTTTTAGTGCACTCTGTGAATTGTGTGTCCTAGTAATGGATTAATGCTAAAAACTATGATACTTCCTACACGAACAGCGCGGGGGGGGGGGGGGTGGCAGCACTAACCGCGCATGCGCAGTCACCCCGCTTCTGGCTACGTGCATTGCAGGGAGGAGCTCTTTTCGGAGCCCTGTCCATGCGAGCGGGGGATGATACATCCCGCTGTTAGGATCACATTTTACAATGCGATCCTGGGCGGTAATATTCCGTTGTAAATGCGATCATTGATAAATCTGTAAAGTGGACCAGCAGCTAACAATTACACACTTATTTCAGTGTTACTTTACATTAATCACACACGTGTTACGTTACATTAATCACACAGAATTCCCATCTGACAAAGCGGCTGAAACTATGACTGTGTAGGAGAGTCAGCAAATCACAGAACTAATCCCCTGACAGCGCTGTACTAGCGGAACGGGGATCATCAAGCGGCTTCTGATCACTACTGAATCAAATACAGTTGCAGCGGATATAAGCGTTATACATAGGGGGTCAGTCACTGGAATGACAGGAAGTTATAAATAACGTGTTATCTAAACAACCTAACCTTGGGGGTGATTCACATTGGCTCGGTAAGCAGTGTACATTTGCTGCTTACCGAGCGGTTAGACGCCTCTTCCCCGTGTGAACGACGCATTTGCACGTGAATGGATTGTTCTACCCGTTCACAAATTAAATTCAGTGTAGCCTAACTTTTATTTACGAGCATCTCAATTTAGGACCTAATTCAGGTCTGTTCGCAGCGGCCGTTTGTTCTCGTGGGGACTGATGTTTGGTGTATGCGCAGCCGCATTTCTGCGCATGTGCATACGCCCAGATGTCAGCTGCCCACCCATTTCCTCCCGAATGTGCAACGAAAGATGTGAGAGGTTGCTCCTGTCCTGTGAATGAATGTTTATGTAAAACATCCAGTCACATGCGGGGTGAGCGAACCCAACGTGCGAAGGGGGGGGGGGGGGCGTACCACCATTTGCAGGGCAGGTTCTGGTTAACTCGCAAGGGTGCAAATCCGCATTCGAGCGAGTCATCCAGAATAACCCCCTTAGACGGGGCAGAAGGCTGACTTCCTGTGACTTCAGCTGCCTGCCCCGATCGTTCACATGGGGACACCCAGCGGTTTTCTGGGCGCACCCACCCTTTTTGTGGGAATGTCCAGGAAACAGCCCTCTGCCCGCCCCATCTGCACCGCTGTGCGAGAACGCCTCGGCGCAGGGGTGTAACTTTATATCCATAGGCCCCATACCGAAAGTTTGTAGGGGCCCCTATGTACCAACTAATGGTGATAAATATATACAGCACATATAACTTATATAAAGGTGGGCCCCCCTCAGCTCTGGGCCCCATAGCAGCTGCACCCCTTGCATTTATGGTATTTACGCCGATACACATGCACAGACCCGCAACATCGGTCCCTGGACCCAATTCTGTTTTTATGAGCCATCGTGAATCACCTCCCTTATTTACCTACTGAAAATTCTATGCATGTTATAAAGAAATCTTGATAGATAGTATTGTTCAAGCCTTTTGCTTAGGGGTGAAATAGACTAATTATAGAGACTGTTCCGCAGATGCCTGAACTCTTTTGTTCCAAGTCGTTTCATTGTAGAAACAAGTAGTCAAGTAGGATTGCAACTGTAATTAGCAACAAAGAACCTTATTCAGAGATGTATGCTAATGCCGGTGCAGCTGCGATCCCATGCACAGTGGATATGCGAAGGTTTGCAAACGACACACACACACACACACACCTGGATTTGTAATGAGAAACCCACCAGTGTCTTCGAACATCCAAGAAGCTACGCAGCAGCAGTGGCATGTCTGGCATTGTCTCTACTCCTCATTACATCCACCAAGCACTTTCCAAATAAATCCTCACTGCCAGTGATATCGTCAGGGTACTTGGGTGCATGTGCAGTGTGATTCTGATGCATACACAGTTAGCTGATAGTTTTTCAACTCTGTAAATATCGACATTGCGTACAACTGAAACACTTTGGACTACTGCCATGGAAGTTTTATGGACTACTGCCATGGTTCCAAAACTCAGTCTTCAAGGCCTTCTAACAGTCCAGGTATTAAAGTAATTGATCCTTGAGCACAGTTGGTTACATCCAGTAGCGCACGCAGGGGGGGTTTCTGGGTACCCAGAAACCCCCCCAGGAGCCTAAGTACCCTATGCTGAAAGCTGAGGGTCCCCTCTTTCCATGGGTACAAGAATTTTAAAAATCGGCCCTTGGGAACCAGAGATATCTGACTTCAAAGCAGTGGTCCCCATCCAAGTCTGTAAATTGTTATTCCCAGTCAGATATTTCAGTTTCTGTCTGACATAGAGTTTTTCTGAGGGTATATTCCAAAAGCTGGGACTCTCCCCCTTTGAGGGACACTAGTAGCTTGTCTCTACTTATCCCAGAACCAGAAATATCAGCCTTCCAGCAGCTGGTTACTGCTCCAGCTCCACACACCTGCTATGTAGTTTTATATACTCGTTGGCAGATTGCTCTGCCTCCTGAACTCTGATCCCCTAGTCCCCAATACCATTTGGTAGGTGGGATTATCTGGTTTTTAATTCCATTAAAATCTAAGAAATCTATTTCCGGGAACTGGAGATATCTTCAGTGAAGCAAGCTGTCCTCCCACCAGAAAATTATGAATAATAAGCCCACTCCACTATACACCCCTCCTCTGCGTATTAAACATCCTCTACCACCCAGGAAGTTATGTAACAGAACCCCTTCATTCAACCCAATGCCCCCTTCTCCCACCTCATCTCCCACCATCTGTGCAGTAAAGGGGTAATTAGTGGAAATTACTGATCCAGGCCCTACGTACTGAGCGGTTGATATAATACCCCTACCACCCACGGGACATCAAAGCTTCCCCCACCCCTACCGCTGGAGGAAAGGTAGGGGCCCCAATATATTGCTATGTACAGGGGTCTACACTGCTGTTGCTGCCCCTGTAAGTGTATATATATATATATATATATTTATTTTATTATTATTTATATACATTTGGTCTATCTATAATACTTTAACTGTCCCGGCATATACTGGGTCACCTAAGTGTCCATCTCCGTGCTTTGCTCCGCCCCTCTGGAAACCCCCTTCTGAAAATCCTGCGTTTGCCACTGACATCAAATTGACTGTGGTACTAATTAAGCCACCTGTGCTCACGCATGATTATCCCCAGGGCTGGAGGAGCCTTGCTTCGCTTCACTCTGTGACCAGCAGAGTCGGGCTGTAAGTGAGGGGAGGGGCCCAGACTAGAAATCAGTCCTGGGCCCAGACTAGAAATCAGTCCTGGGCCCAACAATTTCTAGTGGCAGCCCTGATTATCCCAAACAAAACTGTTAGGGTTCCTTGTTGACCGAGTTTGGGAAACACTGGAATTGTGTACTTATATAATTCACTGAAATGTATTGAAACAAAGTTATTGATAATAATTTTGTAATAACTGAAACATGTTTAAGAAATGTAACTGCTACTATTACTGTATATGGAAACACCTTAAAAGATACAGCAACCAGTGCAGACGCAGCCCAGAGCAAGGCAGGGACAAACAGAAACAGACCCGATAAACACTCTCCTCACAATTACCCGCACCTCTACCTATAGGCTTAAGCTATACTATTGTCACCTAATAAATACCGAAAGGGACAAGATATGGAGGAAGTCTCTATCTAATTGGAAGGAGGACATTCCTGGTATTCAAGAGGTTAAGGATATTATGGTTCACCCTCTCCTGACATATAAATATCTGTTTTCAGCATCCCTGCAAGAAGTTTTCCTAAAGAGCCTATATAGCGCCGGTTCAAAGAGCACACATGGTACCTTATGCTTCGGATAGGTGCATGAAGTGCAACAGAACCAAGGTAACTCGGTTCCATAATCTTTGGGAATGTGGTAGGGTGGCAGGTTTCTGGAATAAGGTGACTAACTTTATTAACTCTGTATTTAGCGTTAAGGTCTCCAAGTCACCACTGGCCTGCCTACTGCTTAATTTTGGGGGATGGGATTTGGGAACCAAAAAGAAATTGATCATCCCTACATTATCTGTTGTGTTATGCTCGGCTAGTAGGCTGATACTTAAGGCCCCCATACACTAGCCGATTTTGGTCAGATTTCAGCCAGATCAGTCGGATCTGGCCGAAATCGGACCAAAATCGGCTAGTTTTGATGTCCCCTCAGATCCGCGGTCCCGTGCGCATCGGATCTGCGTCGGGTGGTCGGACCTGCTGCACGTCCGACCACCCGACTTGGGACCTAGTGGGGCGGCGCGGCGGTAGAGGGAGCAGGGGGGGCTGGGGACGCTGCGGGGGACACAGGCGGCATAGAGCCGGGCAGGGGGAGCCGGCGGGAGCTGTCAGTAGTACGGAATAAAAAAAAAAGCCCATACAATGAATGGGCGGCCTGTGATTGGCTGAGCGCTCTCTCAGCCAGTCAGCAATTGGCTGAGAGAGCGCTCAGCCAATCACAGGCTGTCCATTCATACATAGCAGCAGCGGGGACGGGCAGCGCAGTGGCGGCTATTATGTTTTTAAAATACTTGTCAAATGACCGGCCGCTCTCTGATTGGCTGAGAGCTCTCCGGCCAATCAGAGAGCGGCCGGTCATTTGACAAATATTTTAAAAATCTAATAGCCGCCACTACGCGTCCCGTCCCCGCTGCTGCTATGTGTAAGTACACTGCCCGGCCAGGTCAGCAGCGCTCACCGCACCCGCCGCCCGCCCCCACCACCGCTGGCCGCCGCTGCCCGCCCCCACCACCGCCGCCGCTGCCCGCCCCCACTACTCCTCACCGCCCTGCAGCTCCCTGGGTTTTTTTTTTACATGGGATAAATCGCATGCGATTTATCCCATGTAAAAAATGGCACATCAAGTGCCAAATTGTATGTGAGCCTCCCAGGGAGCTGCCGGGCGGCTCGCAGGTAAATTGGGTCCGACTTGTCCCTAGGACAAGTCGGCCTAATGTATGGGGGCCTTTAGTCATTGGATAAAAAGATCTGCACCTTCGATTACAGAACTTAAGAGTGTCATTCTAAAAACAATCTACATGGAAAGAAGAGCAACGCTCCCAGATGTGGAGAGCGGCGTTGTTCGCTTTTACAAGAAATGGGGTATTTATATCGAACAATTGAATGAGGGTACTAAGGAACATATTTTAAAATTATTCGATAATACAACATGGTTCCTATACAGGAAAATAGCAAATGATACTAACTAACCATGCTGCAAAAAATTACCCATTTGTACTTTTAACAGAGGTTTACTGTATAACAATCTCAGGGTTACCTGCGTTTGGATGCAAATAGAAAATATATGAGTTATTATTGTGCTTATGTAATGTTTAATGGACAGATCCAACTTGCCCCCCCCCCCTTCCCCCCCCCCCCCCACCTGTATGACGTGTGATTGCGTGAGTGAATGAATGCTTAAATAAAAACACTTTGTTTAGTTATACAGGTTATTAGTTATGCATGATCTGTCCATAGGGATGGTTGAGATGGGGTTGTTCTGCCTGCCTGCACTGGATGCAGCAAAGTGAACTCGTCATCCCTAGAAGACAGGGTGGTGTTTCATTTATTGCAAGGCCTTGTTTGCATTGTTGCCTTTAATGCCTATGTCACATGCTGTTCGCAGTTCTCTCCTTGTAATGCTTGATATTAATGTTTACTGATGTTTCTTATCTGAACAAAGATCAATAAATTACTTTTGAAAAAAAAAAAAATAATAATAAATAGATACAGCAACCTGTGTGTAATACAGGTTGGCATAGGCAATATAATAAAATACACACATACACACACACACACACACACACACACACACACACACTAATTTACTGCGCACTTGATGCACTCTACAGTGATTCTGCCTCTGCAGTGGTTGGTTGGCCCGCACAATGCAAAGTACATGCCTATTATGTGCATCGTATTTGATACTGTTAGGACACTAGACTGCAAGCACTGAGCTAGAGTCTTCTTGCATGGAGATGGCCATGTGGCATGTGGCACCCGCATAGCTGGGAGTACCGCTAGAATTTTTATCCCTTCATTGCATTTCAGTAATCTATCTCTGCAAAGGGAAATTCTGTTTTCCCTCTGCCTTGCTAATCTTAGAGAACCGCTGTACCCACTCATTGTGCAAGGAATGCCATTACTAACCCCCCTCCATACTTGCCTACTTTTGAAAACTAGTTTCAGGGAGATTATAGTTGGTAGTAGAATTTTGCAAAGCGCCCCATTGAGGGGGCGTGTCATGCTCCACCCAAAGGGTGTGTCTAGTTCCATATATGGAGAGATTGTGAAAAGAGATTATGAACTTGGCACCTAGAAGCGTGGGTGTGTTCTGCTACATCTGATACTGCTTTCACATTGCCTAAACTTTTAAGACCCAGTATTTTGAAACAGTATTTAAAACGGGTAACCCCTTTCACATTGCAGGTGAAAGCCAGTATATTACCATTTTAAATCCCTGAGACACATAAATACCGTGTCTCAAACAGGTTTGCAGTGTGAAAGCAGTGAGGAGAACAGGACAGACAGTAGCTATAAGACAGCGCAGTGAATATGTAATGAGCGGGACCAGCTCATTACATATGCACATTTTTAATGCGCGGATCCCGCTCATTACATATGTGCATATGAATAAGACGCTTATTACATATGTTCATATGTAATGAGTGGGACCCGGTCATTACATATGCGGGTCCCGCTCATTACATATGTGCATATGTAATGAGCGGGTGCCGCTCATTAAATATTCATTGCACTGATAACCAACTCAGTGCTCACTGCTGCCTGAGTTCTATATACAGGTTCAGAGCCGTTCACACTGCATAAAAAACGTCTCTGTACCGTGTAGGACTCTGCTTTTTACCCGTTTGCAAGTACCAATTATTTGTAACCGGTAAATGCAGACTGGCGCTTTCACACTGCAGCTCTAACTGTTTTAACAGGCTAAAACACGGCTATATACCTGTTAAGACGTTAGACGTTGGACTTAAAAGGGATAATACTGTATTTGTTTTAACAGGCTAAAAAACGGCTATATACCTGTTAAGACATTAGACGTTGGACTTAAAAGGGATAATACTGTATTTGCGACTAACCCTCGAAAATGAGTGTGTTCAGGGAATTAGCCGCAAATATATGATAAATGGGCATATACTGTATGCAATGCTTTGAATGCTCTTCCCTCGAATGGATTCCTGTAAACAGTAGCTGCATCTGCAGTGTCCTGGATACTAAACTAACCACTGTTGCAATAAGTGAACATTAATCTTTCAAGTCAAATGTTGGACGCTGTGGTGGTAATACCGCAGTACTTCCCACAGCTTGTCCAGCAATGCTCAGTACAGTGTGTCAGGTCTTTATCACATCCACTGCACAAACGCATTATTGTAGCTGCCTATGTGATAACAAAGGGGTTAATAACTGTAGAATAAGCAGTATTGCTGAACGTAAACACATCCGAATGCCTAAGATCTCTGCATGTGTGAATTATTACACCTTCTGTTAGTAGCTAAACACGAGAAGACAAATATATCTCCATTTCAGAGAAGATTCTTGTCAACATGGCTGTACAAAGGCATGTTAGATTCTTTTGTATAAAGCTTTGGAAGCATTGTGCTTGTAAAGCCGCACGGGGTTGTGTCAGTTCCTACACAAGCAACATATTTGGATGTCTCGGGAAGTGCCAAATAACAAGCCTTAATATAAGTAAATGCATGAAAGTATGACAAAATGAGACAGTTTCCAGTGGAGCAGCCCGCTGATGCGTGAACAGTGAAAGCAAGGCCTTAGGAATCGTTATTGTGTGCAGCAATACACAGAGTGCTAAACAGTGTGACTAATATGAAGAAGCAAAGGATTGCATCCACATTATTATCACTGGGATGTTGTAATGAGTCACTGTACTAAGCTATGCATCTAGGCAGTGCATGTTAGTTTACATTCTATACCTGAGTATCCTGGAATTAACAATAGTTATTGGCTTAATAGACTATTGGTCAGTATTACATGAAATAGGAATTGTCCATATGACTGTAGGCTATTGCAAAAGCACATTAATAAACGGCATTAAATACTTTGGTAGGTGCTAAGCTCCTGATTTTAGTAATCTTTCTAGATCAAAAGTAAGCTCTTGAGCAGGGCCGGATTAAGCCTTCGGTGGGCGCTGCCTCTGATTAAAAACCCTCCCATGGCAAGGCCGCTGCTGCTGCTGTCCTCCATGGGCCTGAGAAGTGGGTTACATGCCCATTGTCAGGGGGTATATGCTTGTTGCACGGGGCAATATATATATATCGGTAACAATTTATGCTAACCAGTAGGATCTCTAGCAGCTATCCATTGGACCAGTAGGACCTTTTTGGAGGGACATTTTCAGAAGATTGCATCTTGATGGCCAGAACCATTGAAATATGCAGATACCATCTGACCCCACAGCGTCGGCTCCGCCATCGCTTGGACTGCAGTGACATTATAAAACCACTGGCAGCAACCTTCCTGACTCACTGAAGAGTCTAGAAATCTCCCTGATTGCAACTTACATGCACATACACAGCAACAGTAACCGGATTTGAATGAGGTCCAATGACCCCAATGGCTACATACATTTTCATATAAGGTTTCTCGATTATTCTGAAACACTGAAATGTCATGAACAAAGTCTCATGTTAATTGAAATAGACAAACTGCAATCTAGCCAGAAACCTCACTATAATATCAATCTTCCACAATTACCTGTGTCAATGCCAGGTATACCCTGATCATAAAAATGGGTCCTTGGAAAATAACCCAGGTTGAGTGACCCAGGAATCTGCAAAGCCAGGGACCTGGGTAACAGTGGCGAGTAAATGGCGCAAGTAAGTTTAAGCAACCAAAATCACACAAAAAGCCACTGATTTGAGCATCTGGGGCACTCTGACATGACAGATGCAATACATAAACACCCTCTTTTTTGGCCTCATCTTTGTGACCCTGAAAAATACTATGGCATCCAAAGATTTGCAGGGCAGCCCCGGGATCAGTATAAACATCTCCAACCCGGGAATAACACTGGCTGAAGGTGCAGTTTTTGTCGGAAAAGGATAAAAGGGAAAAGGATAAAAGTAAAGACCACAAGCCAGAGAGTGATCAGGTGCAATATAACAGGTGCATAGTGCTTGTAGAAACAAGTACAGATATTACCAGGGTATTTCACCGAATGAAAACTAGGCTATTGAAGATAGCTAATACTGACATGAAAACAAGAATACAGTACACTGCCAGTAAGCTCAGGCACTCAGGTGAACCCAGATATATATATATATTAGACACACAAGCCTGTGTTGATTCTTTTATTTCATCATTGCTGCCGCCGCGCAGAATTTGTACAACCTTGAGAGTGTGATCTACAGTTCCTTTACTACATCTTTTCTTCTGAAAATTGAAAGGCACCTCAAGTATTTGCACCTACAAGGACGAGTGCCGGGACCCCCTTGTCCTATATATATATATATATATATATATATATATATATATATATATATATATATATATATATATATATATATATGTACTGTACTGTACTGTATGCAGAGTCTCAGTTGCTGAGAACATAAAGAGTCCAAAGCAAGGAAATAACAAATGGATCCAATTAGCAGGAAAGTAAGAGGATACAGGTACACACTGTTGGAAGTCTCAAGGGGCCTTATTTTGGTTCATTCTTTCTGACAAAATCCTTCTTAGATGGGCAAAACCATGTGCACTGCAGGTGGGGCAGGTGTTACTTGTGCAGAGAGAATTAGATTTGGGTGGGGTTTTACTTTAAAGTGAGATCTATATTGCAGTGCAAAAATAAAGCAGTCAGTATTTTCCCTGCACAGAAACAAAATTACTCACCCAAATCTAATTCTCTCTGCACATGTTACATCTGCCCCCCCTGCAGTGCACATGGTTTTGTCCATCTAAGAAGGATTTTGTCAGAAAGAATGAACCAAAATAAGGCCCAAGGAGAGCAGGATGCATGGGCCAAGGTCTTACACAGGGAGACTGCCACAGAGAAGCAGTCGCAGGCTTAGGCTTAACGATTTGACCCTGAAAAAACACTGGAATACAAATAGCAAGTCCCAGATGCAGCCAACAGCTGCTTAATTAAGCAATTAATCAAAGTAACCACAAGTAAAACCATGCTGAAGACACCTATAAGAAGGACGACATCGCAGGCAGAGCAGAGGAACTGCACAGGATCATGACTAGGTATGGCCATCAACGCTATCACCATTGATGGTTACCAACGGTCATTGATGGTGTCATATTATGTGATGTATGACCATTGATGGTTTTAACTATTGATGGCCATCCCTTTTATTTAATTGATTGTCCCGTGGGCCAATCAGAACCTGTGGGTGGGGGCTTTGCAGGTGTCCTGGCTCCTTAGATAAGAACTATGGTACTTGTGTAGTTTCACGGCTGCAGGCTACGTTACGCTGTCAGCGTAGCCCAACAGCTGCCTAGCGTAGTCAGCATAGTGTCCCAGCGGCAGCCCTGCATACTCAGTACATTGTCCCCGTCAGGCAGCGTAGTCACCGTACTGTCCCCGTGAGCTGCAGCTTTGTCCCCGGCGTCTCTGGCAAGCCTAGTGAGCGCCTCTCACATACTATAGCACCGGTAACCACCAGACGCCGGGGGAGAGGTGCTCCATCTGCCTGAGACGCACGAGCGTCTCATACACTTGTGCGTCTCAGTAATTTGTGCTGCAGGGTGCGGCAACCCTGCCCGTGTCCGCTTCACGGAGACGGACAGGGTTAGGGATTCGTTAGCAGGTGCGTCTCGTGCATAAAGGGGGGGTGTGGTGCGCAAGTGCGTCTCATGCACAATAAAGGATGCATTTGCCAGTGCTCCATATTACATACTGACAAATGCCTCCATTTCAAACCCCCACTATCCACGTCAGCCCGAAGTGCGGCGAGCGTACGCAGTACAAGTCCTCCCGACCTGTTCATACCCCCCGTATCTACGCCAGCCCGAAGCGTCCTCCTGACCTGTTCATACCCCCAGTATCCACGCCAGCGTGGAGTTGATTTTATAAAGTGTGGCGAGAGCAGCGAGCCACCGACCCCGAAGCGTGGCCTTACACAGGGAGTAAGGCTGGTGAGACTAGCAGATGAGCAGCGGCCAGCAGCGATGATGTGGGAGCGCGGAGCAGCACTCACCGCTCATCGCTGCCCTGTACACACTGGGCGGCTTTCATGCTGAAAGCTGCTCAGATGAGAAAACTGAGCAGCTTTCACATGAAAGTCGCCGAGCGTGTACGGACCTTTAGACTGGGCAGCGGCTATCTAAACGGTATGCTGCTAAATCGCATTGCAGCGATGGGTCTGAATTAACGCCAAAGTTCCTAACCTTGGCCCTTATTCTGATCGGTGCGGATATATCCACATGCGTTCGGCCCGCCGATGTTTTGTGTCTGCGCATGTGCAGAGGCGTCTCTGCGCATGTGCGAGCGGGGCGTACGGCCAAATCCCGCATGATATGTGAACACTCCGAACAGGGGGTGGAGAGGGGCGTGAAGGACTATTTGGGCTCATTACCATATGCATACGCCCCGCGTTTCATGGGAGTTCCCATGAAAACGCTGGGCGTACGCATGGTAATGCGGCCGTGACGCACGTGTAGGGGGCGGACATATGACATCGCCGGATGTCAGCTGCCCGCCCAGATCTCTTCTTTTGCACGGAAAAATGTCCGTGTGGTCTGAGGTTGCGGGAGCTGGTGGAGCACTCGGTCCTGCATTCGATGGTCTGCGACCATCGAATGATGGGGGAGGTTCCCTTAGATGTAGGAGGCGTATTCCGTGAAAAATATACGTGCGGTCCGTTCGGACAGCTTCTTACCGCATACGGACGGAGTTGGCGATCCGTATGGAAGGCGGGGTTTCGCAAGCACGGACCTGGCCGCATATTCGGCTCCGGCCGCACCGATCAGAATAAGGGCCAAGGGCCCTTCTGACTGATACACCGGAAAACAATAAATAACAACATGCATCACTGTTATGCAGTTATAGGTTTCCTACAAGAACTTCTTAATATACAGTATGAACAAATCTGCATGAACCTCAACGTTTCACAGTGGTATAAAAAAACAACAAAAAAAAACGTTTAAATATAAATTTGCCCATCCAACTCCTTGAGCTAACAAAGTCTGTGTCAATTTATTCATCACATAAATGAGACATTGCAGCTATTAAACCAGGAGGGCAATTTACTAGCACTTGTACATGTGAAAACAATGAATACATATGTAGTCACACATACGGCAGTTTCCTAGAAGTGATGGGACGCTACAAACACGAATAAATAGTCCAAGACCGTTAGTCGCACACATTGCAAATAGTACTCTTAACCCTTTGAGTGCCAAAGTCTCTATGAGAGATGCCAGCATTGCTCACATTTGTTACATAAATTGGAATAAAAAATGTTGTGTCACAGAAAGTTGATATTTCCTATATAAGGTAACATCACAGGTAGGGATGTGCACCGGCCACTTTTCGGGTTTTGGGTTCTGATTATCTTGAGGTTTTGGGTTCTAATGGGTTTTGGCAAAACACCTCCTAAGTGTTTTGTGTTTGTAATTTTTGGGTTTTGGGTTCTGATTTTTTTGTTAAAAAAGCTTAAAAATGGCTAAAATCGCAGAATTTGGGTTTTTTAGGGCAAAAGGTTGCACCGAGTTAGCTGGATAACTATGCTAAGCCACACAAGTGTGCGACACAAACATGTGGCTCATGTAAGAGTGGCAGATACGGCAGTACTAGGTAGTACTAGGCACCAGACAGGTAGATACGGCAGTACTAGGCACCAGACAGGTAGAGAAGGCAGTACTATGGAACAAGACAGGTAGATACGTCAGCAATACTAGTATGTGCACCAGCAGAATTTATAATAATTAATTGTATTATTAGGTACTGCTTGGCAGTGGCACTCAGTGGCACACATCAGCACCATCAGTGCACCAGCAGCATGGAATTATTTTTTACAGTCCCACACAGCACAAGTATTATTTTTTAATTAAATTAGATATAGCAGCCTCGTATGTAGTTGTACTACTAGGTAGGTACACTTAGGTAGTAAAACTGCCAGTGGCAACAGTGGACTGAGTAAATAATACTGGCAAACTCTATTCACAGTATTCAGTGCAGGCAGGCAGCCCCAGTGGACTATATATAATTCAATTAATTATTAATAATATAGCAGCCTAGTAGGTAGAGAAAATAAACTACTAGGTACTAGGTAGGTAGGCAGGCAGGCAGGCAGGCAGTAGCACTGCCAGTGGTCACCACAAAAGGTAGTTATTATATTACACACCACCAGTAGCTTTATGCAGTGCACCAGCAGAATTTATATAATAATTAATTTTATATTAGGTACTGCTTGGTAGTGGCACTCAGTGGCACACGTCAGTGCACCAGCAGCATGGAATTATTTTTTACAGTCCCACACAGCACAAGTATTATTTTTTAATTAAATTAGATATAGCAGCCTAGGTAGGTAGGTACACTAGGTAGGCAGTAACACTGGCAACAGTGGACTAAGTAACTAAATAATACTGGCAGATTCAGTGCAGGCAGCACCAGTGGACTATATATATATATATATATATATATATATATAATAATTAATTAATTATTAATATATAATATAATATTACAGGCACAGCACCAGAGGTAGGCCCCAGCACAGAGGAGACAGTAGTACTACAGGTACACAGTTAGACTGTTCTCCTAAGCAGAGAGGAGAACAGAGTACACAGCAGCACTGAGGGAGACAGCCCCAGCGAATAAAATAATTAATTACAGCACAGCACACCAGAGGTAGACCGCACAGAGGAGACAGTAGTACTACAAGTACACAGTTAGACTACACAGCAGCACTGAGAGACAGCCCCAGCGATTAAAAAATATTGCGTTCAAGGTCAAGGTCAAGTTTAAGCCCCAGCAGCAGCACCAACACACCCTCTCCCAACCCACTACTTGACTGGAGTGAAGATGGCGGGCGCGGCAGCCGCTTTTAAAGCCTCGCGACATCCGGCGCCAGGAGATGACGTTCTGACCACGAGGACGGACCCGAGTCAGGCGGGAATCTCCGAGCGCTGCTCGGAATCGGGCTCGGAATGATGACGTCCGTGGGGGCTCGGATCTCTGGAATCCGAGTCTGCACATCTCTAATCACAGGTCATTATGGTGAATAACAATGTTTGCTTGGCAATTTGCACACCAATTTTGGCAAATTCACTTGGCACGTAAAAAGGTTATTACACATTTAAATGCAGTATTTTGTTATAGTATAAAGACATTACAGATCTACAATATACATTAATGCCATAGGTTTCAACACAGGGGGTCAAGAGGGCAGTTCCCCAACCCAAAATATTTGAGAGGCACCAGTCAGTATACTGGGTCGTGGGATGCATTGCAGCCACCATTTAGGGTTACCATGGGCAGCGTCAGGTGGAGATACCTTTCTGCCTGCTTCACCTCCTCCCTACAGCCCTGCTTCACCTGCCTCCAGGGCCCTCATCCACCCAGCCCCTAACTAAAGCCCTTACAGTGTGAGGCCAGTAACTGTGGGCTTGCTCTGGAACCATGCCTGCACCCTTCTTACCTCCCACATCATACGGTATTCCCTTTTCCCTCTCAGCTTCCCAATCATTCCCCCTACCACCACCCCGGATAGACAGACAAACATAAATACAATTATAAGTATATCTACTTCTACCTCTGTGGCACCACTAATTAACCCTTTGAGTGCCAACATATCTGTGAGAGAGGTGCAAAATATCATAAAAATGCCAGCGTCGGTCACATTTGTTATTGTTGTTCATTCGTTCCTAATGTAGAGATTATTGAAGTTCTACTATCTGTACTTTGAAATGTGTATAACAGCTTAATGTTTACTCTATCATTCAGCATTTGAATTGTAACTGACATTTTTAATAGATGTATCATCTTTTACCAGTTCTATGAATATAAACTTTATGTATATGAATGTTATATCATTTAGCAATAAAAGTCTTCTTTTAGCTATGCTTCATTATATTATTACTTTGTAAAAATGGTCGGTACTTGTTTCCTAGCACGGCCACAATCTTGTGGATCGTGTACCTTTAAGTTAAGGTACACGATCCACACGATGGACCCGATTTCCTTTGAAATCAGGTCCATTTTGCCGGCTAAGACACAATATCGGGGGCATCGCGTCGGTCGGGACCATTAACATTGGTCCCGACGCGACCGACGCGATGCCCCCCGATTTTTCCATAGGCTTCAATGTTAAAAAATATTTTAACATTGAAATCGTGTCGGGAAAGGTAAAATATCGGGGGCATCGCGTCGGTCGGGACCATTAACATTGGTCCCGACGTGATGCCCCCGATTTTTCCATAGGCTTCAATGTTAAAATATTTTTTAACATTGAAATCGTGAGAAAATGTGAAAAATGTGAAATGGGCCAATATGACCCATTTCACATTATAGATGTCCCCGTCGTCACCCCACGATAGACGCCAACCCGAAGCATGGCGAGCGTAGCGAGCCCGCGAGGGGCGGCGGTACGCGTCCTCCGACCTTTTCATTCCCCTACTATCCACGTCGGCGTGGAGTTGAGAATAGAATAGTGTGGCGAGCGCAGCGAGCCACCGAGCCCGAAGCGTGGCGAGCGCAGCGCGCCCCGCGAGGGGACGCGTATAACTTCACAGGTATACGCGTCCCCTCGCGGGGCTCGCTGCGCTCGCCACGCTTCGGGCTCGGTGGCTCGCTGCGCTCGCCACACTATTCTATTCTCAACTCCACGCCGACGTGGATAGTAGGGGAATGAAAAGGTCGGAGGACGCGCACCGCCGCCCCTCGCGGGCTCGCTGCGCTCGCCACGCTTCGGGTTGGGTGGGGTTTACGCCGTTAAATTTGGGGGGGTTGGGAACATTTTACATTGAATCCAATGTAAAATCGGGTCCCAGGGACCCGATTTACATTTCATTCAATCAAAAAATCGGGTCGGTCGCGTTGATCGCATCGCATGCGACCAAATCGCATGCGACCAAATCGCATGCGATGCGATCGACGCGATTTTTCCGACACGACCACCCCGATGTAAAACGGTGTGGCCGTGCTAGGAAACAAGTACCAAATGGTCATAGCTTTGTTAAATAGAAACAGGTATTCTGACATTTCCAATTGTTGAGAAACTTAAGGGGGCGCAGCCCCTTACGCCGGTGTAAAGAGCGATGAATCACCTAGTTCTATAATATCAGACTAAAGTTGGGTGCACACTAGGTCATTGGTCATCTGTAGCGGTGCAGAGAGCTTTAGCGGGCCCAGGTAATTTTTCACGGGTGTGGCCTAATCATTGGAGGTGTGGTTACACCGCTTATACAAATTTCTGTTTAATAAATGTATTTGCGGTGCAGATTTGGGGGGTTCTATCGTGACCCTCAGCTGAGGGCAAATCCAGAGGGGCTTGATCAATATGTTTCTTATCTTGTGCAGTGATGTTTCTGCCCACTGCTTATTCATATGACTCCAGTAACATGGAGGAGCAGCAGCCAGTGTAACATTGCTCAAGGGAGGGAGGAGCATCCTGAAAGCGAGGCATCTGAGGAGGAGGGGCATCCCTGACCTATATAAACCAGTTTCATTGTTCAGTATTGTTCTACTGTACACAAATGATTCAGCCTTAAAATATGACTTTTCTTTTGGTGACTCGCACCACCCCAATGGTAAACAAACATTTATCAATTGCTGAGAGGAAGAGAAGACCCATCATTGGGTATAAACACATATTTTAGTCTATTCAAAGCAAATGACACTTATGACATTGTATTTTTTATTATCATTATAGTATTATTCTCTGTCTTCATCTTTCCATGTTTACTCACCGTGGTTGCTCTTCGCAGATTTTACTGGATTGTAGAGATTTTTTGGAGGGCGAGACGGCCCATTGTCATGTGTTCCAGAAGTCACAGTTGTGCTGTTATTTCTTTCTCCACGGTTCCCTGCAGCTGACTGGTGGCGGAGAATGTCCACAAGCGCTCTGAAACAACGACATCGATAAACAATGTACGCCAACAGGTCTATGCAACTACAATGAGATCAAACCAATGTGTATAAGAGACAATGGTCTAGAAGCTGGCTCCCCTAAGCCTTTTTCTGATGGTGACACAAACGTCACACAAACAACCAACCGGTTACCAATACCATAAAGCCATTGTGTCTTCACCTTCTAATACAGTGGTCTCATCCCCATCCTTATGTGTATATTATATAATACAAACGGGGGTACTAAAATATTGTGCCTAGGGGTGGCCTAGCCTAGATCCACCTTTGATGTCCACTATTAACAACAAGTAATGAAACAGGTGGAATTTCCTTATTTCTAGGGCATTTTCACAGGGTCTACAATGAGTTGATATACAGAATGCTGCCGGCTTCAGACAATGTGGGTGTGTGAGGTCATTGGCTGGGAAGTGTGGGTGTGTGAGGTCATTGGCTGGGGAGTCAGACTTTGGGGTAGGTCTGACTGCTGGGAGTCTGTCTCACTCGCTACTCACTATCAGGGCCAGATTAACAATGGGGCAGATAGAGCTACAGCTCCAGGCCTCTAAATAAAAATAGGCCCATCATCATAGCAGCATGATGACTATTAGCTGCCTAGTTGGGCACATAATCTGCCATAAATCATATTGCAAATGTATTTTCTACAAAATGTTAAAATTATTCTATTTTATGTATTTATACAGACAATGGGGCTGATGGTGTAGAGGAGATACAGATCCCCAAGGTTATAGGCCTCCAAACATGCGATTTCCCCTGAACTCCCGGCAGCTTCCTGGCTGGCAGGATCGCATATGGTACACTGTTTTCAGTTGATAAATCTATAGTGCAGCCCTTGCAATCTCAGGTTCTGATCTGATACGCATGGGACCTCGCTTCGGATCAGAATCGGAGGTAAAACACATGCGATTTGACCCTTTTCATATGATTTATTGGCCCGAAACCCATGTTTTTTCTGAATATTTCAGGTTTTTGCCCCCCCTTTTTTTGTTCTTCATACTTACCTCATCCCCCAATGTCCACGGCGGCTTCCGGGATCCTCTTCAGTGGCATCTCTGGTCCCAGGGGTGCATTGCACGAGTGATGTCACCAGCGAGACGGCGCACTCACGCAATGCATCCCTGGGAACAGAGATGCCGCTGGAGAGGATCCTGAGGCTGCTGTGGATGCCAGGGGGACACTGTGGATGTCGGGGGACCAATCGGGGCACCACCAGGTGAGCAGGTAATTATGGGGAAAAAAAGTATTCCAAAAAATGAAAAAAATCCCTTATCCAAAATGCTTGTGGTCCCGAGCATTTCGGATAAGGGATAATCAACCTGTATAATAATAATAAAATAATTATTATAATGAAATCAATTCCAGTGTCTTGTCTCCCTCAGTGTAACCTTGGTAGTGCTCCCAACATGGCTGCCTCCTGTGGTGCCCTAAGTGGATGGGATGAAAAATACATGGACCTGTTGGTAATGGCGGGACCCCACTCTGAGCATTAGGATGCTGGAAACACCCATCATGCAACATCTTTTCTTGGAGTAACCTATTCCACCCAGGGTAATCCTATGCAGTATATCTATATGACATTATTAGCCAAAAGGACCATATCAACACTGTAAGATGCTTTCATGCCCTCTAGGGCAGAGATAGAGCAACTACACATCCCAGCATGCCCTGCTACAGTTTTAGCATGGCCAAATAGCAAAACTGTAGCAGGACATGCTGGAATGTGTAGTTCAACAACAGCTGGAGGGCCAAAGGTTTCCCATCCCTGCTCTAGGGGGTAAATTTACTAAGATGGGAGTTCTATGGAAGTTGGGAAGTTTTCCAAATCCACCAATCAGATTTAACTTCTTATTAGCATTATCTAGAACAGGCATGGCCAAACTGCATCCCTCCAGCAGTTGGGAAACTACACATCCCAACATGCTTTGCCATAGTTTTAGCATTCCCAAAAAGCAAAACTGTGGCAAGGCATGATGGGACTTGTAGTTTCACAACAGCTGGAGTGCCATAGTTTGTCCATGCCTGATCTAGAGGATAATAGATAGAAACCTGATTGGTTGCTATGGGCAACATCTCATCTTCAATAGAACTCAGATCTTCTACCCTAAGTTTCTGGTTTTAATTATTTCAGTGTAGTTTTCTATATCCTTGTACAATGTATCATGATTTCTGTTAAGCAACTTTGAGTCCTATGGGAGAAAAGTGCTATATAAATAAAAATAAAAAAATAAAAAAACTAATAATAAAAAACGATTATTATTATTATTATTTTAACACATTTTCTAGGAATAAATGCAAATAATTAATTATTAACATGGGTGGAATTGGGATTACAGTAGATTACTTGTACATGTAAAATATGGGCATGTATTGTTGTTGATAATAATAATAATAATAATAATAATAATAAAATCATATTATTATTATTATTATTATTATTATTATTATTATTATTATTATTATTATTATTCCTGGAAACCTGTACTCCCCCCTGAAAACAGTAATTTGATGGAATGAAAACCAATGATTTTTACACCACGCCTCTCATACACTTTGCTATGTAATCAAACACTATGACCCCTGAAATATAAAATGCCTAAAAGTACTAGAATATAGGTGCTATACAGCTTTCCATATATGTACCACCCTCTGCGTCATGTACAATTATTCATCTGCGATAAGTTTTACATACTGTGTGAACAGCTGACTTCAATTGGTTTTGGAGCATAAGCGGTTGATTGCTAGTAATTAATAACAAATGCAACTGCTTATAAGTGTAAAAATAGCATAACAGTAACCTAACATATTGTAGTAGAAGAGTCAGTACACAGAAACAAGAGCTCCCATGAATCATACAGGAAGATTTCATAGAATACATTAGCATTAAGGTGCCCATACACGCTGCGATTATCGCATGCGATTTATACTTTTATAGAACAAAGCGCATCGCATGTGCGATAATCGATACCTGCAGGGATGCGATGCGATGCGCGTCCCTGCAGGTACAATATTGTAAAGCAAAAAAGTATCTGCATGCAGTACCTTTTGTGCTTCATTGCATCACATCGCATCAGTACAGGAGTACATGCGATGCGATACTATGCAATGTCCATTAGAACATATTATCTTTAAAAAAAACAGTGGCTAAAATCGCATCACACCCGCAAAGTACAGTACATCGCATCGCATCCCCCTACAAGTGCCAAAATCGCACGGCACAAATAAAGTACAAAACGCACAGCACACATATCGGTGCGTGTATGGGCACCTTTACTCTCTTTTTGAGATGACTTTGTTTTACACATATGAGCATAGTGCTGCTTCCACCAAATCCAACCAATTACCACCCAGCCTAATCTAGAGTGCCACTGCTGAATTTGTTCCAAGATAAATATTTTTCATCTGGCAAACAGTGGCGTAACTATAGCCCCGCAGCCCCCGCGGTGACGGGGAGGCGCTGAGGGACTGTGGACGCCGATCTGCGGGGCTATAGTTACTAGAAGTAAATTTACACACCCCCCTTACCCCTCCGCATGCCGCCGCCGCATTCAGGGTTCCGGCCGCAGCGCAGATCTTGTCCTGGCTCCGTCTCCTCCTGCAGTTCACTTCTAATGAAAAATAACTATCAGAAAATGGCAGTTTTTTGGGATGCTAGAGGAGGCGCGGGCCTCCTCTAGCATCCTTAAAAACTGTCTGCTGTTAGGGGACAGCCATTTTCTGATGGTCATTATAGAACTGCAGGAGGAGATGGAGCCGGGAAAAGATATGCGCTGCGGTTCCCTGAATGCGGCGGCGGCATGCGGAGGGGTAAGGGGGGTTTTAACTTCACTTGGGAAGGTGGGTGGGAGGGCTAGGGGGAGGGGGGGGCGGCACTGCCAATATCGGCGGGGGTGGGGGGGGGCGCAAAAATTCTAGTTACACCACTGCTGGCAAACCAAAGTATTCTGAATTTTCTATATTAAATATTTTTATAGATGATATATGGAGGATTCCTTGATTTTATGTGTATCGGTCTCCGAAAACTTACATTGATCTGGTATACCTCACCTGGGATTGGAGTTGTAGTCATTTTGCAAATATTCATGTCCAAAGGTGGTGCAGCGATCACAACCAATGCTGGTCTTGTCACCGGGAGTACAGAGCCCGCAAACTCTGTAATGCAAACCAATTGATGGCTCACCACACCCCCTCTGTAAACTGGACACACCCTTAAACATGGGCCCCCCCACCACAAAATTTTTCTTGGGGGCCCTTTATGTCCTAGTCTGGCACTGATCACAAACATTCTAATGGTAAGCGTCTCAGACATATTGATTTTCAAAAACACTTACCGTATATAACAATTATTTCTGCTAATTTCTTTTGTATATATTGGTGGAGTCAACCTATGATCCTATTTAAGCACTTTCTATGGTCCATTAATAAATACAGGGTATATACTGTATCTAAGCATTTTTGGAAAAAAACATATTGTGTAGGGCCCTCTCAGCTCTGGGCCTCATAGCAGCTGCTCTCAGTGCATCTATGGTAGCTACACCCTTGTATATAGCACATGTAAATGTGACAGAGAAGGTGGCCCCTCTCAGCTCTGGGCCCCATAGCAGCTGCTCTCCCTGCACTTATGGTAACTACACCCTGTATATAACACATGTAACTGTGACAGGGTAGGTGGCCCCTCTCAGCTCTGTGCCCCATAGCAGCTGCTCTTATGCTGGGTACACACCAGGACGACTAGGGCCCGATCCCCTCAATCTAGATCCAATTCCGACCAATTGGATGTAGATTGTGTGGTGATTGGGCCCTTTTCTGTCCTGGTGTGGACCCATACCGATCCGATGCGCGGTCCCGCGGGTCGGTCGGTCGTTATTGAGATCCTACCTGCTGCAGGTAGGATCTGAATGACGACCATACAGCCGGGTGCGGGTCGCCATCGGATCGGACCCGCTCACGGTGCATTGTGAGCGGGTTGTCGTGGTGTGTACCCTGCATTAGTGCACCTATGGTAGCTACACCCTGTATATAACACATGTAACTGTGAGAGGTAAGGGCACTCTCAGCTCTGGGCCTCATAGCAGCTGCACCCCCTGCACCTATGGTAGCTACACCCCTGTATATAACACATGTAACTGTGACAGGGAAGGTGGCCCCTCTCAGCTCTGGGCCCCATAGCAGCTGCACCCCCTGCACCTATGGTAGCTACACCCCTGTATATAACACATGTAACTGTGACAGGGAAGGTGGCCCCTCTCAGCCCTGGCCCCAAAGCAGCTGCACTCCCTGCACCTATGGTAGCTACACCCCTGTATATAACACATGTAACTGTGACAGGGACGGTGGCCTCTCTCAGCTCTGGGCCCCATAGCAGCTGCTCTCAGTGCATTTATGGTAGCTACACCCTTGTATATAGCACATGTAACTGTGACAGGGAAGTTGGCCCCTCTCAGATCTGGGCCCCATAGCAGCTGCTCTCCCTGCACCTATGGTAACTACACCCCTGTATATAACACATGTAACTGTGACAGGGAAGGTGTCCCTCTCAGCTCTGTGCCCCATAGCAGCTGCTCTTAGTGCACCTATGGTAGCTACACCCTGTATATAACACATGTAACTGTGAGAGGTAAGGGCACTCTCAGCTCTGGGCCCCATAGCAGCTGCACTCCCTGTACCTATGGTAGCTACACCCCTGTATATAACACATATAACTGTGACAGGGAAGGTGGCCCCCTCAGCTCTGGGCCCATAGCAGCTGCACTCCCTGTACCTATGGTAGCTACACCCCTGTATATAACACATATAACTGTGACAGGGAAGGTGGCCCCTCTCAGCTCTGGGCCACATAGCAGTTGCTCTCCTTGCACCTATGGTAGCTACACCCTTGTATATAGCACATGTAACTGTGACAGGGAAGGTGGTCCCTCTCATCTCTGGGCCTCATAACATCTGCTCTCTATGCACCTATGGTAGCTACACCCCTGTATATAACACATATAACTGTGACAGGGAAGGTGGCCCCTCTCAACTCTGGGCCTCATAGCATCTGCTCTCTATGCACCTATGGTAGCTACACCCTTCCAGGTCTACAATTCTCAAGCACATTGTACCTTACTTATAACCACTTTACATTTCAATGGAAATAGAGAGCACCAGCCACATTGCCTTTTACATAGACATTTCATGATTCATGGGAGGGGGATACAAGCATCGAATAATCATTTCCTCAACTCACCTGGGTACATTAATCTCTCTCCCTCGTGGGCGCCGGGAAGCCTTGTTAAAGGCAATCTTGGCTCCGATGCCCACGACAAGGGTGAAACTAATGACACCACAGATGACGTAGGCGGTGCTATTGGTCTGATCAGCATGTCCATGGTCGTTCAGCTTGCTGTTAGCACTGGTAGTTATAGGCTGGGTTGTATGGGCCCAGAAAGGGCTGTTATAGTTTCTACAGCTTTCTTGATCCAAGCGCTTGTGACGATGCTCACAACAAAAGCGGTAATGGCACGTGCCACAGCAATAGCGATATGTGCCCGTGGTACAGTTAAAAGTGGCATCATACTGCCCCATCACATCATAGTACCCATAGCACATATCTGGCAAGAACTGGCTCTTTCCTGAAGAGGCATTCTGAGATACCTGTGGGCGCTTCATGTGTGCCAGCAGCATTGGCGTTGCCTGTGTTTGGTTTATCTGCCATAGACTCCCTCCAGCACCAACACTGAGGGCCGAGTGCACGCCAAGAACATCTAAGGTAACACTGAGTAACACTGTTAAGAGATGATACATGGCAGTCCAGAACTATGGGTGTCAGTAGCAAATATAATTTTCTTTTTGATGTATGGAAGAAGAGGCCTTTGTTATTTGGCTTCGGTGCTTTTGAAGTCTTCAAATGATGAATAATGAAGGACTATGTACATTTAACTCACTTTCGACTTCTAGTTTTGCTTTAATAAACTTTATAAAAAGTTGTCTTCATTACAAAAAGTGGTCGCCCCGAACAAAACCTAAAGAGGAACAGAAAGAGAAAATTAGAAAACTATAGAAATGACAAGTTCTTTTTAAAAACACATTATTTAAAAAAGGACGGAAGAGGTAGACGTATCAAAACTTGGAGAATGTAGAGAGAGATGCAGTACCAACCAATCAGCTGTCATTTTACAGGCTGTGTATATAAAATAAAAGTTATAACTTATTGGTCTATACTGTATCGCAGGGTTGCCTACCCTCCCGTAATGGCCAGGAGGGTCCTGGAAATCGGGCCCCCCTCCTGGCCCCCGTAAAGGGAGGCAAGTCTCCCAGAAGGGGGGGTCCATGGTACCAAATGACGCAAATCATGTCATTGAAGCCCTGTCCACCGCTGTGCAATTCCTGGAACACCGGCATTGCATGGCAGTGGGCGTGGACGCGATTATACTATTGCGTTGGCCATGCCCCCAAACAGGACATTTCACCGTATCTCCGCCCCCATCCTGGTGGCAGCCACACCCCCTGCCTTACAGAACTAGCTGCCCTGCTGTATTGCTCGCCACTTTATCTCTTTCCAAGGTTTTAACCATCTCCCACCATGGTCAGGGATGGTTTTAGGGGGTGAGGGAGCCCCTAGGTACAACAGTAAGGCCCCCCGGGATGTTCCAGTTACTGGTACATTTCAGGCTGATAGTACAAACACAAGCATCCAAGTGCCACCCCAAACATGTGCCGCCCCTAGGCATGTGCCTCATGTGTCTAATGGGAAATTCGTCACTAACCGTGGTATGTCTTAGTGACAAATTGGTGACATGTCACATTCACTCGTTTTGATATTAGGGGGGGGGGGGGGGATTTACTAATATGGGAGGTCTATTTCACATGGGATGTTGCTATGGGCAATATCCAATGTCAGATATCCCTATCAGATACTATTATCTTGAGGAAGGTGCTAAATTAAAAATAAGTAGATTCTGATTGGTTGCCCATAGCAACATCCCATGTGACATATAACTCCCATTTTAGTACATTTTACCCCTAGCTGTTAATCCAGCAGAATATTGGTTTGAGCACAGAGAGGGTTACAGTATCTTTCTGTGGCATAGAATGATACGACGGCCATACATGTCATTCTAATTTATTATAATTACTAGCTAAAGTGGCTAGTTGAATACCCGTGCTTCCCTATGGGAATTATAGTTATTCGTTAATTTATGTTGGTTGTAGATAAAAATCATTCAAGTGAAAATATAATATTTTATCTGAATAACATCAGAAACTTCACAGATAAAATAGAAACTACTTTTTCAGTACAGTAGCACAATGAGAACGAATGTGCATAGAACAGAGCAGCTTGTTTTGCCAAACCCATAACTCCCAACAGTCCCGATTAATGCGGGAACGTCCCAGTTTTTGGGGACGTTCCTACGTCCCTCCCACGCCCGGCAGTGGGGGGCTTTTGGGAGTCCCCCCTGTCAGCTGCGCACAGCATCTATTCCCGCAGCCGGGGGGGGGGGGGTCCGGGATTACTCCGGACAGTCCGGTAATTGATACCGGCGTCCGAAGTCCGGACGGGTGGCTGCCCCGGACTATACGATGTCCGGGAATTCAGTGCTCACTGAGCCGCCCAGTGGCAGCTTCTGCCCACGGCCCGGCGCTGGCCTATTCTGATGATATATTCCTCATGTGACACAGTCACTGCAGATTCCCTTCCTCACAGTAACTCCGCCGCGGCACGCTGGGAGCCGGAAGAGGAGGAGTTGCACTCTGTCAGGCATGTGCCCTCTGGCGGCGGCTCCAGCGGTGCTGCGTGAGTTGTCTCTCACTGTCTGGCATAATGTAGGTAGCCTGGCTAGCCTGTTCCTGACCCCAGCCGGCCTGTTCCCGACCCCTGCCAGCCTGTTCCCGACCCCGGCCACAGTCCCACACCTGCCCAGCAGAGCATGGCCCCAGCAGCAGCTACTGGCCCAGCACAGCCCCAGGAGGATCAAGGCAGCCAGCAGATCAGCAGCACCTGATTGAGTGTGAGTGATGATCACAGCTGTCAAACTTATAGGACTAAGGAATTTGCACTCCCTGTACCATCGAGCATGAAGGCCCTTGCATTGAGCAAGACACCCGTAGCAATTAGCATGTAGGTAAGCGGCATTTATATGGCACAATATGTAATAGCCAATATGGTGTGTGTGGTATATGTTATGGAAATAACAGTATGTGGGATAATGTGTAATTGGCATCATTGTGTGTGGCGTAACGTGTAATGGGCATTATGGCATGTGTTATACTATGTAATGGGTGTGTGACGTGTAATAGGCATTACTGTGTAAATTTTTGGCACGTGCCTTCAAGAAGCACTGTCCCTGGTTTCCCTATTTAAAAAAAAAATTGTCCAGCCCTGGCATCACTTGTAATGAGCATCACAATGTGGGGTATAATGTGTAATGGGCATCACGGTATGTGGCGTAACATGTAATGGGCATCATGGTGTGTGGCATAACGTGTAATGGGCATTATAGTGTTTGGGAGAACATGTAATGGGCATTACAGTGTGTGGCATAACGTGTAATGGGCATTATGGCATGTGTTATACTATATAATGGGTGTGTGATGTTTAATAGGCATTATGGTGTAACATGTAGTGGGCATCATAGTGTGTGGCATAACATGTACTGGTCATTATGGTGTGTGATGTAATGTGTAAGTGGCATTACGGTGTGCAAAATCAAGCATGGAATTGAAGCAAAGGTTAAAAAAAAACATTATAAGGCGGGTCAATGGGCAGGGCTGGGGCGGTTCAATGGGTGGGCTGTGGGTGTGTCAAGGGGCGGGCCACTGTCCGGGAATCTCTTAACACAAAGGTGGTAACCCTAGGCTCGGGGCATGGCTAGAGGCTCACAAAGCCTCTGGGCTATGCACCCACTGCTTCACAAAACAATATTTCAAACAGTAAAGCGCACAAATAAAAGATTATGCAGCCGGAGTGTTGTAGACAGTGAGGTTGTCAACCACCACCAAAGTAAACGTACATCCAGGGAAAAAAGTATCTACACAACCACCAGCGCTATCTCCTGTCTCATAAATATATAGTGCATAACTTTCCTATATTAGTAGTCCAGAGTTCCAAATTCTCTCTTCAATTGTCGCTCACACCAGGATGGTACCACGGTTGAATAAAAGGAAAGAAAAAAAATATGCAATTTGGTGCAGTATTTCTAAAAAGCCTTGTATTCTTTATTTTTAAAGAGATACACTCACAAGAAATGGAAGAAATAAATCGCTCAATCACTCCAACAATGGCAAACTCTGCTGGGCAATCCACTTTTCAGGGGTACACAAACCACTTCTGTAAATAATAGGAACTTCCACACCATACTCCCATACAGCGGATTTAATGAAGGGATTGGTTGGAGGACAAAAAGCAAACAATTGGTACAGTAATCCAAAACTGACAGGATTTTTAATAAGAAAAAAACACACTTACAAACAAATGTGAAACAAAGGCATATAAGTCCAACAAGGTGGATACTACTGCGCTCACATGAACGGTGATTTCTCACCCACGATGTTACAGGGGAGGTCCAGGGGTCCAAGTGCCGGCTCAAGGTCCCGGTTCTCCGTTTTAGTGATATGCAGTCCAATACCACCGCACACCTCATGTCTCCGCCATGTTTTAATACGCTCGTATAATGATCTTCGCTTCTAAAGGGCCCCATACATCAGCAATTAATTGTGACAATTTTCAGATATGGAGATGATTGCCACAATTTATTTTAGATGTGTGGGCTCTCCCTTTTGGCAATCCCAATCAAAATCGCCAATCGATTGCTTAATCAGGTTTTTAAACATGTTTAATAATCTGGTATTATCTGCAGATCTTTTTTATATGTGTGGGCATTCTCAATTCGTCTTCTTCATCTATTTACATTATGAACAACTGAAATGACAATCGATTGGGCAATTTCCAGATATGAAGATGCAATCATTAGATGGAAAAATCTGCCGATCACTGAAATAAATCTGTAATATGTGGGCAAAGTCAGAAAGATCTGAAAATCCATTTATCTGGCCAAAAAATCCCTGTATCTGGAAATCCATAAATTGTGATTGCTGATGTATGGGGCCCATAAGGCATAGGCAAACTAGGCAAATGCCTAGGGCATACATGCCAAGCCTAGGGCCAGCTCAGTGTGATTGGTTTTACAGGCAGCTGTCCTGAGTCCAGTTACCAGTGCCCGGAACTGATTCACATACCTTCCAATAGTACCGTTTTTGGTGGGACCGTCCCGTTTTTTTGGGATGGATAGGGGGCCGGCAGTGTCCCACAGCGTGGGGGTGGGGGGCAGTTGGGAGTCCTCCCAACATGAAGGAATAGATGCTGTGCGAAAGCGCACAGCATCTATTCAGTGCCGAAGAGGGCGAAAAGGGGGCGTGGCCCGCCGGGGGACATAATTTGCATATGCCCTGCCCTCATTTGCTTATGGCACACCCCCGTTGGGTCCCGCTTCGGGAAGTTGGGAGGTATGCATTCAGCAGTTTCCATAATGCTGCAATTGCAGGCTCAACGGGGAGCCGGGGCACTGGAAACAGTCAGCAACTATGTTCTGGAGCGGTGGTGGGGTGTGCATTGATGGCATTCTTGCTGTGAGTGGTCATTAGCGGTATTTAGCAGGAGACGCTAATGCCCTATTTCAGACCGCACTTTTTACCCGGTATTTTGCCATTTTTTTACCGTTTCAAAACAGTAATTTGTGCAGTCTGGAAGGTGCAGAGTGAATTTACCGGTTCTATTGAACTGGTATTTCTAAATGGTAATAAAGCAGGGTCCTACCCATTTCAGACCCGCTTTTTTCATCCAATGTTTTCTATGGGTTAAAATCAGGGCCGGATTTATCACTAGGCCCATGAGGCACGGGCCTAGGGGCGGCACCTGTCAAGGGCGGCAGCCGCCGGGCACCTGCTGCCGCTCAGTTTTTCAGTCTGACACTGACTTTTACAGAGTGGCCGCTCCTCAGTGCAGGGAGGAGCTCTCTAGCCTCTCTGCATCCCCTCAGCGTTGCTGTCGGCTGCCGCTGTACCTGTCCCTCTTTTGGGCAGCAGCCACAGTTCTGTCCAAAATTGTGCCTAGGGGCGGCCTGACCACCAAATTCGCCCCTGGTTAAAATGGGTTCAGTGTTGTGAAGGAACAAAAACTGCATTGAAATACCGTTAAAGACAAAAACTGCACTGAAATACAGTTTAAAGATATGCTGTGTGAAAGGGGTTTTAGCTGGCAGACCCATTTTTAGAAATGTTTTAAAATACCTGGTCAAAGCCAGTTTTGCGGTCTGAAAGCAGCATTATTCTCCCTAATACCGCTAATGACCACCGGCAGCCCAGGTCTGAGTCTGCAAGCTGAAGTCGTGCATGACTGCTACACCGGGCATAAACCTTACATAGGACACAAGTGTTTCACAAAGCATGGAACGGGATGGTGACTGTGCAGCCATCAGTGGAGAACAGAGAAGGATCCAGCAATAGCTAGGGACAGGATAAGGTGAGTCTGTCTCCTCTGCACAGCTCTCTCAGGCAAGAGATATAGAAACTTTGTTGTTTTGTGTTCTTAGTTCTTACAGCCCCACATTTATTTTGTTGCTTGCATATTTTTCATATTACAATAATTTAAAGGTACTTATGTAGTATCTGGGCTGCCGATTTTGTGATTGTATGCCTTACCTTAAGGCATACAATCAGATGCGATGCGATGCGATTCGATGCGATTTTGCATAGGATTCAATGTTAAGAAGGTCCTGTTCATTTCCCCACTATCCAAGTGGGCATAGAGTTGATTTTATATAGTGTGGCGAGCGCAGCGAGCCACCGTGCCCGAAGCGTGGCGAGCGAAGCGAGCCCCGCGAGGGGACGCATATTTCTTAAAAAGTATTCTGTGTCCCCTCGCGGGGCTCGCTGCGCTCGCCACGCTTCGGGCTCGCTCGGTTTATATCCAACTCCATGCCCACTTGGATAGTGGGGAAAGGAAAAGGACCCCTTTTTCCCAGTGAATTCTATGTTAAAATGGACTCAGACCATTTTAACATTGAATCCTATGGAAAAATCTTGACCATCGCATCGCATACGATTTGGTAGCATGCGATGCGATGTGATGCGATCCGATCCGATTTCTAAATCGGACGCCCAGATACTACATAAGTACCAATTTAAATTTTTCACATTTTCTCCAATTTTATCCATTTTGATTTCTTCTATTTTTATTTATTTTACTTTTCTATTTTATTTTATTTGTCATAACTTTTCTATTTGCTTACATTTATATTAAAGCTATATTAGTGCTTTTATAACCTTATTACTTTTAGACTTTCATTGAAGCTCTTGTTTTTATTGTGTGTCTTTCCCCCTGTGTGCTCCTCCAGCACCACTTTCCCACCTTGCCGGGTACAGGAGTCAACCCATAAAGCACCAATCATATACAAGACCACATTGCACTGTCCCTATTTATAATATGAGGAAGGGATGCCAATGATCTTGCTGGCATTGGGCACCACAAGTTACGGTGCTGAGGATGTGAGTTGCTATGAGTGATGGGTGTTACCATGATCTGTGCTGCTGGGTGATGGGCACTGTGTTGGTGGAGGGGTCCTGAAACAGAGGCAGAACTAGTGACAGTGCTATGCGGCACCAACCATAATCTTGCCTAGGGCATCAAATTGGTTAGGGCTGGCTATGATAGCACTGATAAGAGGCATACCTCCCAACTTTTTTATCTTCAGAAGAGGGACACTCGCACGGCTCCTGAAAAGGAGGCGGGGCCTATGTAATTGAGGATGCGTTATATGGAAATGAGGGCGTCATCGAGCCACACACCCATTTTTCACCCTCTGCTTCGCTAAATAGATGCTGTGTGCACAGCGTGTATTCCGTCAGGCTGGGGGATGTAGATATCTGGTACATGGCATATACCTGTACCTTCTACCCCCTTCTTGTGGAGGGGCAGTGTGGTGGCATACAGCAAGGGGTTGGTGGTGGTGGGGGTACGATGATGCAGCCATGATGCATCTTAGTGCGATCTCCTTCATACTGCCCGGTTATATTCTGTTGTGGGTAACCAAAGGGGATTCCCTTATAGGTTTGTTTATTCCACCCTAATTCCTAGGGTTTAGTCCACCCTAATTCCTGCTCAAATGTTCTACACATCATTGCTTATTATGAGGCCGATTCAGACCTGCTCACATAAGTCCAAATTCATCCCCTTCTCCGATGGACATAGGCGCTAATGCGCATGTGCACTACCCACAGCAAGCTGCTTCAGTGAATTCTTCCATCAATTGACAGGCTGGGGGCATTCTGGGGTGGCCACCTGGCACGTTTCCCTGCCTGCTTGCAAACTGTACCCACTGATCTTCTTCATATACAGGGAAATCACCCACTGACCTTACTCATATACATGGAAAGCACCCGCTGACCTCACTCATATACATGGAAAGCACCCACTGACCTTACTCATATACAGGGAAAGCACCACTGACCTTACTCATATACAGGGAAAGCACCCACTGACCTTACTCATATACAAGGAAAGCACCCACTGACCTTATTCATATACAGGGAAAGCACCCACTGACCTTACTTATATACAAGGAAAGCACCCGCTGACCTTACTCATATACATGGAAAGCACCCGCTGACCTCAATCATATACAGGGAAAGCACCCACTGACCTTACTCATATACAGGGAAAGCACCCACTGACCTTACACATATACAAGGAAAGCACCCACTGACCTCAATCATATACAAGGAAAGCACCCACTGACCTCAATCATATACATGGAAAGCACCCACTGAGCTTCCTCATATACAAGGAAAGCACCATTGACTTTACTCATATACAGGGAAAGCACCCATTGACCTCACTCTTATATATGGTAAGCACCCACTGACCCTCCTCATATACAAAGAAAGCACCACTGACCTCAATCATACAGTATACAAATAAAAGCACCACTGATCTCACTCATTTACAGGGAAAGCACCACTGACCTCTATCATATACAAAGAAAAGCCCCCACTGACCTCACTCATTTACAGGGAAAGCACCACTGACCTTACTCATATACAATGTAAGCACCCACTGACCTCAATCATATACAAGGAAAGCACCCACTGACCTCAATCATATACAAGGAAAGCACCCACTGACCTCACTCATATACATGGCAAGCACCCACTGAGCTTCCTCATATACAAGGAAAGCACCATTGACTTTACTCATATACAGGGAAAGCACCCATTGACCTCACTCATATATATGGTAAGCACCCACTGACCCTCCTCATATACAAAGAAAGCACCACTGACCTCAATCATACAGTATACAAATAAAAGCACCACTGATCTCACTTATTTACAGGGAAAGCACCACTGACCTTACTCATATACAATGTATGCACCCACTGACCTCAATCATATACAAGGAAAGCACCCACTGACCTCAATCATATACAAGGAAAGCACCCACTGACCTCAATCATATAGTATACAAAGAAAAACACCACTGATCTCACTCATTTACAGGGAAAGCACCACTGACCTTACTCATATACAAGGAAAGCACCCACTGACCTCACTCATATACAAGGAAAGCACCACTGACCTCAATCATATACAAAGAAAAGCACCACTGACCTCACTCATTTACAGGGAAAGCACCACTGACCTTACTCATATACAAGGAAAGCACCACTGACCTTACTCATATACAATGTAAGCACCCACTGACCTCAATCATATACAAGGAAAGCACCCACTAACCTCAATCATATACAAGGAAAGCACCCACTGACCTCAATCATACAGTATACAAAGAAAAACACCACTGATCTCACTCATTTACAGGGAAAGCACCACTGACCTTACTCATATACAAGGAAAGCACCCACTGACCTCACTCATATACAAGGAAAGCACCACTGACATTCCTCATATACAAGGAAAGCACCACTGACCTCAATCATACAGTATACAAAGAAAAGCACCACTGACTTCACTCATTTACAGGGAAAGCACCACTGACCTTACTCATATACAAGGAAAGCACCACTGACCTCAATCATATACAAGGAAAGCCCCCACTGACCCCACTCATATACAAGGAAAGCACCACTGACAATATTCATATACAAGGAAAGCACCACTGACCTTACTCATATACAGGGAAAGCACCCACTGACCTTACTCATATACAGGGAAAGCACCCACTGACCTTACTCATATACAGGGAAAGCACCCACTGACCTCACTCATATACATGGAAAGCACCCACTGACCTCACTCATATACAAGGAAAGCACCCGCTGACCTCAATCTTATACAAGGAAAGCACCCACTGACCTCAATCATATACATGGAAAGCACCCACTGACCTTACTCATATACAAGGAAAGCCCCCACTGACCTCAATCATATACAAGGAAAGCACCCACTGACCTTATTCATATACAAGGAAAACACCCACTGACCTCACTCATATACATGGAAAGCACCCACTGAGCTTCCTCATATACAAGGAAAGCACCATTGACTTTACTCATATACAGGGAAAGCACCCATTGACCTTACTCATATATATGGAAAGCACCCACTGACCCTCCTCATATACAAAGAAAGCACCACTGACCTCAATCATACAGTATACAAAGAAAAGCACCACTGATCTCACTCATTTATAGGGAAAGCACCACTGACCTTACTCATATACAAGGAAAGCACCACTGACCTCTATCATATACAAAGAAAAGCCCCCACTGACCTCACTCATTTACAGGGAAAGCAACACTGACCTCACTCATATACAAGGAAAGCACACTGACCTTACTCATATACAATGTAAGCACCCACTGACCTCAATCATATACAAGGAAAGCACCCACTGACCTCAATCATATACAAGGAAAGCACCCACTGACCTCAATCATACAGTATACAAAGAAAAACACCACTGATCTCACTCATTTACAGGGAAAGCACCACTGACCTTACTCATATACAAGGAAAGCACCCACTGACCTCACTCATATACAAGGAAAGCACCACTGACCTTACTCATATACAAGAGGAAAGCACCCACTGACCTCAATCATACAGTATACAAAGAAAAGCCCCCACTGACCTCACTCATTTACAGGGAAAGCACCACTGACCTTACTCATATACAAGGAAAGCACCACTGACCTTACTCATATACAGGGAAAGCACCCACTGACCTCACTCATTTACAGGGAAAGCACCACTGACCTTACTCATATACAAGGAAAGCACCACTGACCTTACTCATATACAATGTAAGCACCCATTGACCTCAATCATATACAAGGAAAGCACCCACTGACCTCAATCATATACAAGGAAAGCACCCACTGACCTCACTCATATACAAGGAAAGCACCACTGACCTTATTCATATACAAGGAAAGCACCACCGACCTCAATCATATACAAGGAAAGCACCCACTGACCTCACTCATATACATGGAAAGCACCCACTGACCTCAATCATATACAAGGAAAGCAACCACTGACCTCACTCATATACAAGGAAAGCACCCACTAACCTTACTCTTTACAGGGAAAGCACCCACTGACCTTACTGATATACAAGGAAAGCACCTCTGACCTCACTCACATACAAGGAAAGCACCCACTGACCTCAATCATATACAAGGAAAGCACCCACTGACCTCACTCATATACAAGCAAAGCACCCACTGACCTTACTCTTTACAAGGAAAGCACCCACTGACCTCACTAATATACAAGGAAAGCACCCCTGACCTTATTCATATACAAGGAAAGCACCACTGACTTTACTCATAATCATATACAAGGAAAGCACCCACTGACCTCACTCATATACAAGGAAAGCACCACTGAACTTACTCATTTACAGGGAAAGCACCACTGACCTTACTCATGTACAAGCTCATGTTAAGCTACGAGGAAATATTAAGCAATCTGGGACTATTTACATTAGAGAAGAGGCGTTTAAGGGGGGACATGCTCAACATGTATAAATATATTAGGGGCCAATATAAGGAACTGTCAAACACCCTTTTTTTCTGCTAGAAAGGAATCTAGGACGCGAGGGCACGAGTTTAGATTAGAAGAAAAAAGATTTTGTTCATCATTCTAGAAGAAAACATTTCTTTACAGTCAGAGCAGTCAAACTTTGGAACTCTCTTCCTGAAAAAGTGGTATCCGCAGACACTATAAATATGTTTAAAATAAGGCTGGATAAACATTTATTGGTTAAAAACATCCATGGGTACGAATAAGTAACATAATCTGTCTTTAAAATATCATAACATACTATACAACAAGGGATAAGCTACTATAAACATACTGTAGGTTGAACTAGATGGACGCAAGTCTTTATTCAGCCTCACCTACTATGTATGTAACAAGGAAAGCACCACTGACCTTACATATATAGAAGGAAAGCACCCACTGACCTTACTTATATACAAGGAATCCACCCACTGACCTCACTCATATACAAGGAAAGCACTTACTGATGTCACTTATATACAAGAAAAACACCACTGACCTCACTCAAATCCAACGAAAACAAATGTCCAAAATTGTTTTCCCGAAAATTGCAGATAGAGTAATGTGCGAATTGCAGTAAAATGTACATGTTTTGACCTGTCTAAATTTAAAATTGCATCCAAATGTTTTCCACAGAAAACATCAAAATCACAAATATAATTCAATTCGCACCCTTAAAATGACAAAAATAGCAAAACAAATAGATCAGGTCCAGCCTGGCGACTTTGACAGAACCATGCACAGATCAGTGCATGGTTCTGTCAATAAAAGTGTTCTGGTACTTATGTAGTATCTGGGCGTCCGATTTTGTGATTGTATGCCTTACCTTAAGGCATACAATCAGATGCGATGCGATGCGATGCGATTTTGCATAGGATTCAATGTTAAGAAGGTCCTGTTCATTTCCCCACTATCCAAGTGGGCATAGAGTTGATTTTATATAGCGTGGCGAGCGCAGCGAGCCACCGAGCCCGAAGCGTGGCGAGCGAAGCGAGCCCCGCGAGGGGACGCATATTTCTTAAAAAGTATTCTGTGTCCCCTCGCGGGGCTCGCTACGCTCGCCACGCTTCGGGCTCGGTGGCTCGCTACAGGTTTATATCCAACTCCATGCCCACTTGGATAGTGGGGAAAGGAAAAGGACCCCTTTTTCCCATTGAATTCTATGTTAAAATGGACTCAGACCATTTTAACATTGAATCCTATGGAAAAATCTTGACCATCGCATCGCATACGATTTGGTCGCATGCGATGCGATGCGATCCGATCCGATTTCTAAATCGGACGCCCAGATACTACATAAGTACCAGTGTTCTAAAGTTAAATTAAGGCGCCTAGTGAATTATGCTGCTTGGCCTATAACTTTACTTAACTCTTAAGGGGCCCATACCAGTGGCAAACGCAGGATTTTCAGAAGGGGGTTTCCAGAGGGGCGGAGCAAAGCATGGAGATGGACACTTAGGTGACCCAGTATATGCCGGGTCAGTTAAAGTATTATAGATAGACCAAATGTTTATAAATAATAATAATAATAATAATATATCTCCTATATATTTGGCTACATCTGTCACTCAAAGTGGGTGTCTGTGTCTATAACGCTCTGTTCCTGGACTTTCCTCTTAATTTGTGATTGCCTTCATCTGTGCTGAACACCTTTCTGAGAAATTAACCTGTTTAAAACAGGTGATGGCAATCATACATTAAGGGGAAGTCTAGAAACAGAGCATTGTGTCCCTCCTGGAGAGGGTCATGTTGGGAGGTATGTGACAGAGAACCAGCCCAGTGAGCCCACAGACAGTGCCAGACACCCACTGCCTTCCCATGTTGCCCAGCACTGCTACTCCACAGCCACCAGGTGAGCACCCCCCTCCCGCGATTTGCGGCAAAACCTCCCCCCCCCGCGCGCCCCCTCCCGCGATTCGTGGCAAAAACTCCTGCACCCCCGCGACCCCCCCTACCGCGATTCGCAGCAAAAACACCCCCGCGACCCCCCCTCCCGCGATTCGCTGCAAAAAGACCCCCCCCCCATGACCCCTCCCGCAATTCGCGGCATAACCACCACCCCGCGAACCCCCCCTCCCGCGAATCGCGGCAAACCCTCCCCCGTGACCCCCCCCCCCCCGATTCGCAGAAAAAACACCCCCCCGCGACCTCCCTCCCGCGATTCGCGGCAAAAAGAACCCCCCCCGCGACCCCCCTTGCACGATTGGCGGCACCCCCCCTGCGACCCCCCTCCCGCGATTCGCGGCACCCCCCCCGCAATTCGCAGCAGCCCCAGGATTAAATGGCACATGCAAAACACTGACATGGCTATGGTCGACAATGAAAAAGGTTGACATGAGTTTTTGAAGATTTATTTTTAATTTTTTTAATTTTTTCATATTCATTGTCGTGTGTCGACATGGACACCAATGAAGTGGCACACTTATGTCAACATTTACATGTGTTGACCTTTCTGTGTTGATTTTTTCTTGTGGCGATTCACGTCACACCCCCCGCAACCCCCCCTCCCGCGATTCGCGGCACCCCCCGTGACCTCCCGCAATTCGCGGCAACCCCCCACCGGAACCCCTGTGAACCCCGCCCTCCCGCGATTCGCGGCACCCAACCCCGCGACCCCCCCCTCCCGCAATTCGCGGCACCCCCCGTGATTCGCGGCAGCTCCAGAATTAAATTGCACATGGAAAACACTGACATGGCTATGGTCGACAATGAAAAAGGTTGACATGAGTTTTTGAAGTTTTTTTTTTTCATTTTTTGAATATTTTCATATTCATTCTCATGTGTCGACATGGACACCAATGAAGTGGCACACTTATGTCAACATTTACATGTGTTGACCTTTCTGTGTTGATTTTTTCTTGTGGCGATTTGCGTCACACCCCCCCCCCCCAACCCCCACTCCCGCGATTCACGGCACACACATACACACCTCCCCCGCGATTCTCGGCACCCCACCCCGTGACCCCCCCTCCCGTGATTCACGGCACACCCCCGCGACCCCCCCTCCCATGATTCGCCGCACCCCCCCGCGATTCGCGGCAGCCCCAGGATTAAATGGCACATGCAAAACACTGGCACGGCTATGGTCGACAATGAAAAAGGTTGACATGAGTTTTTGAAGATTTATTTCATTTTTTGAATGTTTTCATATTCATTGTCATGTGTCAACATGGACACCAATGAAGTGGCACACTTATGTCAACATTTACATGTGTTGACCTTTCTGTGTTGATTTTTTCTTGTGGCGATTCGCGTCACACCCCCCCGCAACCCCCCCTCCCGCGATTCGCGGCACCCCCCGTGACCCCCCACCTCCCGCAATTCGCGGCAACCCCCCACCGGAACCCCTGTGAACCCCGCCCTCCCGCGATTCGCGGCACCCAACCCCGCGACCCCCCCCTCCCGCAATTCGCGGCACCCCCCGTGATTCGCGGCAGCTCCAGAATTAAATTGCACATGGAAAACACTGACATGGCTATGGTCGACAATGAACAAGGTTGACATGAGTTTTTGAAGTTTTTTTTTTCATTTTTTGAATGTTTTCATATTCATTCTCATGTGTCAACATGGACACCAATGAAGTGGCACACTTATGTCAACATTTACATGTGTTGACCTTTCTGTGTTGATTTTTTCTTGTGGCGATTCGCGTCACACCCCCCCACCCCCCCCGCAACCCCCACTCCCGCGATTCACGGCACACACACCCCCCCCCCCCCCGCGATTCTCGGCACCCCACCCCGTGACCCCCCCTCCCGTGATTCACGGCACACCCCCCG